>NC_136412.1:340924120-341524120 GCF_051521515.1 Lactuca serriola | reverse complement strand
TGACGGTAAACCACACACGCTCCACCGAACTATGACAAACATTGAGTCACCCTTTGCTACCTTTGCTTAGAACCATTTAGTGTGCCGGTAAACCACACACGCTCCACTAACGTCTTCGCAAGGGCACAAAGTGTAATTTCATGGAATTGCATCAATTCACTTTTGCCTAAGTAACTAAGATTGGGTATTTGTAAAACATTTAGTTACTTTTGTAATTCATTATACTTATAATGGAAGGTTTCGTCCTATCCTACCCGTTCGGCTAACGACCCTCCACTAGTCAAGAGTGCGGTGGGTAAGAGTGGATACCCATTCAATCGCCATTTTATAGGCAATTTCCTTAAACACCCCTTATAGACCAGCTTCGTGAATGAGGCCTACTAACGGTAAGACTGACTTTACTCATACATATATATAATGTTAGACTTTTAATGTTATATATATATATATATATATATATATATATATATATATATATATATATATATATATATAGTATAGGGTGTATTTTACAACTTTTAAAATACTAGGTGGTCAAATTTAACAATTATACTTTTAATTTAATTAAATTGTAAACCTAAACTTTTATGGATTTATTAAATCTATTTTAATTTCACACCTTAATTAATTAATAAAGCCATAAGGGTGTGATTTGAACTTTTCAAAACAATACTAGGGTTTTAGAATTTAATATTCCTAAATTAAACTTTTAATCAACTTTTAAATTCCAAAACTTGAGGGCAAGTTTTGAAACATTTCAAAACATTAGGGTTTAGAATTTAAATATACATCAAAATTAAACTATTAATCAAAATTTAAATTCCAAAACTTGAGGGCAAGTTTTGAAACCTTTTTCAAAACATTAGGGTTTCAACTATTTAAATTTCAAAACAACAAAACTTTTAAGGTCAAATTTAAACTATAAAACCTAAAGGGGAAAATATGAAACATTTCATAACATAAGGATCAAATAACAAATAATCTAAATTAACATTTAATCACATAATTATCCATATTTGATTTATTTAATGATTTCTTGCAAAACAATTTACCAATTTAATCAAAATAATTAATCAATTATCACATAAGGTAACAAATATTTTATTAATTGATAAATATCTTCAATTAGATCAAGAATATACTCATATATATCTAAAAATCGGATTTATATTGATCTAATATGATAAGGCAAGTATCCTCAAGCAAAAACAGCAAGAAATCCCGGTTTTCCCTCATTCTGGCCAGCCGACTCATCGAGTCAGGCACAGACTCGTCGAGTCAGCATGAACTTGACGAGTTCATCTAGAAACTCGGCGAGTTCAGCAAGCAGAACCACAAAAAACGAATTTTTTCAACATACAAGGCATCAATACAATAGAAACCAATCTAGGCTCTGATACCACTGATGGGTTTTTGGTCCTAAGAACATCCTATGTGCTCATACAAACCCTAATGCTTGGATCTAGGTTTCTCTATTGTACATGCAAGTTATCCAAGACTATAAACCCTAATTTAAGCATACAAGTAATCATATTAACATAAGAATGGGTTTAAGATATTACCTTGATTGTTATGTAGCAATAACAATCCAATTCCTCCTTGTATTGACTTTAGAAAGCTTAGAGTCACAAATGTCACTCCTCTAATGGTTCACAAACACCAAGAGCAAGAGGATGAAGAGGAGAGAGGATGGAGGCTGCCCTAAAACGTGTGAAACCCTAGGAGAAGTCTTGTCCACGTTTTTGGGTCATAAGGGATGTATATATAGTTAGGCTATTAGGGTTATCTAACAAGGAAACCCTAATTTGGATGCTTAAGCCCTAAGCAACCCATGGATCCCTTTCCTTAAGGCCTTGGACGATTTCTTATGGGCTTCCCCATAGAATTCGTCCACTCCTTAATATACGGCAATCCATGGCCCAAATTGCAATTATCTTATAATTACAATTCCAGTCCCTTAAGTTTAATTAATCTCTTTTAGTCACAAAACTAATTACTAATTAATTATTGACTAATATTAATTAAACAATATGATTTCTCCTTTAATATATTATTCTCATAATATATTAATAAATCATATTTAATCCTTTCTCTCCATAATTCATCCTATCAAGTTGCTTTGGTGAAAGCAACCCAAAAGGACCATGCACCATCGGGTCAAGTACATACCAAAATAGTTATGGACTTAGACACTAATCCAACACATGTATCATCATTAAATCATCGAGGGGCCCACAGATATCGCTTTTATCCTGAAGGTAAAAGGAATGGATAAACTTCGACTCATATGGCTTGTTCTACTACTTGTTGAATCATACACAAAGGCACGTTTTATAACATCGAATTACCAATGCGTTTTCGCGTAATCAATGTACAACCAAATCATAGTAACAACTCATATCTCTAGGTTTAAAGAATATAAGATATTATCGTCTCATGATCACTCGTGATAAAATCCATGAAGCGATTCAAATGAGTGCGGGTTGTATCCAATAGTCAGAACTTATGAGCACTCATGAGTGTTGTAGCACAACTTTGTCCACCAACTTGGACCTCTACAAGCCAACCCATGAAAGTCTTGATTCATATCTACTTCCAACTTATGACCGACTGTGGATGGTTTGAATAACGTAGTCATTCTGGAAGAATAACCTTGTTATTATGGAAGTCAAAACATGCAAAGTGAAACACAAGAATAAATGAATCAAATATGGTATCAAACCCTATGAATATAAATAGACCACTTTTATTTATCACCATATTGATTACTCATTATTCATTGTTTCGGTTTTATCAACTTTATACTTGGATTAAAAACACTAGTTGTCCCATGCTCCAGGCATGTACACTATGTTTTTCTAAACAATAGCTTTGTCATACACCAAGTATGCACTCTACGTTTGTCTATGATCCTTACTTTGTGAAATAAACCAATTGACCAAACTTTCAATGATTCTAATTTCACACTCCCAAATCGAAATCTGTTAGATTTTAAACTTAAATGCACTACCTCTTGTAATGAATGTGTACAAAGTCACAAAGACTTGTCAACAACCATTACAGGGTATTCCAATGAAGACCTACTCCATGGACATAAAGCCTTATGTTCAAAGTATGCATTGCTTTGAACATGCTTCTTACTCTAAGTTCTTTCTAATCTTACATAGATTGCTACTATCTATAGAGACAACTCTATATTCCCATTTTGACTACTACTTCTGAACAAGAGTTGCCTCTTTGCAAACTATGTCAATATGGCCCTTCCAAAATTCACACTATACTTCCAACTATCCTTGAGTAACCAATCTTTGGTAAACCTTAGATTGTCCTCGACAATTGCTTAATCACTTTAGTCATATCCAATTCTAGACATTTTCCTCCTTAATGCCCCAAGGCATTTGTAAAATTCAGAAAGGATAAATATTATAGCACATGTAATCGATCTTGTACCCAAAGTAAATGGGACACGATTCATGATGTTTCACATAAAGACGTGGTTCTAGACCATTCTTTTGCCATAATAATTTTTTTTGTTTGCCATATTCTCAAAATTTAACTATGAAGAGGAATGTCGTAGTCATAATTGAATTTTGAGAACGCAATATATAGAATTTCCTTAAGTTGAACCAATCCAACATGAAATTCATATATATATTCTTAACTAAAGGTGATTAAAATCTCAATATAAGCTCTTTAGAATGATTATAAACTCAATCTAAGCTTTTCATAATTGAAATGAAGTATAATTTCCTCTCCCTTAATTATAGCAAAACAACTTTTTCAACCCCTGCAACCTCACGAATTGAAACTTTTGTTTTCTATAATTAATATTTCTAACTTGGAATACTTATCAGAATTATCATGCTCCCACTAACATGATGATTATTAGCATAACACTTATGCTCCCACTAGCTTTGACATGTACTCAGAAATCAGCTATTGACTTTTTTTTACCAAAGTTCAGATTTCTGATACTAGATTGCTTTGATAAGACTTTATCAAAATCATACACCTTATCTTAGATAGCTCGCTGGTGTGTTAATTGTTTAGACCTTTGCTATTTCTCATAAGTCCATGTTAGTGTGCCTACTAACAACTTTGAGAATGCAAAGATTACTATCTACTTACAAATCTACTTAGTGGAAGTGTTTCCTCACCATCATTTTCTTGAATCGGAGAGAAACCTTATGACACTTAGATTTTTATAGTGTATGAGTTCCTACCGATATGAATTTGTCAAAACCATAATCATAAGACAAGGTTTGTGACAAATCCAAACTCATACGGATTGAACTTGTGCAATCTTAAGTTCTTGCCATTTGGCAGCACAAGGGCCTGCCATAGCTTCCAAGTAGCTGTGCAACCAATTGAGGACTCTAAAAACTCATATGCAAAGCCAACTTTAACTGGAATGGGCACATAAATGTCAACACGATAGGTTATACACCTCAAGTCGTGTGCAAGTGAATAATTCCAGGTTTTATTAGACCTTGAGATTTTCAAGACCTTTAAGACTCCCACTGTCCTCTTGACATATAAGACTCTATTGTCACATATTCAAGGGATAGTGCGGATTCTTTATCACGACAAACACTTCACACAATTGGTCTAAGTTGGTCTCTGTTTTATCCAAAACATCACAACTTACCAATTTCAAATGTACAAGAGTAGATAACCTTTTACTCTTACATTTGACTAGTGTTAATAAACCTTCTTTAAGATATGTCACTCAAGTTACCATCTTGGAGTATGACTCTAAGAATTGTTTTGGAATGTAGTATGACTCATCTTCTTGATTTGACCACTTCAAATAGCTCCTCTTCTTAGCTATCAGAATGAACTTAGAGGATGAACTGTGATAAGGTCTCTTAATCATTAAGATGATCATATAACATGATACTAAAGTACTCTCCCATCTTTTCAGATTTGAGAAACTTTTATCCTTCTGCCTAGTTTGATTCTTCTCATTCGTTCTGCCATACATCGAAATTTTTTCCAATGTATCAGAATTACACTTAAGCCTGTAAGTATAACCATATTTACTAAACTTTAGTAAATCATGACGAATAGTCTTATCGATTATTTGTGGTGGGCTTGATCAGTGCACATGACTGTGTACTCGATCCCTTAGCCCTTCACTTGACCCACACATCCATGTGAACAAGTAATTAGTCTTAATTTTCCAAAGCTTGAAAGTTCTCATTCATCATAGTATACAACTTGCATGATTCCAAGTTCCGGTCCAATTGAAACTTGGGTGATGAGAAATTTTCTTTATTTGGTAAGTTTAGACACTACCACAAATGAAAGAATCAATTTCGTATTTCCAGTCTTACTATTAATGGAATCTTATAAGCAACAAAAATTTTCACAGATGTCATTGTAAGGATATTTTAAAATAAATAAAATCAGAAATTTTCCTTTTATTTTAAAACTTTGCGGAAGAATTTATCCTTACAATCCATATGAAAACTTGTTGTTATCTATTCCTAAGCAATATCTCATAACTCCTAAGAAGTAGCTCAAGAATCCAATCTTCAAACTATGCGATAGAAATCCATCTATGCGTTCAGATTCGGCATATTCTTTCTTTAAGTTTCTTTACTTTTCTTTGATTCTTAAAACACCAAGATGTGACCCAGTCAAATCATGTAATAAGAATCTCCAAATAGGAACTTAATAGAGTTAGACAATGGACTTTACATGTAATAAAGTCAAACTCATTAACTTTACCATCCTTAGGTAAGTTTGGCAGCTTCGTAACCAAAGCCCCTTCCATTGGCAATAGGAACATATGGACCCTTAGGTAATAGTACATGGGACTATCACAGACTTAGCATTTCTCTTTACCATTTGGTTAACCAAGTTGACTATGGCCGATCCCTTTCTATTGGGAAGAGAATGTTTTTTTCCTGGATTTCCAGTGTCATCATTTTCAATGTCCATAAAGTTTTGGAAGTCGATCTTCTAATCAAATTTGCTTTACTAGCCTTCCAAATCATTGTTGATTCAGCAGTACCAAGCAAATAGATAAGATTATTAAGGGTCGTGTCATAGTCTGTTTCATAGGAGTCTCAAAGGAACTCACTATGTGACTTAGAAAGTGATTGAACCACCAACTTTCTCAAGACTTTGACACCCAACTCTCCAGGCTTGTCAATATGTGACTTCATCTCCAAGATGTGATCACACCTAGACCTTGCCTTTCCAATAGGTCTTGAGTGACCTTGAACTTATGGGTTAGGGAGAATAATTGGAGGAGGTGGAGGAAGTGAAGTTCCAAGAGATTTGGGAAGATCATAGATGTCTGAACTAGACATCTTTTGGGAGATATTCAGTTTTAGTTGATTTAAAAGTCCTTAATATAACACCCAATATGAAATATTAAGGCTAGGACCCAACAACATATTTATAACTGGAAGAGGGATGCTGTAATCCAAGTTATAAAATAGTTGAAGGCAGGTAAATGACGATTTACCAATTTCCACCATGAAAAACGAAATATAATTAAGTTTTAATTTGATTTGAAACTCCTAGATCTTTTGAGATTCATTGAACTTTTCAATGGCATGTTTCAATCTCGAGTGTGCCTTTTAGGTTTTGTGACTGGGATGCCGAGGATCACAAAACAAGGTGTGAAGTAACCATGCAAATTACTTGGTACTCTTAAATGTTTATCACCCAACCGATGTGCCGGTAAACCACACACGCTTCACCGGCCTATGATAAACTTTAAGAAACCCTTTGCCTACCATGTTAAATCAAGCTAGTGTGCCGGTAAACCACACACGCTCCACCAACCGACTTAAGCAAAGTGCCAAGTGTAATTTCATGGGTTAGGACCTTATTCACATTTTCCTAAGTAACTAAGATTGGGAATTATAAGAGTTTAGTTACTTAGTATTTATCATTAATACTTTTAATGAAGGGAGAATTATAGTCCTTGTCCTACCCGTTCGGCTAACGACCCTCCACCAATCAAGGAAGCGGTGGGTGAGAGTGGACACCCATTAAACTGCCATTTTATAGGCAGTAACCTTATACCCCCCTTATAGACCGGCTTCGTGAATGAGGCCTACTAACGGTAAGACTGACTTTACTCTTATACATACATACATATATATATATATATATATATATATATATATATATATTATTAACTTATAATATTATAAAGTATAAGGGTTGAATTTTTACTTTTAAAATTCTAAGGGCTAACTTGGAATTAAAGTATTCATATGTGAACACTTTTCAAATTCCAAAACTTGAGGGCAAGTTTTGAAACTATTCAAAACTAATTAATTCCATAACTTATGTGTTTAAAGTAGTTTTAATTAAAAGACTCTTCAAGTTCCATAACTTGAGGACAAGTTATGGAAGACTTTAAACTATTAAAGAATGTAACTTTTCTTTATTTTGTAACTTCTGGAATTAATTAAAGTTACATATTTTATTACTTAATGAAGTGACTCTTGACTCTCCATAACTTGAGGACAAGTTATGGAGTCATAAAACCATTTAATGAGAACAAGACTCTTCATATTTGTAACCTTTGCCAACTTTTATGAGTTTTAAGAAACTTTAATATGACTTTTCATGTAACTTAAGGACAAGTTACACAAACACATTTTAGAATCATCTCTTAGATTAAAATGGATTGAAAGCAACAATTTCTATTAATCTAAGCAACTCATAAGAACAAGATCATTTAATCAAACTTTTTCATGTAATTAGACTAACCATTAAACTAATACAAAACATGAATCTATTGACAATTATCTTTGAAATTGGATTAGAATTAACATTACCACATCAAGAACAAGTTTATAGGTTCAAAAATAGCTTATGGTAATGTTCCTAGTCCAATTCCAGCCAAGAAACCCGAAAATATGCTGTCTGGAGGCCAAACTCGTTGAGTTTTTCATAGAACTCATCGAGTTCATGCTCTAAAACATGAACTCGTCAAGTTTTCTTCCAGAACTCGTCGAGTTTTAGTCCCTGACAGATTCTTGGCTTCGAAAAATCTATTTGCATCAAGTATAAGAGAAAGCAAGCCTTGGCTCTCATACCACTGTTGGGTTTTGAGCATTCTAACACTCCTAAGTGTACATGCAACCCTAAATACCTTGGATCTATGTTTTCTCTAATATACATGCAAATATGAACATCCAAGGTATTATACTAACTAGCATACAAAAGCTTTGATTCATATGAAATATAACAAGTTAGAATACATACCTCTTTTGATGTAAAATGACTTCATAAAGCTTGAGTGCCTAGTGCCCCCTAGTGTGACACCTCAAATGGCTCACACAACACCAAATACACTTGGAATAACTTGAGAGAACATCACACTTCATAAAAATCGGCTAGCCCTTTCTATCACACGCATAGTGCCGATTTTTCCCAAAGAATATGATCTTATATAGTTGTTACAATTAGGGCAAACCTTAATTGTCATGGCTTTCCATTTACTTGGATCCATGGGTTCAAATACACCATGGAGCATCCATGGAGCATCATATGGGTTTTAGCCCAACTTGATAATCCATGGAGCATCAGCCCACTATACAAGTATGGATAATTTACACAATCAACCCATATATTTAATTAGTCTTCTTTAGATCACATAATTAATTCTAGATTAATTCTTGATCAATACTAATAAAATAATATTATTCATATATTATAACATATAATATATTAACAAACCTTAAGTATTATTTCTCTCATTATAGTCTATCCAAATGCATGATGCCATGCAACCCAAATGGACCATGCCAGGTCGGGTCAAGTCTTACCAATTATAGTTATGGACTTAGACATTAATCCAACAACCATGTCGTGGTGGGTCCACCACTTCGTGGTGATTGTGTTTATCCCGTAATCTCCAAGTCATCGAATCTGATCGGGAATCTTCAAGACGCCACATTGTGGTAGGATCACCACGACGTGTTGGGTGTATTTTTATTCATTTTATTTCTTTGGTTCAATCTTGCATCTTCTAGCTTCCTTCATCCAGCTTCCAACTTCCTTTTTTCTCCAAACAAGACTTTTAGTCCCTACAACACAATTCATAGCAAATTAAGTATCTTTTGTTCTATTAAGGGCATAAAAGTAATTAAAATATTAATGTATGTTGTATAAATATGTGTATAAATATGCACATATCAATGATACCTAAAACCATAAACAAAACTGTAAGCACGAAGCTTAGTGAGTTCCCCAGAGCATACCCCACATAATCACATAAACCATACCAATCGCATAACCATGCATATACACATATAAGGATGTCGTGGAAACCCTCCAAGGTCTTATACACATAATCACATAAATTATATCAACTACACAAGCCATTCATGTAAACATATAGGGAAACCATGGAAACCCTCGAAGGTCTTACTCCGGATGTCATAGGAACCCCCTCATGGTCTTAGCCCCCTTTCCATAGGAACCCCTACATTGTCTTCACCAGCTACCAATCAAACCATACATTCAAACATATAAGCTAAACATGCAAACATATAAGGATGCCCTGGAAACCCTCCAAGGTCTTACATTGGGTGCCACTGGAACCACCACATGGTCTTAACCCACTACGATGGGAACCCCCACATGGTCTTAACTATTTTCCTTGGGAACCCCCGCATGGTCTTCACTAACTGCCATGGAAACCCCTGCATGGTCTCAACTAATCCCCAACAATTTTATACAAACCATATAATCCATACATACAATATATAAAGGAGCCATGGAAACCCTCCATGGTCTTACACCGGATGCCATGGGAACCCCCTCACGGTCTTAACTCACTGCCATGGGAACCCCCACATGGTCTTAGCCTGAAATGCCATGGGAATCCCTACTTGGCCTTGTATCCAACTGCCTCGGGAACCCCCCGGGGTCTTCCATGCAAGTATCACAAAGACAAATAGCATACCAAATACCATACAATCAACAAGCATACCACATATAACTAATTGCCATGGGAACCCTTGTGTGGTCTTCACATAAATACATAATCTATCGATAGCACATCCGCAATAATCATCACAGCTAGATAAATGGGCCGACCTTGGTACCTTAGACCAATTGGTATGGTGAGGAGACTCACCTCACACTGCCGAAGTCCCGCGGATAAAACTCTAGTTGCTGGTTGACAGATTCCCGAACTGTCAACATCAAAACGAAACCCAATTAATAATTGGGTTGCAATACATAACCATAAGTCAATGCTTGGGGTAAAAGACTACTTTACCCCCAACCTAGCTTGATCCAAGGCCCAAGCTCAAACTCTGGAGGCCGAAAAACCAATCAATGAACCAAGGCCCAACGTATGGCCCAATTTTCCAAATTGGGCCCAAACCTCTACATGGTATTACCTTAAGGCCCAACCCTTTATTCTAGTCCAAACAATTGACATTCCGATGGTCCAATATCTCATAATCATCAAGGCCCAATTATGGCCTAATTTTCCAAATTGGGCCCAAAACTCTCACTTGGGCCTTACCCTAAAGCCCAACCAAATATTCTAATCCATATACTTGTTCTTGGATGTCCCATCAATAGCCCAATCACCAAAGCCCAATAGAAAGGCCTAACTCAAGGCCCAAGCAAAATTTGGGTTTTCACATAAAATGACGATTAGGGTTAAGTGTTCTTACTTAACCCATTAAGGACTTAATCCATTAAGTCCATCACTCTACTAGGTCAAACATATAATGTGGTCGGGATTAATTCAAAATTCCAAATCCAACGGTCCAAACGCGGGTCCCGAAAAATCCAAAAAGTCACATTTCCAAAATTAGGGTTTTCTAAACCCTAATTAGGGTTTCCAACCTAATCGCGTGCCAATTGTCAAATGGTTAGGTTTTTAGGTCAATTAGGGCTAAATAAGTCAGGCACCACCCACTACCAACTTGGGTAATGGTGGTGAACGGCGGCTCATGGCGGCGGCCACCACCTCATGGTGGCGGTGGTTATGATTCTAGTCCAAAACATGTCCAAGCAACTTAATTAATAATACAATTACACATAAACGAACACCGCCACCCAACACGGTGGCTGGTGGTGGTGGTGAGTTTTCCGGCTAAAAAATCACACATACAACATCATACTCATAAAAATCCATAAAATACACTATCACACACTCTCACACGTTAAAAAACACACACACTGCCACCTGTTATGGTTGGCTACCATAGTGTCCCTTGCGTTTTTCCGGCCAAACAACACACCCACACCACAATCTCGACTGAACTTGCATATATACATCGACACAAGATGAAACGCATAGACATGAAAGATTACATACAAACACATCGGTAGGTGGCGGCAATGGAACATCAAACATAAAGGAGAAGGAGAGGATAAGGGTTTGTGTGTCTGCTCTCGGTTCCTCGTCATCGTTAGTGGCAGCAGGAGCAACAGGGAACGGAGGTTGAGCCTCCACCGGAACACGAAAGCAGCGACTATAGTTTCTAATTTCTCCGACCTTCCCAGCGTCGCAACTTCGTTTACGTCTTTGTCGGCGACAGGAGCTCTGGTGGGTTAAGCAACACCATGGAGGTGGCGGTCGAGCTTAGCGGCGTTGATGGAGGTTGGAGCATTAGGTGGCGGCTCCCAACAAATTAGGGTTAGGGTTATGTTTTAAGCGATGGAACAAGAGGGAAAGGGAGTCGGGTTCAAGTTTGTAACGCCTGTGTTTCTGGACTTGCCATTTTTAGCAATGTAATAGTCTAGGTTAACCTTTGTAACCCGTTTTGAAATAATAAGAATGTATTATTTGAGTATTATGTGTTTTGTGCTTAATTGCTTAATTATGTGGTCTGATTAATTAAGAATAAAAATAAGCGTCAAATTTAAGTGTAAAATAAACTTAATATCTTTGGACAAGGTTGTAGTAGTTGAAATGAGGTTTCCGAATATGTATAGAACGCCCAAATCTGACTTCGTATGAGGAAGCTATGATTTATCGAAGTTTCGACTTAGCAGTATGCAGCCTGAAATACTCGATTTGAGATCGAGCGGTTTTTAGCCGAAGCATTCTAAACGAGGATCGAAGGTCTCGTTGTTAGTATCGAAGCGATAAAAAGTTAGGCGAGAACGGACGCCAAACGAAGAAGTTATGAATTTATAACGAAAGTTTCTGTCCCGGCCTATTAAAAATTAATAATAAAAAATAAAGTCGAAATTAGCCGACGGAGTCTAAACGAAAGTTGTAGAGCGTAGTCTCACCTTCGCGTGGATATAAAGAACATCGAAAACGGAGTTCGTATGAAGAAGATATGAATTTCCGAAGTTTGATAAATAAATTGTATTTATTTTTAATTGAAAAATCCGGCATTATCCGAAGGGGGAGTCACCAGTCCGATCCGACGTACGCCCCGCGTACTCCGAAGAGTGTCGACACTTCGGATGACGCATGAAGTGACGATTTCGGAGGCCAGTACGCCCCGCGTACGCCGAGGCTCCAGCCTCTATAAAAGGAATCCGAAGGCAGCCGAGTCATTTGCAAATTTCTTCTATTCTCTCTCCCGTTTTGCATCGTTTTGCGTGCCAGAAATACCCCGAAGCCCCGGTATTATTCTCAAGCCTCGAGGCAAGTCCCGAGATCCCGAAGATCCCGAGAAGTGCGGTTCCCGAGTCGAAGCTCTGCCCGCGAGAAGTTCGATTTTTGTGAAGATCTTCCAGATCTGCTGAGGATTACTACTTCTACAAGTCGTAGTGCTGTCCGATCGTCTTCTGATCAAGTGAGTGTATACTACCTTTCATAAACACGATAATAATACAAGTGTGGTTTGAGTGTATTAAGTAAATTGTGGTTTATATGTGTGGGTGCAGTTACTTTCTTCTAACAAGTAACTATGAAGTATTTTATGCGATATACTTGTTATGTGTATATTTTGTGATTGTATGCGTGAATGGATATTCACTTTATTCCATCTCATAGATCTGAATTGCTTTCTATGAAATACGTGTTACGTGGGTATGCCTCATCTGTTATGTGGAATATATATTGAATGAAAATGATATATAGGTTTTAAACTATGTATGAAAGTATATATTTTATCTACTAATATGTTGGGTAGAACATGGGTAGATAGTTGGTGTGTAATAAAAAGATGAGAGGCCTCGATGTTGTTGTCGTTGTTGATCTAGTTATTCAGCGGAGTATGGATAACGACCACAGACTCTTTCTAGATGGTTCAGTGGAACGCTAGCAGGTTCATAACCTGTAGGTGTTGTGAACGATGTGTTCACCGGTGTACTCTATCCCCCTCATGGTTGCCTTTAGGATATCTATTGTTGAGGAAACCCCTTCGTAGTGATGTCCGTCCCGATGAAAATCCTAGATTAGGTCCCTTGAGATAGATGTTATTTTAGGGACGTAAAGTGAGGATAACAGGAATGGGTAATCGGGATAGTGATTGGTTGGTGAAATTAAATATAACTTATTTATTGTGGGTTGAAAACCCTATATGCTCACCAGGCTCCCAAGCCTGACCCACTCAGTTTTATTTGTATTACAGGTAGTGGCGCGAGGGCATAAGATGGTTGAATCATAAAGTTGTTTTGTTTACAAGTCTGTATATGTATATATTTGTTGAATGACTTGTAATGTTATCGTTTATGCTTTATGGTCTGTATCGGAACATGACATCCCGAGTTTTGATTATATAAATGAAAATGCATCTCTTGATGAAATGCTTTGATAAATATTATTTTATCATGTTTTGTTTTGGGAACAAATTCCGCAACTCTTTTAAATCAAAAGGATTTACTCTGAAATTATTTTAAAAAGCATAAATGAAAATCGGTCTTTTCTGGCCGTGATTTTGGGGATGTCACAGTTGGTATCAGAGCATTAGTTTAAGCGAACTAGGAATTTGTTGGTATTTCTAGACTTAAACTTAGAATGCTAAGTGGAATTGCGAGTTGTGTGTCTGTTGGATTTTAGACACGAGCACTAGTTTATTTTAGGAAAGTTGCCTAAAATGCTTTTATGTGCTAAATGTTATATGTTTCCATATATGATATTAATTGTTCGGATCTACGGTCTGTTGCCGACCGGATCTGGAAACCTTATGTGTGTAGGATTCTAAGCGTATGCCTACGTTATTAGAACTAGCATGTAAACATTTCGGAGTAATAAGGATGATTTGAATATCTATCGTGAATGAAGATCTAAAATTTCACATTATTCAGTGTGTAGATTAAAAATGGTGAGAACAAGGAGTGGCGTTGGAAACGCAGATGAAAACAGGAATCAACCGCCAGTGATTGAGCAAATACCTGTTGTAGCAGCAACACCAGAACCAATAACAATGGCTGCGGTGCAAGCCATGATTCGGGCTATGCTAGCCGAACAAAGGGAGGAGATGCGACAAATGTTGCATGATAATAGGGATGAACCTATCATACCCATTGAGGAACCTGAATTGATTCCCGAGCAATCGGAGGAAGGGAACAATAGTCGCATTATGAGTCAAGTTGGGACTCAAGGAGAACGAAGGAACGATCCGGAAAGGAGAAACAACAAGGATGGGCGAATGTACAAGAACTTCTTGGGCGCCAAGCCGCCAAGTCTTTCTGGAAGCCCAAATCCTGTTGAGATAATGGATTGGATCTCCGAAATGGAGATGGTATTTGAAAGTTGCGACTGTAGCAACAAACAGAAGATTGTCTTTGCAGTTAGACAACTGAAGACTGGAGTCTTGAGTTGGTGGAAGTTGTTGGCAGATACTATGCCACGAGGAGAAGCCCTGAAAATGTCATGGGAGGAGTTCTTGGAGCAACTAAGGGTGCAGTATTGTTCAGAGATAGATCTGATTGATCTGAACAATGAGTTCCAAAACTTGAAGAAGGGAAAGATGAGCATAGACGACTATGCTACTGCATTTACTGAGAAAATGAAGTTGTTTCCATACCTAGTGCCAACGGAACTCTCCAAGATAGAGAAGTTTGCTAATGGACTGCCTGCCGACTTTGGTCCGACAGTCAAGATGGCAACTACTCTGAAAACGGCTGTTCGTGCAGCTAAGAATGTGGAGGCCCAGCAGAAGGAAAAGGGTCTGGAAAGAATAGATGTTGGAGAAAAGAGGAAGTTCAATGGAACTTCAGGGTCCAACAAGAAAAACAAGTTCTCGAAGTCTGGTTCGAGGGGAAGTGGAGGTGAAGCGAAGTGGTGCGACAAATGTAAGAAGAAGCATCATGGAAGATGTGAGGTGGCGAACACATGCTACAAGTGTGGAAAGCCAGGGCACTATGCCAACGAATGTACCCTCACTAAGAAAGTTTGCTATGGTTGTGGTGAGGAGGGACATATGTCGAGGGACTGCCCAAAGAAGAAAGAGGCAACTAGACCCAACATTCCACCAAAGCCAAAGGCGAGAGAATTCCAGATGACACTGGAAGCTGCTAAAGATGAAGCTGATGTCGCTTCAGGTACCTTTCTCGTTAACGAATTGCCTGCCCAAATTTTATTTGATTCTGGAGCCAACTACTCCTTTATATCGCATGAATTTGGTAGAAAGCTAGCTTTGCCTGTTGTTAGACTAGATGATGCCTTATTAGTCGAAGTTGCTAGTGGCAAGTTTGTACCTGTTAGCCATCGTATGAGAAACATCTTAATTGATCTGAATGGGAATAAGTTCCACGAGGAATTATTGCCTATAGAACTAAATGGTTTCGACATTGTTTTGGGAATGGATTGACTTTGCGCCAACGACGCCGAAATTTTATGCAAGAAGAAAATAGTCAAAGTAAACCCGTCTGGGAAAGATTCGTTTATGGTGTATGGGGACAAACGCAGAGTGAATTCTGGAATCATTTCATTGATGAAAGCCAGAAAATGTTTGACCAAGGGATGTACATCATATCTAGCATTCGTGATTGATGCTAAGAAGGAAAAGAAGGTGATGCAGAATATTCCAGTTGTGTGTGATTATCCGGAAGTATTTCCCGAAGATCTTCCTGGATTACCGCCTGATCGACAAGTGGAATTCCGTATTGACTTGTTGCCAGGAACAACGCCAATTGCGAAAGCACCTTATCGATTAGCACCGACGGAGATGAAGGAGCTAATGATGCAACTTCAGGAGTTATTGGACAAAGGTTTCATTAGACCTAGTTCATCACCCTGGGGAGCTCCGGTGTTATTTGTAAAGAAGAAAGATGGAAGTATGAGAATGTGCATTGATTATAGAGAGCCGAATAAGGCAACAATAAAGAATAGATATATGTTGCCAAGGATTGATGACCTGTTTGATCAATTGCAAGGTTCGAGCTATTTATCAAAGATCGATCTAAGGTCAGGATATCATCAGCTGAAAGTAAGAGAGCAGGATATAGAGAAGACTGCATTCAGAACTAGATACGGACACTACGAGTTCTTGGTTATGTCGTTTGGACTAACCAATGCTCCTGCAACATTCATGGATTTAATGAATAGGGTTTGTAATCCTTTCCTTGATAAATCTGTGATGGTGTTCATAGACGACATTCTGATTTACTCGAAAAGCCAAGAGGAGCATGGCAGACACTTGCGAGAAGTGTTAGAAGTCTTGAAGAAGGAGAAGCTGTATGCTAAGTTCTCCAAATGTGATTTTTGGATTCGTGAAGTCCAATTCTTGGGTCACGTGGTCAACCAAGAAGGGATAATGGTTGATCCAGCAAAGATTGAAGCTGTGACAAAGTGGGAACAACCGAAAAGTCCCACGGAGATTCGAAGCTTTTTAGGATTAGTCGGATATTACCGAAGGTTTATCCAAGGCTTTTCTTTGATTTCTAGTCCATTGTCAGCTTTGACCCACAAAGGAGCTACTTATGCTTGGAGTGATAAGCATAAGGAAGCATTCGAGAAGCTAAAGAAGAAGTTATGCGAGGCACCGATACTTTCTCTACCCGATGGAGTTGAAGACTTTGCCGTTTATAGCGATGCGTCTGGGGTTGGATTGGGTTGTGTTTTGACCCAAAGAGAAAAGGTGATAGCATATGCGTCTCGACAGCTGAAAGAGCATGAAAAGAATTACCCGACTCATGATTTGGAGTTGGCAGCGGTAGTTTTCGCTCTGAAAATATGGAGGCATTACCTCTATGGCACGAAGTGCAAACTTTTCACTGATCATAAGAGTCTCCAATATCTCTTTAATCAGAAGGAATTGAATATGAGGCAACGATGCTGGCTAGAATTACTTAAAGACTACGACTGTGAGATACTTTACCACCCCGGTAAAGCTAATGTTGTTGCTGATGCTCTCAGTCGGAAAGTCAATCTTGAAAGGAAAAGGCCAAGAGCGTTGAGAATTGAAGTTGTCTCGACCATTTTGGAAAGTATAAAGAAAGCTCAAAGCGAAGCTTCTGAGAAGAATGACCAAAAGGAGGAACGTTTGGGCAAAACGTTGGTGTTCGGTGTAAACAGTCACGGACTGAAGGTGTTCCAAGATCGGATTTGGATACCTAAGACAGGAGGGGTCAGAGATCTTCTGATGGAAGAAGCTCACAAGACCATGTACTCGATTCATCCCGGTAGCACTAAAATGTATAGGGACCTGAAACCCTACTACTGGTGGCCGACGATGAAGCTTGATGTTGCAAGGTATGTGGCTGAGTGTGTGACTTGCGCAAGAGTAAAGACACAACATCAGAAACCGTATGGGAGTTTAGAACCTTTGCTTGTGCCAATGGGTAAGTGGGAAGACATTTCTATGGATTTTGTCACTAAACTGCCCAGAACAAAGAGTGGTCACGACATGATTTGAGTGGTCGTTGATCGATTCACTAAGAGTGCGCATTTCATAGCGGCCCAAGGAGAAATGGTCTATGGAAAAGCTTGCCAATTCTTACGTGAAGGAGATTGTGAGGCTTCACGGTGTTCCGTTAACGATTGTATCGGATCGTGATAGCCATTTCACCTCGAGGTTCTGGAAAAGTCTACAAGAGGAATTGGGTACCAAGTTGTGTTTAAGTACAGCTTACCATCCGCAGACTGATGGTCAAAGCGAAAGAACGATACAAACACTTGAAGATATGCTGAGAGCATGTACCTTGGAATTCCTAGGTAATTGGGATGAACATTTACCTTTGGTAGAATTTTCCTATAATAATAGTTTCCACTCGAGCATTAAGATGGCACCTTATCAAGCATTGTATGGACAGAAGTGTCGTACGCCGTCTTGTTGGCTTGAGGCTGGGGAAAAGCAGTTTATGGGACCGGAGTTGGTTCATCAAACTGCTGAAAAGTTGAAAATAATTAGGGAAAGAATGTTAGCAGCTCAGGATCGTCAAAAGAGCTATGCTGACAAGAAGCGAAGACCGATGACTTTTGAGGTTGGGGATTCGGTTTTGCTTAAAGTCTCGCCGTGGAAGGGACTTATAAGATTTGGTAAAAGGGGAAAGTTGAGTCCAAGGTTTATTGGACCGTTTAAAGTTCTTCATAGGATTGGGAACCAAGCTTACAAGCTCGAACTACCAGAAGAACTGAATGGAATTCATAACACTTTTCATGTGTGTTATTTGAGGAAGTTCACAGGAGAAGTTCCCGACATAATTCCAATTTCAGAATTGAGAATTGATGAGAACAAAAGGTTGATTGAGGAACCAGAGGCAATCGTTGACCGAAAGACTAAGAAATTGCGACGCAAGATGGTTGGGTTAGTGCTTGTCCGATAGAAACACACGAATGGGCCGAATCTCACCTGGGAGACGGAGAGTGACATGATGGGTCGCTATCCGCATTTGTTTGTTGATGTGTGATTCCGGGGACGGAATCATTCTAAGGTGGAGAGAATTGTAACGCCTGTGTTTCTGGACTTTCCATTTTTAGCAATGTAATAGTCTAGGTTAACCTTTGTAACCCGTTTTGAAATAATAAGAATGTATTATTTGAGTATTATGTGTTTTGTGCTTAATTGCTTAATTATGTGGTCTGATTAATTAAGAATAAAAATAAGCGTCAAATTTAAGTGTAAAATAAACTTAATATCTTTAGACAAGGTTGTAGTAGTTGAAACGAGGTTTCCGAATATGTATAGAACGCCCAAATCTGACTTCGTATGAGGAAGCTATGATTTATCGAAGTTTCGACTTAGCGGTATGCAGCCTGAAATACTCGATTTGAGATCGAGCGGTTTTTAGCCGAAGCATTATAAACAAGGATCGAAGGTCTCGTTGTTAGTATCGAAGCGATAAAAAGTTAGGCGAGAACGGACGTCAAACGAAGAAGTTATGAATTTATAACGAAAGTTTCTGTCCCGGCCTATTAAAAATTAATAATAAAAAATAAAGTCGAAATTAGCCGACGGAGTCTAAACGAAAGTTGTAGAGCGTAGTGTCACCTTCGTGTGGATATAAAGAACGTTGAAAACGGAGTTCGTATGAAGAAGATATGAATTTCCGAAGTTTGATAAATAAATTGTATTTATTTTTAATTGAAAAATCCGGCATTATCCGAAGGGGGAGTCACCAGTCTGATCCGACGTACGCCCCGCGTACGTGAGTACGCCCCACGTACTCCGAAGAATGTCGACACTTCGGATGACGCATGCAGTGACGATTTCGGAGGCCAGTACGCCCCACGTACGCCTGTACGCCCCGCGTACTCCGAGGCTCCAGCCTCTATAAAAGGAATCCGAAGGCAGCCGAGTCATTTGCAAATTTCTTCTCTTCTCTCTCCCGTTTTGCATCATTTTGCGTGCCAGAAATACCCCGAAGCCCCGGTATTATTCTCAAGCCCCGAGGCAAGTCCCGAGATCCCGAAGATCCCGAGAAGTGCGGTTCCCGAGTCGAAGCTCTGCCCGCGAGAAGTTCGATTTTTGTGAAGATCTTCCAGATCTGCTGAGGATTACTACTTCTACAAGTCGTAGTGTTGTCCGATCGTCTTCTGATCAAGTGAGTGTATACTACCTTTCATAAACACGATAATAATACAAGTGCGGTTTGAGTGTATTAAGTAAATTGTGGTTTATATGTGTGAGGGTGCAGTTACTTTCTTCTAACAAGTAACTATGAAGTATTTTATGCGATATACTTGTTATGTGTATATTTTGTGATTGTATGCGTGAATGGATATTCACTTTATTCCATCTCATAGATCTGAATTGCTTTCTATGAAATACGTGTTACGTGGGTATGCCTCATCTGTTATGTGGAATATATATTGAATGAAAATGATATACAGGTTTTAAACTATGTATGAAAGTATATATTTTATCTACTAATATGTTGGGTAGAACATGGGTAGATAGTTGGTGTGTAATAAACAGATGAGAGGCCTCGATGTTGTTATCGTTGTTGATCTAGTTATTCAGCGGAGTATGGATAACGACCACAAACTCTTTCTAGACAGTTCAGTGGAATGCTAGCAGGTTCATAACCTGTAGGTGTTGTGAACGATGTGTTCACCGGTGTACTCTATCCCCCTCATGGTTGCCTTTAGGATATCTATTGTTGAGGAAACCCCTTCGTAGTGATGTCCGTCCTGATGAAAATCCTAGATTAGGTCCCTTGAGATAGATGTTATTTTAGGGACGTAAAGTGAGGATAACGGGAATGGGTAATCGGGATAGTGATTGGTTGGTGAAATTAAATATAACTTATTTATTGTGGGTTGAAAACCCTATATGCTCACCAGGCTCCCAAGCCTGACCCACTCAGTTTTATTTGTATTACAGGTAGTGGCGCGAGGGCATAAGATGGTTGAATTATCAAGTTGTTTTGTTTACAAGTTTGTATATGTATATATTTGTTGAATGACTTGTAATGTTATCGATTATGCTTTATGGTCTGTATCGGAACATGACATCCCGAGTTTTGATTATATAAATGAAAATGCATCTCTTGATGAAATGCTTTGATAAATATTATTTTATCATGTTTTGTTTTGGGAACAAATTCCGCAACTCTTTTAAATCAAAAGGATTTACTCTGAAATTATTTTAAAAAACATAAATGAAAATCGGTCTTTTCTGACCGTGATTTTGGGGATGTCACAAAGTCCCATGTTCCAAATGAAACATTGATACATTATTATAAGTTTGGCCCCACCTCCACCAACTTTTCACCATAACTCCAATATTTACCATTTAACCCCTTACCTTCGAAAATCCTTTCATAATAAATCCATTATTTACCAAACACACCCTAACTTCTAAAATCATTTTCAAATTAAATCCATAATTTACCAAACAGCCCTCAAACTTCAAAATTCTTTACAAATTGTTCCGGAAATTACATTTTAACCCCCGAAAGTCCAAATTACATCATTGGCTCCTTGAAACCAACACCACGCTAAATATTATGGATTTTAGGGATACTATAAAATAATATAAAATATAAATTTACATGTTGGAGTTCCAGTTTTATTATTTAATTACTCTATTTCAAATGGAGTGTTACAACTATTTAAATAAATTTTAAATTATAAAACCATAAGGGTGTATTTTGAAACTTTTCAAAAGTACTAGATCACATTTTAAATAATTAAATTAATCAATTAATTTTGTCTTTATCTAAAAATTTGACCAAATCATTTATTTTGGTAAGGATATACACTTACCTTTTCATAAAATTCTATTTTAAGCAATAAAAACGAATTTAGGTAATAATCCTAATCAAACCAAGATATGAAAATTGAAAATTCAGGGACCTGACAAGACAACTCGTTGAGTTGGGGCGGTGCAATCGTTGAGTAGGGCCAACTTGTCAAGTTCCAGACATGAACTCGGTGATTTCGATGAACAGATTGATGAATCTGTTCCCTCCTCCTTTGGACAATTCACAACTGCATCAAATTCAATTGAAAAACATCCTAGGCTCTGATACCACTGATGGGATATAAGCATAACTACAACCTATGTGTACATGCAACCTTAATCGCTTTGGATCTAATTTTTTCACTAGTTGAAAACGAAAATTGAATACCAAAGCAAAACCATAGATCTAGCATATATAAATCGAAATCTACATATAATTAGGGTTTAGAAGTTTACCTCACTTGTTATGTAGCAATAACAAGAAACCCTCTAGATCCTTAACTCTTGAAAGCTTAGTGCCTCAATTGTGACACCTATAATGGCTTACAAACACTACTAGAAAGAGGATGAGAGGAGAGAGGAGAGAATACTTAAGAATTTCGGCTAGGGTTTACAAAAGCAAGCCTTAGCCGAAAATCCAAAGGTGGTGGGGTCTTTATATAGTTGTGGGTTGCTACGGTTTTTTGGAGGAAACCCTAATTTCCTGCTTAAGGTTTAAGTAGCCCATGGACTCCTCATCTAAAGGCCTTGGACATAAACCGTAAGGCCTCCCTATAGTTTTCATCCACTCTCATCTAAGGAGTATAATATCCTTGTTTCACAACTATCAATGATTTGCAAAACAGCCTTTGTTCCTTTAATCAATTCCTTTAATCGCAAAATTAATTCCAAATTAATTTCTGATTAAATAGTAATTAAATAACATGATTTGTAATTAATATATTATTTTCATAATACATTAATAAATAAATTTTATATTTCAAATAATAAATTTAACCTCTCTCTCCAAAAGTTATCTCGTCAAGTTGCTAGCGTGAAAACAACCCAAAAGGACCATGCTATTATCAAATCAAGTACATACCAATTATAGTTATCGGCTTAGACACTTAATCCACTAGTTAGTGGTAGGGTGAGTTGTGTGGGGTCAGTCGGTCAGTTGCGTTTTTGGATGAGGAGGCAGTGGTTTCCTTAGAGTGGGTGCGGTTCATAGCGAGTCAATGTGAGGAATGATTAGACACTCTTGAGAGAGTGAGGGTAGGGCGAAGGTGCACCCAAGATGCTGGGAAATAGAGATGGAGAGTTCCGTATGAGTATCTCTCTGATTTTCTTGTGTTTTAGTGCCATTCGGCTCCTTTGCTCGAATGTTGCTTGCTTTGAGCTTTGTGGAACCCATGTCAATGTGAGTTAACCATCAAATGAATCCATTAAATTACATGATATGAAGGTTAAATAATCTTAGAATGAAGGACTTGGACCTATTGTGCAACTCTTGTCCGAGTCCAACCGTTCTAGGTTCGGGTCCTTTAGTCGAAGGATTATTTAAGCTTTGTTTCGTGTAATTGTATTCATGAAGTGGTTAGTTGACACTGGTAGGGGTCCTTCAATAGTTGATGGCAAAGCAGGTGTGGGAGGGAATCTTAGGAGAGCTTAGGAAGTATTTCTTTTAGTATGGTTGTTTCGCTGTGGAGCAGGTACTGGGGAGTATTTTATGGGTAAGCCTTAGAGGACTTGCGATGATCCTTGAGGAAAGTATGGATAGTTGTGGAACATAGTATTTGTCCCGTACTACAACTTTCCTTTAGATATTGACAACTATATTTTACTCGATTTTAAATTCATAGTTTTATAGAGATTACACTCTTAAAATCCATGCGGAAATCATAACTCCTTTATACAAACTTCGTTCTTAACTGTCCCTATATCGACGGATTCATAGTTATGAGATCTTCAACTCTAGTTTACATTGTTTTGGCTAACAATCAGCTTATTTTAATTTCAATTTTGTGTTGCATACTGTTGTACCGTGTTGTACTGAAACTCTGAAAAACATAACTTCCTCATACAAAGTCAGGTTTAAACGTTCTTTATATGCCCACTTTCGTAATTTCGACGACATTCATTTATATATCTTAGGCTAATAAGTAACCTATCTCCAACTCATCTTTTATGACACACTTTCCCGTATAATTTTGAACGCAAAAGTTTGAAGAACCATAACTTCTTCACGCGAAATCTGATTTGAGCGTTCTTTATACCTACGGAATTGTCATCACGAAAACTACATCTTTCATTAAGATTATTTATCATAAATAATCTTTTATTTTTAAGCAGTTATTTGACCTAATTCATTTAATTTGTAACAATGTTTCATACAAATATAACAAGCTCATAATATTTGTCCATATAACATGTATGCAACATATAAATATCATGTATATAACTCGTATTGTGTACGAAGGATTGTTATTTACTTACTATTATCCTATTCATTGATTTATTTATTCGATAAAACAAATATTTATAATCTATAATCCTTAAAATGTATATCTAGTATTCACGAGCGTTACATGGCCATATTATTGGATTAGGTGTCTAAGTTCATAACTATTTCTGGAATGTACTTGACCCGGTTAGCATGGTCCATTTTGGGTTGCATGGCATTGCAACACTTGGATAGACTAAATGATAGAAAGGAAACTTATGGTTTATTAATATATTATAAGTTCTAATATATTAATAATATAATTTAATTAGTTTTGAACAAGAATTAATTTAGAATTAATTTGGTGATCAAAAGGAGACTAATTAAATATATGGGGTTGATTGTGCAAATCATCCATTCTTTTATAGTGGGCTAATGATCCATGGTTTATTGAATTGGGCTAAAACCCATAAGGTGCTCCATGGATAGTCCATGGAGGTTATAAACTCATGGATCATGGAATACGGAAAGTCATGTCAATTAGGGTTTACATGTTCTAACCCAACTTGTGACACAACTATAAAAGGACCCCATGGGCTACCAAAATCGGCACCATGTGTAGAACAAGAGGGCTAGCCGATTTTAAGTGATAATGTACTTCTCTCAAAGTTATTCCAATAGTTGTGGTGTTGTGTGAAACATTTGAGGCATCACATTTGAGGTGCTAGGCTCACAAGGTTCTCAGGGAATCCAAGCAACAAGAAAGGTATGTTCTTCTACTAGCTTTTATATTTCAAAGTTCCCCATGCCATGCTAGTTAGGTTAAGAACCTTGGAAAATCAAATTTGCATGTATTTTAGTAAAAAATAGATTCAAGGTTTCTAGGGTTGCATGTACACCTTAGGAGTGTTAGAATGCTCAAAACCCTTTAGTAGTATCAGAGCCTAGGCTTGTTTTCTTGATACTTGATGCAAATTGTTGAAAAAACTCCAGATTTCTGCATTTTACTGAGTGAACTCGGTGAGTCCATGGGGGGGGGGGGGACGCGACGAGTCCAAGCACAAATTCATCCTACTCGTCGAGTAGGTTCTTGCACTTGACGAGTAGGAGGCCCTGAATGCAGATTTTCGAGTATGGCTGCTGGAAATGGACTTGAAACATTACCCCAAACTGTTTTGGACTTATAAAACATGTTTTAGATGGTGTAATAGTTATGCTAATCCATTTACAATAGTTATTATCAAAATTTCAAGTCTTATATGTGTTTTTATGATTCTTGAAATTGTTGATATGAATGTTCATGAAATTATGAGTATGGTAGATCATAGGAATTAATTTGTTAGTTTAATTCTTGATCTTGATGTGTTTTAATGGAATCCATAATTTGTCCTCAAGTTATGGATTACCAAAAGTCTTTCTTTTAAAGTCTATTAACGAACACATAAGTTACATAAAATGAAGAGTCTCTCATTTTAATAAACTATTAACTCATAAGTTATGAAAGATGAAAAGTTTTGAAAGTTACAAAACTTGCCCTCAAGTTTTGGAACATGTAAAGTCACTTTAAAAAAATTTAGTTCCAACCCCTAGAATTTTAAAAGTTAAAATTACCCTTATACTTTATAATATTATAAGTTAATTATATATATATATATATATATATATATATATATATATATATATATATATATGTAAGAACAAGTCGTTTTACCGTTAGTAGACCTCATTCACAAAGCCGGTATATAAGGGGGTATAAGGTTGTTGCCTATAAAATGACAGCTTAATGGGTGTCCACTCTCACCCACCGCTTCCTTGACTGGTGGAGGGTCGTTAGCCGAACGGGTACGACAATGACTTTAATCCTCATTGAAAGTATGATGCTTATAAAGTAACTAAATTTTTTTTATAAATTCCCAATCTTAGTTACTTTAGGAAAATGTGAATATGGTGCTAACCCATGAAATTACACTTTGCACTTTGCTCAAGTCGTTAGTGGAGCGTGTGTGGTTAACCAGCACACTAACATGGACTTAACAAGGTAGGCAAAAGGTGGCTTAAGGTTTATCATAGATCGGTGGAGCGCATGTGGTTAACCGGCACATCGGTTAGGTGATAAACATTAAGAGTACCAAGTAATTTGCATGGTTAATTCACACCTTGTTCTGTGATCCTCGACATCCCAGTCAAAAAACTTGAAGGGCACATTTGAGATTGAAACATGTCATTGAAAAGTTCAACGAATCTCAAAGAATCTAGGAGTTTCAAAACCAATTAAAACCTAATAATACATTTCATTTTTCATGGTAGAAATTGGTGAATTGTCATTCATCTACCTTCAAATATTTTATAACTTGGATTACGGCATCCCTCTTCTAAGTTATAAAATATTGTGTTGGGTCCTAGCCTTAAAATTTCACTTGGGTGTCTTATTAAGGACTATCTTTATATCTAATCTAAACTTGTCTTTCTTCTTTTTCAGATGTCTTCCAACAATGCTGCTTCTGGCTCAAACCCTACCGAATCCTTCTCTCTCATGAACCTTTGTGGGAGATTCATCTTTGATGGTTCCAACTTTATGGATTGGATCTGGAACATCAGGATGGTCACTCGTTACAAGGACAAGGAATATGTCCTTGACAAGGAGCTTAAGGGTCTTGATGAGTCGTCTGCTACTCCAGAGGAGATCGCTGAATTCCAAGCAGATGAGAGAGATGCCACTAAGGTGGCTGTGACATCCCCAATTTCACGGCCAGAAAAGACCGATTTGTTTATGCTTTGTTTTATAAAATCAGAGTAAATCCTTTAGATTAAAAGAGTTGCGGAATTTGTTCCCAAAACAAAATATGATAAAATTTATCAAAACGTTTCTCAAAGAGAATGTATTTTCATTAAATAATAAAACCTCGGGATGTCATGTTCCGATACAGACCAAAAGCATAAACAATATAAAATAGACCTTACAACAGTTATTTGTAAGTACTGATCTATAATCCAAAATCTCTCGTCAAGTCCACCAATTTATACTCTTGTGTCATTACCTGTAATGCAAAGAAAACTGAGTGGGCCAGACTTGGGAGCCTAGTGAGCATGTAGGGTTTTCAACCCACAATAATACATTTATTATATTGAATTATCAAACAATCAACCCAAATACTCATTCCCATTATCTCCTTTATTTCTTAAGGATTTACCCTAAGAATCAACTATCCTTTATCCATTTATTCCTAAGGATTGACCTAAGGAATTGACACAAAGTCCACCACTGCCAAGGTCCACAAATTACGATTGGTAAACACTTAGTTCAACATACTTAACAAACACCTAGTTCTAACACTCCTAGTGAAAAATTAATTCAAAACGTCTGGTGAATACTTAGTTCTAAAACACTTAGTGAACACACTCAGTTCAACAACACCAAGTGAACACATCTAGTTTCAAAAATACTTAATGAACACATTGAGTTCTAAAATACCAAGTGAACACATAGAGTTCGGAAATACCTAATGAACACATTGAGTTCAAAACACCTGGTGAACACATAGAGTTCAAAAATACCTAATGAACACATTGTGTTCTAAAATACTTAATGAACACATATAGTTCAAAATACCTAATGAACACATTGAGTTCAAGGACACCCAGTGAACACATATAGTTCAAAATACCTAATGAACACATTGAGTTCAAAACACCTAGTAAACACATAGAGTTCAAAAATACCTAATGAACACATTGAGTTCAAACACCAAGTGAACACATAGAGTTCAAAAATACCTATTATTTCGTCTTACATCAACTATTTCATCTACCCATGTTCTACCCAACATATTTGTAGATGCAAAGACATATATAGTTTAAATCTTTTTAAAACATGTATAAAACATTATTTCAACATCTATCTCAAGTAAACAAACAATGTATAAACACCTAGCACGTACTTCATAGCAAATACTTCATATCTATGCAGTAGAAGAAATTGAATATACATTCACACATATAACAACAAAATATATACATAATACGTATTTCGTATAAAATACTTCGTATTTATGCGTTAGAAGAAAGTAACCACACACTCACTTGATCAGAAGATGATCAGACAGCACTACGGCTTGTAGAAGTAGTATTCTTCGGCAGATCTGGAAGATCTCCAAAAAAATCGGCTTCTCGCAGGCAGAGCTTCGGCTCGGGAATCGCACTTCTCGGGATCTTCGGGACCTCGGGACTTGCTTCGGGGCTCGGGAATGATATCGGGGCTTCGGGATAATTCTTGCACGAAAAACGATGCTAAAACGCGAGAGAAAGGGAAGAAATGAGCAAAGAACTCGGCTGCCCTCGACACCATTTTATAGGGGAGGGAACTTCGATTTATGCTGGGCAAAATCCTAGTTACGCTGGCGTAACCTGGATAGGATCGCTGACTCCCCCCCCCCCCCCTCATTCGGATAATATCGGAATATATATATATATATATATATATATATATATATATATATATATATATATATATATATATATATAAATTAAATATCGAAAATATTTAATAAACTTCAAAAATTCATATCTTCCTCATACGAACTCCGTTTTCGACGTTCTTTATATCCCCACGTAGGTGAGACTACGCTCTACAACTTTCGTTTAGACTCCGTCGGCTAATTTTGACTTTATTTTTATTATATTATTTTAGTAGGCCGGGACAGGAAAACTTCGTTATAAAATCATAACTTCTTCATCTGACGTCCGTTTTTGCCTATTTTTTTATCGTTTCACTACAATTAACGAGATCTTCGATTCTCGTTTAGATTGTTTTGGCTAAAAACCGCTCGATCTCAAATTGAGTATTCGGGCTGCATCTATTCTACTGAAACTGATAAACACAACATAAGCTTGTATGGGTACTTTGGGGAATACTTACTTGAGCTCGGCCGGTTGCGCACATCACACACTTCGTTTCTTCTTAAAATACTTTACTTGACCTTTTAGAAAATGTTTTCTTTTTCAAAATCTTTTGACCCCTCTTATTTGAGTTCAGACACCCCCGAAGGTGTGTCCGAATCCCTCAAACCAAGGCTCTGATACCAACTTGTAACGACCCAATTTTCATGTCCAAAAATTTCGTTTTTAAAACATTACTTTAGAAAACATTAATAATTAAAAACATTGTTTGACCAAACCACATCACAACGTAACCCATGTCTAAAAGCCAAATCATACAACCAATCGAAATATCAGAGTATAAATCCTAGAGAAATCTCGTAAATGCGGAAACCAGTGTGTGCATGATGTGCCGCTACCGCGCCAGCTCCTTCCCCTTTGATGAAAAGGTACCTGAAACCAAACTGTAAACTGTAAGCACAAAGCTTAGTGAGTTCCCCCATCGTACCACATACCATACAAACACATAACACACATGCTTCCAGGCTATTCTGGGGTGTCTGACTACCCGGTACGGCCATTCTGGGGTGCCGACTACCCGTGCGGCCATTCTGGGGTGCCGTCCTACCCGTGTCAAGCCATTCTGGGGTGCTGACTACCCGTGTCAAGCTATTCTGGGGTGCTGACTACCCATCGGTCCTAACAACCGATCATCGGGGACTATTTCACCCCCTACTGCTACTTACACATATATCATACATAACATATTATCAGACATATCTGGGGTGTCTGGGCTACCCTTCGGTCCTAACAACCGAACTCGGGGATTGGTCCCCTCCTACTACCTCTATCGCATATAACATAACAAGCCAGCATGCAAACATATCATCACGTACTGTCAGACAATTATGGGGTGTCTGAACTACCCTTCGGTCCTAACAACCGATCTCTACTTCTATCACATATACATATCATGCTAGCATATAACATATCAGGTAGTAGCAAACCTAGATGATATCACAAAGACAATCATCTAACATACGACTCCTACTGGTGGGCCGACATTGTGGCCGTAGACCCATCGCTACTGGAAGGTAACTCACCTCGAAGTAGCTGCTGATCTGATCGGAAACTGACGGTCTACTGCTGCTGCTGCTGCTCCGGAAATCCCCCGTCTGTAATTCCCACAACATACTCAATCAAACACTGCTAACTGTCCTTTGGGTAAAATGACCATTTTACCCCTGATCATGCCCTAAATCAAAGTCAGAGTCAACTTTCAGTTGACCCGACTCGCCGAGTTGGCTCGCCAACTCGCCGAGTTCCCTGTCCAATCGACTGACCTGGATCCCGTCTCTACCCATCGAGTTAGGCGTTGACTCGACGAGTTCTCCTTCCAAACTGATGTTCAAGTGCTTCATCCTACTCGCCGAGTTGTATGAACAACTCGCTGAGTTCATCTTCATCCGATGAACACTTATGCTGCGACTCGCCGAGTTGTATGAACAACTCGCCGAGTCTGATCTTGATCTAAGGAGATTGCCTTGAACTCGCCGATTCAGGGCAATGACTCGCCGATTTCCTTCATGGATGAGTTCGGCTTCCAACTCACTGAGTCACACCCTGTGACTCACTACTCTACTCGACACAACGAAAAGGGGACAAACTCGGAGACTCACGAGCAGACTCGCCGAGTCAGATGAACGACTCGCAGAGTCGTTACCATGCAGTCTCTATATGGTCGATTTTGCTTGAATCCAGCTTATGCTATCCACAGATCTGGGTTCCTAGAGCATGAATAACACGTAAAGTTTCCAAATTTACGTGTAGATACTCACTAATGAGGGTTTTAGGGCTCAAAATGCACCAAAAAGGGTAGATCTAGGGTGTACATGCAACATGGGTCCATAAAGGCAGTAGATCCAAGCTCCTGGAGCTCGATCTCACCTAGATCTAGGAGTTACCTAGCTTATTACGAGTCCACAAGCATACACAAGATTAGAAATGGATCAAAAGGGCTCTAATGGAGTTATAAGGAACAATAAGCATGAAAACAGAGGGGGAAATCGAGTTTTACCTCAAGGGAAACTCTGAGATTGCTCAAAGATGGCTGACCTCCTCTTCTTCTTCTTGATCCACTCTTCTCCCTTCTCCAAAACTTCAAAACACACTAGGAATGCTTCAAACTCTCAAGGAATAAAGCTTTGAACGAGGGGGTGGGGCTCTGAGGGTGAATGGGGCGTAGTTGGGGCGCAAATGGTCGTTTAAATAGGGTGCAAACCCTTGGAAATTAGGGTTTCATCAGACTGTGCGGACTCGTCGAGTCCATAATATGGACTCGCCGAGTCGCCAACTTAACCGCGTCCCAAGTCTCGTCTCTACTCGGTGAGTTGGGCCTCCAACTCGCCAAGTCCAAGGCCAAAATACAAAATACTCAGATATATCTTACATACCAGGAACCAGGTGTTACAATACCGCTAAGTCGAAACTTAGAAAAATCATAACTTCCTCATACGAAGTCAGATTTGGACGTTCTTTTTATGCACGCTCACGGTTTAACATATTCTACGACTTTCATTTAGATTGCTAATGCTAAATATCTCTCTAACATAAATTCACTTTTTACGTCGCGCTGTGTCGTGCCGGTTCTGTCGCGAAACTTCGACAGGTCATAACTTCTTCGTTATAACTCGGATTTCGGCGTTCTTTATATGTACGGAATCCTTGTAACATATACTATAACTTAGTTAAGATTATTCATTCTAAATAATCTTCTATCAAAAAAGTCATTTTTGATGCTTATCGTCTCTAAATTGACTAGCCCTGATCTACGGGCGTTACAATTATCTCCCTCTTAGGATGATTACGTCCCGGAATCATCAATGAAATAGGGCTTACATAATGATTCCTCACGTTATTTCTTCATCCTAGGCAATAACCGTAAGTTCTATATTTCCTCGAAAGAGTATCTAACTCTTGGACTTCTCGATAGCAGGTAGTGTTCAATTCTGCATCTGCTCTTTGTACTATGTTGTACTTTCAATTGTACCTTCGAGTTTACAAAATAAATCCTTATTGTGACTCCTTCTTCTTCTTAGGATAAGTACTTTTCTTTATCTATTGTAACAGACCGATGGGTCATGGCCCGATGACCTCTCATCATAGTCGGACTCAATTGATATGACCACTAGGGTCGAAATAACAACCATCTTACTAGTCATTACCGAAACAATGGTAATGACATACTTGAATAAAACGGAATCAATTACTAGTTTCTTGGTAACCTTGCGACTTTCCCTGATCCAAGCGTGAGTCCTGTGCTTCCAGTAGTATAGATCTCTACTACTATTCACACCTACTCATACTCGTCCCAAGTATTGTCTCTTAGTCAACCAAGTCACTACACAAAATCACACAATCATCCAACACATCGGATATTAAAGCTATAGATACCACCTAGATATCAAAAACATACATATCACATAGATATCAAAACCATACATATCACATAGATATCAAAACTAGGGTTTATATTAATTCTTGAAACGATTACACAAAGGTTCAAGTTAACCCTATACTATGCCTCTAATAGGCTACACCACAAGTTACTATTCCCACTGCTACCTCATAACTGGAGCTTTGGATATAAAAATCCATATCCCTGATTTCTCGCGTTATCGTCTGCCTTGTCGAGGATCATGTGGAATGCCCTTGGCTTTGCTGGTTCTTTCTTCTTCGGGCAATTGATCGAAATATGCCCTTTTTCGTTACACTCATAACACACTCTCTTATTAGATGCACATTCATTGGCATAGTTCCCAGTCTTTCCACACTTGAAGCATGTAACATCCTCGCCACATTTTCCTAAGTGTTTCTTCTTGCACTTATCACACCATCTCGCTTCATCCCCTCCTCCTTCGAACTTTTTCGAACCAGACCTTGAGAATTTTCTCTTCTCGTCGGACCTTGAAGAACCTTCATGCTTCCTTTTCTCATCAACTTCAGCTCTCTCCAGACCCTTCTCTCTTATCTGGGTCTCAACATTCCTGGCTGCTCTAACGGCCGTTTTCAAGGTAGTTGCCATTTTGACTGTTGGGCCAAAGTCTGTGGGCAGTCCGTTAGCAAACCTATTGATCTTGGAGAGTTCAGTAGGCACCAAGTAGGGGAATAGCTTCATCCTCTCGGTGAACGCGGTGGCATACTCATCCACACTCATCTTTCCTTTCTTCAGGTTCTGAAATTCGTTGTTTAGGTCTATTAGATCTATCTCTGAGCAGTATTGCATTTTCATTTGCTCCACGAATGCTTCCCGAGACATTTGCATGGCTTCTCCTCTTGGCATTATATCTGCCAACAACTTCCACCAGCTCAAGACTCCAGTCTTCAGTTGTCTAACTGCAAAGACAGTCTTCTGTTTGTTGCTACTGTCACAACTTTCAAATACCATCTCCATTTCAGAGATCCAATCCATAATCTCAACAGGCTTTGGGCTCCCAAAAAGACTTGGCGGCTTGGCGCCCAAGAAATTCTTGTATATTCGCCCATCCTTGTTGTTTCCCCTTTTCGGTTCGTTCCTTCGTTCTCCTTGAGTCCTAACTTGACTCACAGCGCGACTATTGTTTCCTTCCTCCGATTGTTCGGGAATCAGATCGGGTTCCTCAATAGGTATGATAGATGCAACATCTGTCGCATCACATCCCTTTGTTCGGCTAACATAGCCCGAATCATGGCTTGCACCCCAGCCATCGTTATTGGTTCTGGTGCCGCTGCTACAATAGGTATTTGCTCAATCACTGGTGGTTGATTCCTGTTTTCATCCGCGTTTCCAACGCCACTCCTGGTTCTTAACATTTTTGATCTACACACCGAATAAGGTGAAATTAGATCCTCATCCATGATATATAATTAAATCATCCTTATCACTCCGAAACATTTACATGCTAGTTCTAATACCGTAGACATACGCTTAGAATCCTAAACGCATAAGGTTTCCAGATCCGGTCGGCAACAGACCGTAGATCCAAACAAATAATATTATATATGGCAACATATAACATTTAGCACATAAAATCATTTTAGGCAACTTTCCTAAAATAAACTAGCGCTCGTGTCAATTTAGGTGTACTACCTAACATATTTTTGACACACTCCTCACAATCATTACTTAGCATCCTAAGTTTAAGTCTAGAAATCCTACAAATTCCTAGTTCGCTTAAACTAATGCTCTGATACTAACTGTGAAATCCCCAATTTCACGGCCAGAAAAGACCGATTTGTTTATGCTTTGTTTTATAAAATCAGAGTAAATCCTTTAGATTAAAAGAGTTGCGGAATTTGTTCCCAAAACAAAATATGATAAAATTTATCAAAACGTTTCTCAAAGAGAATGTATTTTCATTAAATAATAAAACCTCGGGATGTCATGTTCCGATACAGACCAAAAGCATAAACAATATAAAATAAACCTTACAACAGTTATTTGTAAGTACTGATCTATAATCCAAAATCTCTCGTCAAGTCCATCAATTTATACTCTTGTGTCATTACCTGTAATGCAAAGAAAACTGAGTGGGCCAGACTTGGGAGCCTAGTGAGCATGTAGGGTTTTCAACCCACAATAATACATTTATTATATTGAATTATCAAACAATCAACCCAAATACTCATTCCCATTATCTCCTTTATTTCTTAAGGATTTACCCTAACAATCAACTATCCTTTATCCATTTATTCCTAAGGATTGACCTAAGGAATTGACACAAAGTCCACCACTGCCAAGGTCCACAAATTACGATTGGTAAACACTTAGTTCAACATACTTAACAAACACCTAGTTCTAACACTCCTAGTGAACAATTAATTCAAAACGTCTGGTGAATACTTAGTTCTAAAACACTTAGTGAACACACTCAGTTCAACAACACCAAGTGAACACATCTAGTTTCAAAAATACTTAATGAACACATTGAGTTCTAAAATACCAAGTGAACACATAGAGTTCGGAAATACCTAATGAACACATTGAGTTCAAAACACTTGGTGAACACATAGAGTTCAAAAATACCTAATGAACACATTGTGTTCTAAAATACTTAATGAACACATATAGTTCAAAATACCTAATGAACACATTGAGTTCAAGGACACCTAGTGAACACATATAGTTCAAAATACCTAATGAACACATTGAGTTCAAAACACCTAGTGAACACATAGAGTTCAAAAATACCTAATGAACACATTGAGTTCAAACACCAAGTGAACACATAGAGTTCAAAAATACCTATTATTTCGTCTTACATCAACTATTTCATCTACCCATGTTCTACCCAACATATTTGTAGATGCAAACACATATATAGTTTAAATCTTTTTAAAACATGTATAAAACATTATTTCAACATATATCTCAAGTAAACAAACAATGTATAAACACCTAGCACGTACTTCATAGCAAATACTTCATATCTATGCAGTAGAAGAAATTGAATATACATTCACACATATAACAACAAAATATATACATAATACGTATTTCGTATAAAATACTTCGTATTTATGCGTTAGAAGAAAGTAACCACACACTCACTTGATCAGAAGATGATCAGACAACACTACGGCTTGTAGAAGAAGTATTCTTTGGCAGATCTGGAAGATCTCCACAAAAATCGGCTTCTCGCGGGCAGAGCTTCGGCTCGGGAATCGCACTTCTCGGGATCTTCGGGACCTCGGGACTTGCTTCGGGGCTCGGGAATGATATCGGGGCTTCGGGATAATTCTTACATGAAAAACGATGCAAAAACGCGAGAGAAAGGGAAGAAATGAGCAAAGAACTCGGCTGCCCTCGACACCCTTTTATAGGGGCTGGAACTTCGATTTACGTTGGGCGTAAATCCTAGTTACGCTGGGCGTAACCTGGAAAGGATCGCTGACTCCCCCCCCCCCTTCGGATAATATCGGAATATATATATAAATTAAATATCGAAAATATTTAATAAACTTCAAAAATTCATATCTTCCTCATACGAACTCCGTTTTCGACGTTCTTTATATCCCCGCGTAGGTGAGACTACGCTATACAACTTTTGTTTAGACTCTGTCGGCTAATTTTGAATTTATTTTTATTATATTATTTTAGTAGGCCGGGACAGGAAAACTCCGTTATAAAATCATAACTTCTTCATCCGACGTCCGCTTTCGCCTATCTTTTTATCGTTTCACTACAATTAACGAGATCTTCGATTCTCGTTTAGATTGTTTCGGCTAAAAACTGCTCGATCTCAAATCGAGTATTCGGGTTGCATACCACTAAGTCGAAACTTAGAAAAATCAAAACTTCCTCATATGAAGTCAGATTTGGACGTTCTTTTTATGCACGCTCACGGTTTAACATATTCTACGACTTTCATTTAGATTGCTAAGGCTAAATATCTCTCTAACGTAAATTCACTTTTTACGTCGCGCTGTGTCGTGCTGGTTCTGTCGCGAAACTTCGACATGTCATAACTTCTTCGTTATAACTCGGATTTCGGCGTTCTTTATATGTACGGAATCCTTGTAACATATACTATAACTTAGTTAAGATTATTCATTCTAAATAATCTTCAATCAAAAAAGTCATTTTTGATGCTTATCGTCTCTAAATTGACCAGCCCTGATCTACAGGCGTTACAGTGGCATGTATCACGTTGGCCACGATGACAGCCAAGCTTCAAAAGTCTTATGAGGACTACTATCCTTTTGAGATGCACCAGGATTTGATGGACATATACCATCAGAGTGCTCGTCAAGAGCGATATGAAATAATCTCCTCCATGATAACAACCCGAATGAAGGATGGTGAACCCATCACAGGCCACATGCAGAAAATGCAAAGGTATGTGGACCGTTTGCTGAAATTGAATGTGAACTTCCCCGAGGAGTTGGCAATTGACATCATTTTGCACTCCTTCCTAATGACATACCACATGAACAAGGAGGAAGTTACACTCAACAAAGTGTTTCCGTCCAGTTATAAATAAAGAGAATATCAGGATTGTAGGTGCCTTGTTGCTTCTAACTCTTTCAATTTAATTGTACGGTTGACAGTAATAAAGCCACTATTCCATACACTATGTATTAGAATCTAAAATAGTAATGACACTCGTATTCGAACATGTAAACAATGGTGGACGCAGACCGTTTCTATAGTGGTGGCACCAAAAAAATTCCGAACAAATGTAAAATAGTAATGGCACTCGTATTCGAAGAGGTTGCACCTAATAATAAAAAATATATATTTACGGACCGAATCAGAGTGGTGGCCCGGGACCCCCCGGGCACCACATATATCCACCCCTGCTTGTTAAACAATTATGTTATATCTCTTTATGCATTAAAAAAATGTCTCTAATATAGTATATTTGTATACATGAATAATTGATTTATGATCTTCTTTATATGAGTTAAGTATATAAAACTAGTTTATAACCCGTGAGAACCACGATTATAAATTTAATTAAACTTTCATAATAAAAATTTATAATTATTAATCAATTATTTTAAATAAATCATTTTAAATAAATTATTAATTAGGAAATATATCAAAATTTTAATATTACTATAACTTTAAATATAATATATAATTAAAAAAATATAGATTTGGCACCACATACGTCCGCCCCTGCTTATAAAACAATTATGTTTTATCTCTTTATGCATTAAAAGAAATATCTCTAATATAGTATGTCTGTATACATGAATAATTGATTTAGGTTCTTCTTTATATTTGTTAAGTATATAAAATTAGTTTATACCCGTGAAAACCACAGTTATAAAATTAATTAAACTTTCATAATAAAAATTTATAATTATTAATCAATTATTTTAAATAAATTATTAATTAGGAAATATATCAAAATTTTAAAATTATTATAACTTCAAATTTAAAATATAATTAAAAATATAAATTTGAACTTTGAAATAAGTTACCTAATATATCTATATGACACATGACATGATATCAATGAGAAGTTGTATTAAAATGACACTTGACAAATAAAGATTAAAACTATTCATTTATTAGAATAGTGATATATAAATGATAACCACATTCCTTGTATGTCTACAATCATTTAATAAAGTATATTTTTATACTATTTTAACAAAATAAATTACTATTTTATATTCAAATAAGAATTATATTATCTTATTATCTAAATTAAACTTCATTGGATAAAAAAAAAGGAAAATCTCCAGAAAAGTCCTAAAATTTTACCCTAATTTACGAAAAAGTTCCAAACTAAATTTTTTTTTCTTTTATGAAAAATCATGAATTACAGTTAAAAATGTTGAGACCCCTTTTTCCCGGTTTACCGGTTTGATTACTTACCTGTTTCATTAAAGTCTCATTATTTTACCATTATTTATGAATAAGTCACAAACTAAAATTTAGTGACGATTTAACCATTTTCTCCATGTAACATACATTTTATCGGTTTCATTGTTGTTTTAGACACATGGTCATTAATTTTGTTGATAAGATGGATACAATGGGTTATATAATACTACATTTACTGTAAAATTTGATATCAATCTCATCGACTCATTTATGACTACGTATCTAGGTCAGCAATGAAACCAATGAAGTGTGTGTTTCCAGGAAAAAAAAGGACAAGAGAGTTGATCTCTGATGAGATGAATATATTAGGTTACATAAGATTATATAGACAATTTAAAATTTCTTATAAAGGTAAAAATGATGTAATTGTTGCTAGTTTATGTAATTATTACAGTCTTTGTTGGATGCATTTTATTCCAAAAAAATATACAATATATCAAGATATCAAGTTTTATGGTAAACATAGCATTATATAACCAACATATCCATCTCATCAATCAGCTCATTTAATGACTAGGTGTTCAGGTCAGCAATGAAATCAGTAAAATGTATGTTACATTGAGAAAATTGCCAAATTATCAGTAAATTTAAGTTTGGGACTTATTCGTAAATTTGTATAAATTAATGGGACTTTAATGAAACATGTAAGTAAAGAAACCGCTAAACCAGAAAAGTGGGGTCAAATCGCCATTTTTACCGGTAATTTATGCTTTTTCGTAAATAAATTTTAGTTTGAGATTTTTTCATAAATTGAGATAATTTTTTTAGATTTTTATGGAGATTTCCCTAAAAAAAATTTAAGACATCAAATCTTTGCACAAACAATCGTTGCATCATAGTGTATAAAGTTATTGGAAGGTGCGTTGGAATGGAGACAAAGTTTCAAAACTTGAAACGACTGATTTTATGAACAAGTAATAAAATCTTTAAATCTAACAACACTCCTGAAACCTTAAACCTCTAAAACTACGAAGTAACCTTCTAAGTTCTAATTATATGAATTATGGTTGATGGCAATTTTGAAAACTTATAAGGTTTGCAAAGATTGATGTAGCTTCTATTCTAAAGAATTTTTCTTTGTAATTTATTTTTCAAATTTAAACTCTATTACTTTATTCAAATATAAAATATTCATAATATTTTATTACTATGTAAGTCCGTTATTCTAAATTTATGGCTCCGTCGGAGCCTCTAACCATCAGAAGTATTAAAACGTCAACATGTCTAGTGTTTATAATCCTTCGAAAAAATCAGTCGAAAAGTCCACAAACACTTTTTTCTTGACAAAAGCCTCGACAGGCCTAAATACATCAAAAAAAATGTTTCTAATCGCATAGTAAAAATCTTGGTGCTCTCTTAACATGTACAAGATGCTCCTCCGATTAAAACTATTAACTCATTTTCCCACCTCTATAATAAATGTAAAAGGTATATAACTCTAAATACAGATACTAACAAACGAGAAGTCGTTTTACACGATTTTTAGTGCTACCCGGCGGCTATGAGCAAAAGCCAAATTTGTGAATAGGAAAATTAAAATATCAGGAAAGTAAGAGGCGTTTAAATAAAATTAATGTTTTGCTAAAAAGGGCCTGAATTAATAGGGTCCCACATTTTGACCCCATGATTTGAAATAAGTTGTGGGTCCGTCGACTCCAGCCGCCTCCCATGACTTCGAGTTGCTGGTTCTCTTTCGCTCAATTGTTAATTTTGAAGAAAAAATATTTCATTTTGACCCATTGACTATATCTTATTTCGTTTTTTAACCATATATTTTTAAGGAGTTACAACTTGACAGATATTACGTAAAAGAACAACCGAGAATGCCAAAGAGTTGTTAAGAAACCTAGGGATGTTATCCGGGCTGGAACCGGATCGGAAGCGAATAACCCAAAAACTAATTAAGACAAATTGGATGAGGACCGACTAAATCAATACATGTTAGGTTGGGTTATTATCCAAATAAACTGAATAACATTTACAATATGATTAAGGACCCAAAAGAACCGAATAAAACGGAAAAGAACCAGATAAACTGATTGTTTGGTTTTAACTTAGGGGTTGTTTTTGTAATTATTTAAGGTACTAGAAATGTAATAAGATATATTTTCGGATGTATTAAACTATTTCTATCGCTGGGTTTCATAAGTTTTAAAATAATATTTTTATTTTATTTTTTAACATGTTATAATGCTACGATTAAATGTTAAATCATATGCATTCATTTAAATATAATCACGTATGATTATAGGTAACTATAAATTATATGCATTCAAATCTTGAAATATAGTTTTGAAAGTAATATATTAAACACTAAACATTAACACCTAAAATTTCATATATAAGTATATAAGTTAAATATTAAACATCAAACACCTAAACTAATATGTAACACCCTTTTCATAATGGATCGGATGAGGGCTTAGAGGGGTCAGAGGTAAGATTTTTGGGAAAAATCTAGTGCCACAACGTGGCATATCTAATGCAGGAATGTGCGTTTGGATGGTCGCCACAGCATGTGACAAGAGGGAGGTCACAATGTGGCAACTGATGCAGCCCAAACTCATATTTTTAGGGTTTCCTCCATATTTAAGCACATAATCTAAAGGATTAGGGCATCCTCTTCACCCTCCAACCCCTCATCAATGAAACCCGTATAACGTCCCAAAAATAGTGAGTAAAATTTTCATTTTAAATAAATTAAATCGTTCATTTATTTGTTCTAAACGACAAACTGAGTAAAAGTATTCTCAAAACATCAGAGTAAATCAAACAGTTAATGTATAATAAATCTTCAGGGGCTGCAGTGAGATCAAATCGGACCCTTCCCTTTAGAAACCAGAAGTACCTGAAAAACATTTTAAACATAAAATGTAAGCACAAAGCTTAGTGAGTTCCCCAAAATACCACATATCATACATAAGATATTGAATGTTATAGGTCGAATCATAGTCTCATAGTCACTTCATGCCATGGTCCAAATCATGGCTTTTCTTTGCAATGTTGAGGGCCAAATCTTGGTCTTACATACAAGTATCAGGGGCCACCTGGTCTTCCATGCAAGTATCACGAAGACAACTAACATCCTAGATGCAAATGTCAGGGGTCAGATCCTGGTCTCACAAACATATGTTGGGGGCCATATCATGGTCTTTCATACATATGTCAGGGGGCGCATCCTTGTCTTTCATACATAAGCCAGGAGCCACATCTTGGTATTTCATACATATGCTAGGGGCCACAACCTGGACTTCCATGCAAACATCACAAAGACAACTAGCATCCTATATAGTATAGTTTGTGGTGATCAATCCCCTCAAATCGACTAACACCAATATAGATAAATCATTAATCAGCAACCTAAATCCTCTAAATTTAACCCTAAGTCAACCGGTCAACAGTCACCATGACATGGGGACCTTTTGGTCACGTCGTGGGCATGTATAGACAAAAAAGTCGACATGTTGCATATCACCACGACGTGGGCCTTCCTTCGCCACGTCGTGGGAACTAGCAGTTTGCTCCAAAACTCCATTAAGAACTTAATCCATACAGATCAAGGCCCAAAACTTCATATCTACTCTTTCACAATGGCTTAATAGATAAAGTTTCCAACTTTATCCATTAGGACCTTACCACAAGACAAGATCCTAAACCCTAAGTCCATAATAGCTACTACAAGAAAAATCTGAAATAGCTATGGAAGGTTGCTATGGAACGTCTTTCTGTTGTTATTATGCAACGGATCGTGCTATATAATGTCGTTCTATAGCTAATTTGCTACCATATTTTCTACGAAATGAATTTTCCGTAGCAAACATGAGAATTGCTATGGAAGTTGTCACCGATTCGAAACTCGTTGGTATATTGCTACCGATATTTCTATGGAAAACCCATTTGTAGAAAATTTGCAATGAAATTTAAAAAAAAAAAAAATCCGTTATAATTCTGCTACGGAATTAAATATTGTGGTTAAACTGCAACGGAATTTTGCAACAGAATAAAATTCAATAGTTGCTTTACTATGAAAGTAGCATTCATAGCTATTTACCTATAGAATTGTGCTATGGAATTTTATTTTTGTTGTTTCTTTTGCTATGGGAAAAAAAGTCTAGCTACATTGTCAGGAATTTTGTTACGAAATTAAACTCCATAGCAATTTGCTAAGGAGCCAATATCCTTGCAACTTTTGTTAGGAATTAATATTGTTTAGTTATTTAGCAAGATATATTAGTTACGAAAATCAATTTCGTAGATGATTTTCAATGGAGTAAATGTTCATTTCTATTTTGTAATGATTTTTGTGACAAAATTAAATTTTGTAGGAATTTTGCTAATGAAGTTATAATTCATAGTTATGTTGCTAGGAAATTTTGCTACCAAAATCAATTTCGTAGCTATTTTGCTATGGAGTAAATTAACCGTTGATGTTTCGTTACGAATATTGTTAAGGAATGAAATTATGTTGGTATTTTGACGAGTTCCATATGTCTTCGGTGTATTTTTGTCCCTAGGGGTTTAGGATAGAGGTCTAGGAAGTAGCATTCATAGCTATCTTTTTACGAAATTGTGCTACGGAATTTTATTTCCGTTACATGTTTGCTATGAAAAAAAACCTAGCTTCATTGTTAGGAATTTCATTACGAAATTGAATTTCATAGCAAATATGTAAAGGAGTTCAAATTCATAGTTATGTGTTGAGTGCAAAATATTACTGTTAGTAGTTTATGGCTACATTTTAACAACTTAGCTACAAATTTAGCAACTTAATTTCCATCTTTAGCAGTGCTAATATAACAAAAAAAGAAAAACAGGTCAGTTAAATGAGTACATTAACTAGGTTATTACCCATGTATTACTGTAACATCCCAAAATATTTCGACAAATTTTAACTTTTCAAAACAACCCATTTACCAAAGAGGTAACTACAAAAACCATTGTTTCTAAAAGATTATTTAAAATCGGAATCGTTTACAACATAGTTTTCAAAACATTTTCATTATCAGAGTTTCCCATAAATCATAAGTCTCAAAACACGAGGATGTGTACGGTCACGCCTTCACTCTGCCACGATCCACTAAAGTACCTGAAACCATAAATCAAAACTATAAGCACGAAGCTTAGTGAGTTCCCCAAAAATACCACCACATGAAAAAATAACATATACCAACAACTAACAACATGTTATTGGTCCAATCAACCATTGGGTTGGAATACCCAGAGGCCATCAACCATCGAGTTAGAATGCCAATACACTATGGGTCCAATCAACCATCATGTTAGAATACCTCATGCCCTCAACCATCAGGTTGGAATGCCTATACACTATGAGTCCATTCATCCTCGAGATGGAATAATCTCGGGCCCATTCAACCATCGGGTTGGCATGCCCCGGCCTGTTGGCTTACGCACAAAGCAGTAAAGCCTCAGCCACCGACCAAACATGTACACAGTACACATATAACATGTATTCATATAACAACCTACACCTAGTTCCACAGATATACATATCACTAAGAATAGAAACATTCCATCTACCATGATACCGATCTAACAGATCATAACAGCATAAACATGCATAACAGGATATCAATCTCATGGTCGGCTGATATGGGCATATTTAGGTATAAAATTCATGCATTATCTTAATACTTTATGTTGATTTTATCTCATTTAATGAACAAAATATGCTTAATTAGTTTTAAAATATCATTTTCAGTAACAAATACATGCTCGGAAGGAAAAGCAAGCGGAATTGGCAAGTGGAAGCTTGGATCTTGGATTTTGAAGAAAGAAGGATGTTGTTGGACAGCTTGACCCCTCGTCAGTGTTTTGGCCACATCTCATTACTCGTAACTCCGATTGACAAGATTCAAAATGTACTGAAAATTAGACACAATTTTAGACGACTTTCATGTTTTGAAAAAATGTTGATTCCATACGAAATCGACGAGTTGGGTCCAAAAACTCGACGAGTGGCCATGAAAGTTCTCGATTCAATAGTGCCTTGCCGTACACGCGTTTTAAGTGAGAAACTCGGCGAGTTTATCCATAGAACTTGATGAGTTGGAGCTATTTTCACAATCTATATAAGGATCGTTTTCACCCGAAACCCTAACTGATTTTGGAGATTTTTTGGCGACTATTGACGATTAGAAGGGTTCTTGGAGCCCTGGTTTTCGAGAATTCAACCTAGAAGTCAAGTTAGAAGAGATCAAAGACAATAAACATTACTATTTTTCTTAATATTTTGCATAAACCATGTTTGAATCATTAGATTTCATTTTTAGGATGCTATTTGTTGTAGATATGAGCTAAAAGCTTTTTACTTTTGTTTAGACTAGATAAACTTATAAATATGGTGTGATTTAATGGATTGGATTAATTTGATTTGGTGAATTATTTTGTTAAGCTTGTTAAAGACCCTTATTTGTTAATTATAATTATTTTAAGCTAATAATCAATTTATTGAGTTGCATGAACATCTTCTTAATTTCTTGAATCATATAGTTTTGTGAAAACAATATTGGATGCCTAGTAGTAGTGAATATGAACCTAGGGTTAACTAGAAAATAAGTAAGTTAATGTGTGAGCATGTGTGATAACCAACCACATATGATTTAATTGAATGAAAAATTTAGTTGACTAATATTACAAGTCTTACTTGATTCGAACTAAACACTAGGAAACTTGTTAGTTTAATCACTTGATCACTGCTTTAATTAAATTGTTTGCTAAAGAATTAGTAATAGTTAACATGAACCTAATCACATTAGAAAACGGTAACCATTGACATATTAATCCATTGCACTTGCCACGAAGTCAACCATATGAATAAGTGAATCGAATCTAAATGGAAGTTTCTTTAATTTGACTGAATCTAGTTGTCTTTTGTTCCTCTTTTATTAGTTAATTGCCTTTTTTGCTAAAGTGTTTAGGAAGTTACTTAAGTTTCTAGTCTTGTAAAACTAGAGAAAACCCCATTTTTAATACTTGTTTTATTTAGATAATATTAGCTTTAATTTTAATTGTTTACTGTTCCCTGTATTCGATACCCTAATTGCCTGAACTACACTGCTAATTGATAGGTACACTGCCTTTCGTTTGTTTGTTTCTTTTTCTAAGTTAATAGGATTAAAACTAGTACATTCCACACATACCATCGATATTGGTGCCTTCGACCCGTAAGTACAGTGAGGAAAACTCACCTCACAAGTAGTGCATAATTGATAAGGCCTGAATTCGAATCTTAGCTCCCGACTCAAATGCCTACAACCACCATGTGACCAATTCCATCAAAATCCCGAAATACCCAAAATTCCCTCACAAGTCAAACTTGGTCAACCAGGGTCAAAGTTAAAGTCAATGGTCAGGGTCAACAATCCATGTTGACCCAACTCGACGAGTTCCTACATAAATCAGACGGTCGGGAAAATCCCAGCCAACACACCGAGTTGGCTTGCAAACTCGCCGAGTTTGCCCAAGCTTAATACATTTTAGCTGATCCTACGATCTTAGGGACTCCAAGACTCAGATCTAATCTCAAATTCTATCAAAAAGGATAAAGATTCCAACTTTATCCTTTGGGGCTACTCCAAGTGTTCAAAAACCCATCCACAAGGCTTAAAGATTCAAGGGCTTAACCAATAAGTACAAAATACTTGAGATCTGGAACCCAACCTTTCTAGAAGAGATTCTAGCCTCAAAATCGACCCAAAGGTTGGTGATTTATAGACATGCATGTCCAATACATGTCTTGAACCCAAAATGGGTAAAAAATGAGAAATATGACTTAAACTCCATGTATGACATCAAAACTTGACCAAAGGCCAGATCCAAACCACTACAAGGTCATCTTGACCTGGAGATTCATAAAGTTGCAAAGTTTATGGGATCCATCCATTGCAAAATCCAAGAATAAGAAGAAAAAGGGATAAAGTTCAAGATCTAGCTACATAGAGGAATAAAAATCGGATCTTGGACACTTACAAAGGTCCAGAAGAGTGCCAAACTGAAGATCGGGGCTTTGCTTGCTAGATCCTTGCCTTATTCTTCCAACTATCTTCTTCTTTTGCTCCAAAAATACCATACAAGCTCACAAATGAGAGGGAAGGATGATTAAGGTTCATGAGGGCCGTTATGGGGTTTTGGAGGCTGATAAAAGATCAGCCCTATGGACTTAAGGGGATTAAATAGGGTGCAAAACCCTAAAATTTAAGGTTTCCCAACTAGCCACCAACACGTTGAGTTTTCCCTCACGAACTCTGTGTGTTGGTCCATAAAATAAACGACCCAAAGCCCTTCAACACACTGTGTTAAAGCTACCAACACGTTGTGATCCAAAGGAAAAACATGTTTAAAGAAATAAATCTCATACCTAGAAGTTGGGATGTTACAATTACATGATTGAAAATTTAAAATAACATAAATTATTAAAAAAAAGTCATTAAACATACATTCAATTTGCAACCATAAATTATTTATTTTCAAAGAACAATATTTTTATCTTATTTGTTACAGTTTTAGTATAAACACTATTAAGTCTAAACTAATAAATATTGTTAACCTTAATTATTAAGGAATTTTATTTTTATACTTAATAATGTAACGTTTTAAAGATATAGTACTAATTATAAAGTATTAAAAGTCCAACATCTTATATTAATATTAAATAATATAATTTTTTCAAATGTATAATCTATAAAATAAAAATGTTCAACTTATATTCTTATTTAAAATGTAAGTCACACTTTTTATGTTAATTTGTTTTTTTGTATATATGAAACCATAAAGAATAAATAATGACAAACAATTTTTAATTTCATGTTTGCATCTTTAACAACATACTCGATGGAACTAAATCATTTTGAGCTCGTAGCCAAAACAAAAACGGTGTAAATGATTATTAGAAGTGAATGAGCTCAATCTTTCATGTTTATACACAAATAAAGTAAAAATATAAAAGTACATTTTCATTACTTGCATATAGTCCAAAGTCAATCTAAATTATTGTAACACCTTGTTCTGAAAGTATTAATTTATGGATTTCAGAGGCCAAGGCTAGGGACGTTTTGGTCTTTCATGGGTTCATAGTTTTATTCGAGAAGTTTTGGACCGAGGTGTGGCGCTAGAAGCGTTAGGCTTCTCGCCACTTTTTAATGGATATAAAGTTCGTCGGAAACAGACCTAGGATGAAGGAGTTATAGCATTTTGAGATTGTTAACATTTATGATCCCTTAATGGAAAAGTTGGCAAGGCAGTCCCTTGCATGCATGAAGTGCACGCATGTGTGCAAGCGTGTGTTTAGCTGGGTACGCCCAACATAAGGTTGGGTTATGCCCAATGTACAAAGGGAAATGGTCGCGGGTGCCTTAGGCGTACGCCCAACGTACGTCCAGTGCCCAAAAATCCTAATTTTAGGGTGAGCCACTATATAAAGAACATAATGGCTCAAAACCTAGCCTCCTTATCAGCCTCCCCAACCTCAGAGAAACCCTAGAACACCTCATCCCTCCCTTCCTGTGAAATCTTGAGCTTAGGAAGCTCATCTTGGTGGTTTTAAGCTTGGAAGAGGAAAGAAGAAGTTGTCAAGGAGGAACTTGGGAAGTTAGAGCTTATAGATCTGGAATAACATCATCATTTAGAACCCTTTGGAGGTATAAAGTTCACAACTTTACTTAAGAATGCTTAGATCTAGTGTAGTGTGATTTTGGAGTATTTTGGTCCCAAGAATGGATCTTTGTGATGAAATCTCGTTTGTAAACTTAGGGTTGCCACCCTCGGAGCTAAAAGGGTCCCTTAAGCAGTAAAGTTTCCATCTTTGAGGTCTTAATGGGTTCATGCATGAGTTAAGACCATTTCCATGAAAGTAGAAAGTCATTTTTGGAGTTTGGGCTTGTTTGGGGCATGTAAAGTCACCAAGTCATTGACTTTATGGATTAAGACATTAAAAAGGACTTGGATCTAAGACTGTAGCTTCTGGATCGGAGTATTAAGCACTTAATGAGGAAAGGGCTTAACAGGGGGTTACGTTGAGAGTACGTGCAGGTACGCCCAACGTACTCACCATTCACCCAGTATGCTTAGCATATGAGAGTGTACGCCCCGCGTACTCTGGCAGTTTGAGTTTCAAGTTATTGGGCCTCAGATTGGGCCATGCTTTGGACTTTGGGCCTTAGTGGGCCAGCAAAAGTCATAAGATGTGGGCCAAGTAGATGTTTGGGCTTAGGGTAAGGCCCATTAGAATAATTGGGCTCAATTTAGCAAATTGGGCCATTATTGAGCCACTAGTGAGCTTGGGAAGCTTACTTAGTATTGGGCCTTAGATATGGACCAAGTTGGACTAGGGGTAGAGTGGTCATTTTACCCTAATAAGGATTAATGTATTGGACTAAGTGATGTTTGGTATTGGTAGTTCTAGAAGCCGAAGGGTCAGTTGTTCGGGAATTTTCCAGTCAGCAGCCAGAGGAGTATCATCAGGGTTCAACAGTGTGAGGTGAGTCTCCTCATTATGTGAATGGGTCTACGGCCACAATGCCGACCCATGTAGTTTATGAGTAGGAAGACTCAGGGGTTAGCCCTAGGCACTATATGCTAGTATGTGATTCTGGATCAAGGTCCAATGTCGGGCGGGTGACCGAGGAATGTTTTTATGATGGTTTGTACTAGTTATTTGTGTGAAACTCGCATGTGCCTGATGTAACGCCTGTGTTTCCGGGCTTGCCATTTTTAGCGATGTAATAGTCTAGGTTAACCTTTGTAACCCGTTTTGAAATAATAAGATTGTATTATTTGAGTATTATGTGTTTTGTGCTTAATTGCTTAATTATGTGGTTTGATTAATTAAGAATAAAAATAAGCGTCAAAATTTAAGTGTAAAATAAACTTGATATCTTTTGTTAATGTTGTAGTAGTTGAAACGAGGTTTCCGAATATATATAGAACGCCCAAATCTGACTTCGTATGAGGAAGTTATGATTTATCGAAGTTTCGGCTTAGCGGTATGCAGCCTGAAATACTTGATTTGAGATCGAACGGTTTTTAGTCGAAGCAATCTAAACGAGAGTCGAAGATCTCGTTGTTGGTATCGAAGCGATAAAAAGTTAGGCGAGAACGGACGTCAAACGAAGAAGTTATGAATTTATAACGAAGTTTTTCTGTCCCGGTCTATTAAAAATAAATAATAAAAATAAAGTTAAAATTAGCCAACGGAGTCTAAACGAAAGTTGTAGAGCGTAGTCTCACCTTCGCGTGGATATAAAGAACGTCGAAAACGGAGTTCGTATGAAGAAGTTATGAATTTCCGAAGTTTATTAAATAATTTGTATTTAAATTTAATCTTTAATTCGGATGATTATCCGAAGGAGTCACCGATCTGATCCGAAGTACGCCCCGCGTACACCGAGGAATATCGACACTCGCACTCGATCACTTCGGATACGTAAGCAGTGACGATTTCGGACCTGTACGCCCCGCGTACTCCGAGGCTCCAGCCTCCTATAAATAGGATGCGAGGGCAGCCGAGTTCTTTTGCTATTTTCTCTCTTCTCTCTCCCGTTTTTCATCGATTTGCATGCCAGAAATACCCCGAAGCCCCGGTAATATTCTCGAGCCCCGAGGCAAGTCCCGAGATCCCGAGAAGTGCAGTTCCCGAGCCGAAGCTCTGCCCGCGAGAAGTTCGATTTTTGTGAAGATCTTCCAGATCTGCTGAGGATTACTACTTCTGCAAGTCGTAGTGCTGTCCGATCATCTTCTGATCAGGTGAGTGTATACTACCTTTCATAAACACGATAATAATACAAGTATGGTTTGAGTGTATTAAGTATATTGTTGTTTATATGTGTGAATGTGTATTCACTTTCTTCTATCTTATGGATCTGATTATTTCTCTATGAAATACGTGTTCTGTGTGTGTGTGCCTCATCTGTTATGTGGAATATGTATTGATTAAAGCATGCTATACAGGTTTTTAAAATATGTATAAAAATGTATATTTTATCTACTAATATGTTGGGTAGAACATGGGTAGATAGTTGGTGTGTAATAAACAGATGAGAGGCCTCGTTGTTGTTTGGTTTAGTCATCTAGCGGAGTTTAGATGACGACCACGGACTTTTCTAGATAGTCTTGTGGAACATTAGCAGGCTCGCCACCTGTAGGTGTTAATGAACTTGGGTGTTCATTTGCTGTACTCCATCCCCCTCATGGTTGCCTTATTTGACTTATATTGCTGAGGAACCCCCGAAGCATGTGTTGTCGCCCCGATGAAATATTCTTAGACTCGGTCCCTTATGTTAGTTGTTTTAGGGACATAAAGTGAGAATAACGGGAATGGGTAATTGGGTTATTGTTGGTTGGTGGAAATTAAATATGATTATTTATCGTGGGTTGAAAACCCTATATGCTCACCAGGCTCCCAAGCCTAACCCACTCAGTTTTAATTTATATTACAGGAAGTGGCGCGAGGGCATAAGATGGATGAACCATCAAGTTGTTTTGTTTACAAGTCTGTATATGTATATATCTGTTGAATGACTTGTAATGTTATCGTTTATGCTTATTGGTCTGTATCGGAACATGACACCCCGAGTTTTGATTATATAATGAAAAAATACATTTCTTTTATGAAATGCTTTGGTAAACATTGTTTTATCATGTTTTGTTTTTGGGAACAAATTCCGCAACTCTTTCAAATCAAAAGGATTTACTCAGAAATTATTTTTAAAGCATAAATGAAAATCGGTCTTTTTTGGCCGAGATTTTGGGGATGTCACACCTGATAGGGAGGTAAGTATGGGGGAGGTCCCGTATCTCACCACTAGCAGAGTATGGACGGGGTTCCGTATCTCATTTGTAGCAGAACAGAGGTAAGGCCCGAGATAGGAGAGAGGTGAGTGTAGGCAGGGGCCCGTATCTCACTATCAACAGGAGCGTGGATGGGGTTCCATGACTCGTTAGTAGCAGGACAGAGGCGAGGACCTAGTTAGGCGTGGTCTTAAATCAGGAGTATAGTAGAGTATATTAGCCACCTATTGTGTGTTATGTTATATGTTTGTATGCGTTTAACAGGAGAGGCCTAGAGACAGGCGGGGCCTAAGAGAAACATATATGTATACCGAGCGGGGCTCGATGCCAGGCGGGGCCTGATGCCGGGCGGGGCCCGATGCCGGAGCTAGTCCGATGTCGGGCAAGTCCCGATGCAGTGGGCGGGGGTCCAGTATGTGGTATGTGGTAGGTTGGGGAACTCACTAAGCTTCGTGCTTATGGTTTTCAGTTTTGGTTTCGGGTATTTCCGGTAGCAGAGGGAGGAGCTCGGGGTGATCGCATGGCACACACCATTGTTTGTTTAGCCTGAGATGTTTTCCTCTGATAAAATAAAATAATGTTTTAGACATGATACTTGGATGTGATATGTTTTGAATGAATGGTTGACACTTATGGTTTTATTATTAAGGTTTTAAAAAGAAATTTTTGGTCATGATTTTTGGGTCGTTACAAATTGGTATCAAAGCCTTGGTTTGAGGGATTCGGACATACTCTCGGGTGTGACTGAACTCAAACTGAGGGCATGGTATGAAAATTTTCAAAAGAAAATCATTTTTATAAAAACGTGTTCTGAGAAAAGGAAAAGAGTTTTGAAAAGAGAAAAGGGTGTGGTGCATGTAATCAGCCAAGCTCAAGTAAATTCTCCCAAATTACCCATACTAGTATATGTTATGATATGATTATGTGATCAGCATGCTAGTTTAGGGCCAAGGATCTAGAAGGATGTCTTGTATGCCTGTTATATGCGTTTATTGAGTTGCATGCTAGTATTGATTAGTTAGTGGTAGGATAGCATATTTAGGTTATGCCTGATTATATGAGCTTTATGAATTGCATGCTAGTGCAGATTCCTGTGTAGGGGATAGAACAACTTGATTAGAGTATGTGATTAGTTTTCCCAATTCCAGGATGTTGCTTGCTTTGTACTATTAGGAGTTCTAGTTATCTCTAACTAACTAGTAAACGAATATGTTAAGTTACATATTGCAAGGACTAAATAATTTCAGAAGATTAGGTCTAGCCCTATTCTTCAGCTCTTGTCTGAGTCCAACCGTTGTAGGGTAGGACCTCTCATTTGAAGAATTATATAGTCTGAGTGATATGTCATGGTATTCGCGAGTTAGTTAGGGGGAGATAACATGGACTTCTTGTTGGATTAGTGTCTAAGCCCATAACTACATTTGGTAAGTACTTGACCTAGTTGTGCATGGTCCTTTTGGGTTGCCTTCACCATAGCAACTTGACAAGGTGATTTATGGAAAGAGAGAAGATACTATGATTTATTAATACATTATAAAAATAATATATTAAAAGAGAAATCATATTATTTAATTAATATTAGTCATAAATTAATTAGGAATTAATTTGGTGACTAAATGAGATTAATTGAATAAACGGGTCTTAAACTGTCAAATGTGTGATAGTTGAGTTTTGGGGTGGGAAACCTAATTGATTAAAGGGGTGAACGAAATTATGATGGGAGCCCATCATATTTTCGTCCATGGCCTGTATTCCAGAAGGTTCCGTGGGCTACTTAGGGTTTAAGATGTCCATTAGGGTTTTGACTGAAACCCTAGCTGCCCACAGACCCTATGCATGAAATTTTTGGCCACTGGTTTTCTAAGAATCCTAGAGCCTACTTTGTGTGCCTCCTCCCCTCTCTCAAATACTACCCTCTTGCTCGTTGGTGTTTGTAAGCCATTAGAGGAGTTACACTTGTGACTCTAAGCTCAAGGACGAAGAAAGATCAAGAGTACTTGAAGAGGTAATCATCTAGATCTCATTAGTTACATTAGTTTTGTAATATGTATGCTAGATCTAGGGTTTCAAATCTTAGATGAATTGCATGTACAATAGAGAAACCTAGATCCAAGTATTAGGGTTTGCATGTGCATATAGGAAAGTTCTTTTGTGGCTCAAACCCATCAGTGGTATCAGAGATATGTTTGGTTTCTATTGTATTGATGCCTTGTTTATTCTTTCAAGCTTTAAAATCGAGTTTTGTGTTATCTGCTTGATGAAATCGGTGAGTCCCAATGTGGGATCGACGAGTAGAATGAACTTGACGAGTCCATAAGGGGACTCGGCGAGTCGGAGCGTAAGACAGATGGATTTTCGGGATTTATTGCTGTTTTGATGAAGGATAATTGCTAAAATCGTTTTCTTATAACAAAATCCGAAATTTATTGTTTCTATGTGATTATCCTTTCCAAAACAAAAGATAATTTCTAATTATTTGAATAATAGTTTCCTTATATGATAAAAGTTGATTATTTAAATTAATTTGGTAAATTATCTTGATTAGGTCAAATTCAGATAATCATTAAATTAATTGTTTAATTTAAAATTATTTGTTATTTGATCCTTTGTGTTTTGAAATGTTCAAAACTTGTCCTCAAGTTTTGAAATTTAAATTTTGTGATTAAAATGTTTAATTTGAACTATTTAAATTTCAAACCCTAGAAGTTTACAAGTTTAAAATTAAACCTTATACTTTATTATATTAGAAGATTAATATATATATATATATATATATATATATATATATATATATATATATATATATATATATATATATATATATATAACTTAAAATGCTAGTCTTACCGTTAGTAGTCCTCATTCACGAAGCCGGTCCATAAGGTTGGTATAAGGTTCTGGCCTATAAAATGGTCGTTTAATGGGTGTCCACTCTCACCCACCGCTTCCTTGATTGGTGGAGGGTCGTTAGCCGAACGGGTAGGATAGGGCAACCCTTTCTCATTAATAAGTCTAATGAATTATTAAAGTAACTAATTTTTTTAAAAAAATTACCAATCGTAGTTACTTTAGGCAAAAGTGAATTGATGCAATTCCATGAAATTACACTTTGTACCCTTGCTAAGACGTTAGCGGAGCGTGTGTGGTTAATCAGCACACTAATTGGGCTCTAAGTAAAGGTGGCAAAGGGTGACTCATTTTTTGTCATAGTTCCATGGAGCGTGTGTGGTTAACCGACACATCGAATAGGTGACTGTAACAATGAAGGCACCATGTAGATTTGCATGGTTATTCACACCCGCTTTGTGATCCTTGGCATCCCCGTTACAAACTTGAGGGGCATATCGAGATTTAAACATGCCATTGAAAAGTTTAATGAATCTCAAAAGTTCTAGGAGTACCAAATGAATACACCAGGGTTATATACAATGAAGATCTAACAAACAATGGGATGTGTGACTTCCGCCTCATTTCCTGTTCCTTGTTTGGTTGTGGGCTTAGGGCAGATTCACACAACTGATTGTCTGTTTGATCTAGATTGTATATAACTTTTATCCATTTAGTACTCACAGAAGGAATTATAGAATCATTTTTTCTTATCTTTCATTACACCAGAAGATATAGGATTTTCTGAAGGAACAGGTGAACTTTTCTAAGAAGAACTTTCAGTTTACTTTACATCACTAATACACTTATGAACTCACCATCTTAAATCCTGATCTACTCTTTCAAAATAACTTTTATTCTTAGGAAACTAGTAGACAGGTACGCACACTGGGATTCAAAAGACAAAGTATAGTAGCTTCATGTCTTGTTTTGTTATTTACTTTTGGATTCAATCTTATGTGAATCACTAAACACTTTAATATTAATAAAATGGTTGTTTGTTACTATGATTACTATGATACATGTGTTGTGATACTAAACATGACGTCCTCTGCCCTCAAACATTTCCGTTGTTCCGGTTTGGGGGTGTGACATTGGTCAACCACCTCGTATGCTCGTCAATGCGAGGTTTCTTGTACATTCAACGTACATCTGGAGTACGCCCCACGTACTCGCATGGGTCAGCCCATGTTGAGTTAACTCGGTTAGGTTGACTAAGGTGGGTTGACTCAGTGGATTTTATTGACTTTGACCAGTTGACTTTGAGTTTGACCATGTTTGTTTTTTGAGGGTATTTTTGGTATTATTGGGGTTTTGATAGAATTGTTCACTTGGTGGATGTAGGCATTGAGTAGAGAGTTGAGATTTGGTGTCGGGCCTCATCAGTTCTGTTCAGCTTGTGAGGAGAGTTTTCCTCACTATTCTTGTAGGTCGAAGGCACCAATGTCGGTCACTGGATTGATATCCTATTATGCATGCTATTGTGTTGTTGTGATCTGTTAGATCGGTATCCTGGTTGATAGGATGTTGCTTAGTGATTTGTAGATCTGTTTGAATAGTTGTAGATTGTTATATGATTATCTATTATATGTGCACATGTTTGGTCGGTGGCTGAGGCTTCACTGCTTTATGCGTAAGCCAATATCTGGGGCATTCCAACTCGATGATTGAGGGCCTGAGGTATTCCATCCCGAGGATGACTGGGCCCATAGTATGTTGGCATTTCAACCTGATGGTTGGTGGGCCTAGGGTATTCCAACCCGATGGTTGATTGGACCCATAGTATGTTGGCATTCCAACCCGATGGTTGATTAGACCCATAGTATGTTGTTATTGTATATATGTTATTTGTTTTGTTGGTACTTTGAGGGGACTCACTAAGCTTTGGGCTTAAAATTTTGGGTTATGTTTCAGGTATCTCATATGATCGTGGGAAGGCAAAGGCTTGATCGTATACCTCCTCGTGTTGGGTCTTGTGATTTTGGGAAAAACTCTGATATTAAACATGTTTTGAAAATTACAATGTAAACAATTATGATTTTTATTTGGTTGAAAAAGTTTAAATTTTATGAAATTTTATGGACGTCACATTTATTATACACTGATCTTGGGATATTTTTACTTTATACCTTGTTTTGTTATGGGTTTTTTTTTTTTTTGAAAACAATGGTTTCTTTTGATTTGAAAATGAAAATTTTTATCATGATTTTCGGATGTTACACTATGTAAACATCAATTTCAAGAAAGGAATTTTTCAAGTTTTCACTTTGAAGGGGAGCAAACAGAGCAAACATCAGATGTTATTTTTCTAAGGGGGGCATATATTAACATTCTATCATCTCCTTATCATCAATCATTTTGTTGCAATTCATGACATACTGATTATTTCTGCTACTCTTGGTACTTCTATTGCTGATAACCAAAATTGGGAAGTCATACACTTTATCAGGGGGAGTATTTGTTAAAGCTAAAAAATTATCAAATGATGACCTTTATGACTTCATTGAAGATTATTTTTGACATCATCAGATAGGGAGATTATAAGGTCACACCTTATGATCTCAAAAACGGTACATGCTAACCAACAGCACCGACGCCAACGTCACCACCAGTGCCAACATCAACACAAGACCTATCAACGTATGCGTGAAGATAATGATCTTGATGATCTTTGTATATTAGGTAGTTATACATATATGTATAGAATAGATATCTGATCTGTAATCTTTGTGATTAGGATCAAACCTTTACTTAGATAGGTATACATCCCTTAATTAGTGGGATATCAGTTATGTAATCATATATATTCTACATTAGGGTGAAACCCTAATATAATGTCTTGGTGACCGTCTTTGTGACCTTCGTTCTCATGGTGAGAACACCCTTTCTTAGTGAAAGCATCTTTGTGATTATTTTTGTTTCTTTTTTTTTGTTTAGATTAATTTGTTCTTTGTTATTCATACTTGAAGTGTATCCGATCAATACAAACTTTCACCTAGTACTCGTCACTGACAGGAAATAAGGAGGGTGTTAAAGTATCTTAAGAAAACTATGGACTTTGGTTTGACTTATGTAGGGTTTCCTTCAGTTATTGAAGGATATTCATATGCTAGTTGGATTAATAATGTTGAGGATCACTCTTCTAAAAGTGGTTGGTTGTTTCTTCTTATTGGAGGTGTCATTTCATGGGCTTCTAAGAAACAAACATGCATCACAAATTCAACTACGGAATCTGAATTTGTAGCCCTTGCAGCTGTTGGAAAAGAAGCATAATGGTTAAGGAATTTGATCTATGAAATTCCTTTGTGGCGAAAGCCTATATCACCTATCTTTGTACACTGTGATAGTGTTGCCACCTTGGCAAAATCATATAGTAAAGTGTATAATGGAAAGTCGCAACATTTGGGTGTTAGGAACAACATGCTACGTGAGCTCATTATTCATGGTATCATTTCTGTTGAGTTTGTTCGATCTTAACAAAACTTAATTGATCACTTCACAAAAGAGTTAGATAGAGACTTGGTAAATAAGTCTGTTATAGGGATGGGTTTAAGGCCCACTTGATATCTCTATGGGTGAGACACCCAATTCCCTTCTAATACAAGGTTAGAAGTTGAATTCAATGTAGAAAGCTTGCTTATGGAGATTGAAGCATATTTAGTTTACTACATCCCAATGTATGTGCTTATAACCTGTATTGTTAAAGTAGGTTGATTAAGTTCTTAATAGTTCTTTTGAAAAAGCGCATTAACAGGTGCATGATATAGAAGAACTACCTATATGAGTGTGAAGTGTTGTCGCTTCAGAAAGCTTGGGCTAGGATTTTATACACTCATGAATGGATTAGACACATGGCTGTAATAGTGTCAAGTATGAAACATTAGATATTGTGTTTAACTTATGTGTATAGTATCTTCAGTTACTCAAATGAGTTGAAGGGTTAAATCCTTTGGACACCTTGATTCTCGAGTATTTGACATGTATGTGATACTAATGAGAAAATTCAATCTTCAAGATATTTTCATTGATGCGTAAGTTTGATTTTGTGTTTGCTTATAGTTAATTAAGGATTACACTAAAATGGGGGAGGAATGTGGTGATTTTAGTGTTATCAACATATTTTTGGGTAATTATTATTAATAATGAGATAGGTCAATCTCCATTTACTAACCGAATTTGGAGGTGTGGGGTGCACACTCGGTGTGATAAATGTGAACTTGGGAATAACGAGTTCCAGGGGCAGCGCCACTGGGTGCAGGGTTCCAAGGGGTTGCAGGCCCTTGGCGGGTTCTAGGGGCAGCACCCCGAAACCTAAACGGCTTTTTTACATCGGGTATGATCGTGTTTATCAAACACTTTCCGAAATCTGTAATTCGTCCCTTAATTTTCTTACAGTATTTCAGTGTCAATCGCAACTTTTATGGTTTTCTCTTGACATGTGCAATATGATCCAACTTTTAAATTTTCGTTGTCACTCACTTGTTATGCTAATATTATCATATAACGTGAGCTTACCCAAGAACATGACAAGCCATCACAGATATTTTGTATGTTAGATTTATCGTTTGTTCAAGTTATCTATCGCTGATTCCGTAAGCAAATATGTTAGTTTTTTTTCTCCAACTCAATCAAGCCATGACACGAATATAGGAAAATATGGATTGGAATCACAATTTAAGCATTTACCCCATTTATAGGGTAGGCAAAGCAAATAGGCCAATAAAGGCATCTAGTGCCTTTGATCATATGCCATGGATTGCCATGTGGTGGTAAAAGCTTTGTACCATTTGGAGTCTTTTAACGTGCATATGGACAAAAAATGTCACCAAACATTTTTCAAGGCATCTAAGTGTAAAATATTTCATTTGAGTATCCAATAAAGTCACATCACTAAAGTTTGGACTAAATTTGAATTTCGGAACTATCAAATCTAATAGTCGCAATTATTTGAGCCATGTTGGTTTGGGTGTGAAAAGAATGTTGATCATCAAATATTTATATCACGTTATATTGTTAAAATAAGATGATAAACTGATAACTAAATATATTATGTTACAATAAATTATATATAGAGATAATGATCATAATCGCTGTTCTTTTAAGGTTTTCTTTATAAAATAACAACAAATTAGAAAATACCCGAAATAGTCATATTTATAATAGGTTATTATTTGTGAAAATATTGGTGGTTTGCACATTTTTATGCCCATAATGACTTCGTTTTAGTACCTGTTAAAATCTACAGCATCTATGAAATCTAATTTTGAACGAAAATCATAATGCACAGCATATAAGAAATTGTTTTGAAACCAAAGACTTTCCGTAACCAATTGCATATTTTTTGGAGCCAACTTTTTGTATATATATTTTTTCTGATTTCACTAATTTTTTCAATCTTACCATTTTTGGAATTGTTAAGATAATATGAGTTCAAATATTATACGTGATTATTTTATTGTTATATATTTCGGTGGTTCATCACACTTAGAAATTAGAGAATTGATATATATGATAGACCATTTGTTAAAAACTTTGGTCGAGAAATTCCCTTGGATATAAATTTTAGGATTTATACAAATTGGTTAAACATACGACGGATTTGAAAGACTAACATAATATGCAATATCACATACAAGATTAGGCCTAACAATTCTTGATACAACCCGCAACACGTCCTGCGACACGACACGAAATAATCGGACTTGGGTTGAGTTTTTCAACTTGTCAACCCGCCAACTCGTTTATTAAATGAGTCATATATGAGTTTGTCAAAAAAATTGGTTGATCCGCCAACCCGTTTAGAATTTTAATAAAAAAATTATATATTTTTTAAAATGCATTAAGTATTATTCATAGAAATGTAGGATTAATGTTTCTATTTATGTTTTTATTAACGTGGCTATTACATTAGCACTTGATTTTATCTATGTTTGTATTAACGTTTTAGTTTTAATATGTTTCCATGAATGTTTTTAATTTTCATTTACATCTAGATCTTATTCATGTTTAATTATCTATTTTATTTATGAAATCTAACCCACGAACCAAAATCTTACCCCCAACCTATGAACCCGTATAAATAAGTGGGTTGACAGGTTGTATATGAATTTATGTTCCAAACTCGCCAAACCATGACATGTATATTTGAATGGGTCGTATTCGGGTTGGTGTATTTTGACCCGCCAACCCGTGATCCGCTAACTCGAACATGACACGATTTTCAGGCCTATACAAAATGATTGAATCAGTTCTTTTATTGCTTAAAAGTTAGAACCAGAGTTTGATACAAATATAAATTAAACCTCTCTACAAATCACTCAACTCCCACTTAAACTAGCATATTCTAACCTAATCAATATAAACTAAGTTAGTTTACTTGATCTAAAACTCAAAAATACAAGAAATATAACAATGGCTGCTAGGGTTTGATGTAGAGTGAAGAACGAGAGAAAAGTGTGTGATATCTAAAGATAAATTGTTTCTTAAAATGAAACAACCTTAAACTCACCATATATCACATGCATAATGAAATTGGTTAGCTTGTGAGTCACTTAGGATCCCGTGTTGGACTAAGAAACTAAACTTCACAATTCAGTCCTGCTCAGCACGAGCAAGTCCATTCCTTCCATCTTTTTCACAACACACCCTCAACATCCAACACATTCACCAAACCAAACCAACACAAAACAAATTAAGTTAAACAAAATTTATACAAGCAAAATATTTATTGTCAAGTTGAAATTAATAAGAGATAATACTCATATTTCAACAAAGACATATCTACTACAATGTGTTTTTTCTAACGCCCTACATTAAAATATATTATACACATAACTGATGAGGATGATGTGAAGTATTGAGATTATTTGGTAAGTTTCAAATCATGTACATTTGTATCAGGTGGATAATAATAATAATTGAAGCGTCTCAAAAATAATGAGTAAAATTTTCATTTTTAAAATAACTCAAACTATTTATTCATTAACTCAAACACAATCAGAATAATAATTTTCTCAAAAAATTAGAGTAATTTATAAACATTCAGTGCTGAATAAATCTCCAGGGGATGGCGTGCGATCAAGTCGAGCCCTTCCTTTTAGAACCAGAAATACTTGAAAACATTTTAAACATAAATTGTAAGCACAAAGCTTAGTGAGTTCCCCAAAATACCACACACCATACATATCATTAGGCCTAGCCATGTGGTATATTCTAACCCAACATATAATAATAGGCCCAACCCTAGGGACCATCTTTGGGCTTTCTTTCAACCCATCATATAGTTATGGGCCCAACCCTAGGGCCTAGCCTTGGGGGTTATTTCAACCCTGATCATACACACATGCAAGAGTCACAAAGACAACTAGCATCCTACATACACAATCCAGTGGGTCGGCATTGGTGCCTTCGACCCACAAGTACAAAGAGGAGACTCACCTTAATCCAAAGATAATCGAATCTCATAATCGTCACTACTACAAAAGCTCCTCCCACTTAACACATCCAAAACAACCCTAATTAATTACTAAAGTAATAACCCATGATCAAAAATTCATTCCATCCACTCTTACTAAGGTAAAAGACCATTCTACCCATTCTAAGCTAACCCCAACTAATCATAGCCCAAAGCCCAAAAATTGTGCAAGTCCAACTTTGTGAGTACACCATGCATACGCCCTGCGTACCAAGATCTCACAGAAAAGAATATGGGGAACTACCAGTACGCGCTGCGTACTCAAGGGTTACGCCTTGCGTAATCCCTTACCTCATAAACTTCCCCATAATTCATTAATTCATGAAGACAAAACGAACTACTCTCATATCTGACTCTTATAGACGTCTAAAGTCACAAAATTCCTGATTTTATGACTTTATATGGCTTAATGGAGTCTAAATCAAAACCCCAGTTTCTAATCACATTCCAATGACTCCAACCCTGGGTAAAAAGAAACAATCAAGATCCTATTTTTATGACTTCAAACCCTCATAAATGACAAGATATGACAATCACAAGCTCTGGAGTGGCTTTTACTAATAAGAACCAAACCGATGGGACCAAAATCTTGAAAAACTCTAAGCTAGACTATATCTATACCAAGGAATCATAAAGGTTAAGATATAGTCTAGCGAGGACGTCCATGTGAGGCTAGGTGATGGCGGCGAGCTTAACATGCGGCGATGTCGGCTGGAGAAAAGGTGGCAGCTACCAAGTTTAGGGTTAGGGTTACGGTTTAAGAAGGTGACGGGTTTATATGCTCCCGTCCAAAAATCAAACTTCAGCCATATTAACGTTTTTAGTCCCTCCTCTCATTCTTTTCAAATAAGGTCCATAAATTACCATTCAACCCCTTAGCCTCCAAAATCTATTCAATATAAGTCCAAATGATACCAAACACCCCCTAATTTCTGAAAATATTTACAAAATAAATCCCAGAATTACACTTTAACCCCCTAAAGTCTAAATTATATCATTTGGCTCTCCGAAACCAACATCCCGCTAAATATTATGGATTTTAGGGTCATTTTAAAATAATATAAAATATAAATTTACATCTTGGGGTTCTGGGTTTATTATTTAATTACTCTATTTCAAATGGAATGTTACAACTCTCCTCCACTTAAATTAGATTTCATCATCAAAATCATTCCTTACCACTCCTGACACGCCAAATAACTTGAGCAACACGGCCACAGCCACAAGCATACCCGAGCCTTTCCAAGGCAACCGTAACCAACTCTCGCAGGGTTCTAAAATCCGAAGATGAACGAATTCCTTGCAACATGATCACGTTTACTCAATCTGAAATCTAGAGTCTCGAGATGGTCTGTCTCCTTGACAGACCGCCCACATCGAATCATTGCCGAATTCATTGCACTTATCTCCAAACTGGCTACTCAACTTCCGATAACTTGAGGTTCCCACAAAACACGGAGTCACAGACCAAATTTCCCTGTAATCCTGAATTTGATGTCCTTGGCATGTAGATGCCCCAAACCTCATCTCAATGATACGAAATCCTGCACTTGCATAATGCATTACGACTTCCCGTCATCCCTTACTTGGCTGATCAGTAAATACCCTTATGTCATTCCCTGAGACTATCGGTCTTGCACATGGTCCAACTGATGGGTTTTGGTCATAAGACATCCTATGTGCTCATACAAACCCTAAAGCTTGGATCTAGGTTTCTCTATTGTACATACTTTGAATCCAAGACTATAAACCCTAATTCTAGCATATGGAAATCAGAATTCACATGTAAATAGGTTTAAGAACATACCTTGATTGTTATATAGCAATAACAATCCAATTCCTCCTTGAATTGACCTTGGAAAGCAGAGAGTCACAAGTGTCACTCCTCTAATGGCTTACAAACACCATAAGCAAGTGGAGAAGGTATAAAGAGAGAGGAGGGAGGTTAGAATTCGTCCTTAGATGCTCTAGGGATCAAGTACATGAATTCCAAGGCCTTAGGGGTCTTTATATAGGGTTGGGATTAGGTTTTCAGTCCTTATCCTTATCTAGTTGCTTGTCCACCAAGCAACCATAAGATAACTCTTAGAAACCCTTATCCTAGTCAAATTCTAAGTGATTATCACCTCAAATTCGTTCACCATATATATAAGATAATCCTTACCTTATTTTGTAACTATCACATAATTACAATTCAGCCCCTCTAGTTTAATTAATTACACTTGATCACAAAATTAATTCTTAATTAATTATTGACCAATATTAATTAAACAAATATGATTTCTCCTTTAATATATTATTCTTATAACATATTAATAAATCATAATAACCTCTCTCTCTATTTATTTCTCCAATCAAGTTGCTTTAGTGAAGGCAACCCAAAAGGACCATGCACCATCGGGTCAAGTACATACCAAAATAGTTATGGACTTAGACACTAATCCAACAGTCTCCCACTTGGATAAGTCTAATAACTATTATGCGCATGACTTCAGATCCTGATCTGCAATCGTAGCTTTCCAAAGCCGCTGTCAACTCTGATCCTATCAGATACGCGTGTCCTTTAGATAAGGGATCATATATTCCTCCATTCTAGATATCATATGAGATATGATTTCAAATCATTCTCTTTGTACTATATCTCGATTTCCGATTTATGACGACTGACTAATTGAACAAATCAAATTAGCCCTAGCCCGGCCGAGCATTTATGTTTGTCATCACTAAACCATCGAGGGGCCCAAAGATATCGCTTTTATCCTACTTTGAATAAAAGGAATGGATAAACTTTGATACAATGCTCGCTTGCACTCACGCACCGAATCACACACAACAATATGTTTTATAACACCAAGTTACTGATGCGTTTACATATTATCAATGTGCAACCGATTTGCAAGATACAACTCACACATCTCGGTTTCAAGAATATAAGATGTTATCGTCTCACCAATCACTCGTGATACAATCCATGGAGTGATACAAGTGAGCGTGGGTCTAATCCAATGCTCAAATCACATTCATAAGCACTCATGAACGTTGTAGCAAACATTTGCTTATGTCTAATACTTTTCTAGACATTACACACACCAATTCATGACAGTCTTTATTCATATCTACTTCCAACATATGAACGACTGTGGCCCGTTCGAATAATTCGATTATTCTTAATAAACTCAATTATTCTGGAAGTCAAAACATGCAAATGTGAAACACAAGAATAATACTAATCCCATATGGCCTCAACCCTTTGAGCATAAATAAAACACCTTTTATTTATCACCATATTGATTACTCATTATTTGTCGTTTCGGGTAATCAACTTCTTACTTGAATTACAACACTTGTCCGATGCTCCTAGCATGCACACAATGTTTACCTATGGTTCTTACTTTGTGAAATAGATCACATTGAACACATTTCCAATCATTCTCATTTCACAACTCCAAATCCTTTTCATAAGTGAAAGAATATCAAATTCTTGCTACTTATAGAATATGCTAGATTCTAACATTTTATGCAATGATCTCTTTTGTAATGTTACTGCACCAAAGTCACAAAGACTATTGCCAATGATATTACAAAGTCTTCTATCGGAGATTGTTACAAGACAATTCCATAGATGTGATGTCTCTCACTCAAAGTACTTTCTTTGAACATCCTTTTGCATAGAAGTTTCTAATCTAGTCATAGATTTCTTAATATTCAATTCCCAATATGGACACACTTCCATATTTTCCATATGACAACTCATTCTTAATAGAATCTTATCTATTCGTAATGATGTCGATATGGTCCATCCAATATGGAAACATTTCCATATTTTCCAATACTATACTTCCAACTACTCACAAGCGACCAATCCTCGTCGAACTTGGATTGTCCTTTGATATTTGTTTAATTATTTTAGTCTAAACCGATTCTAGTCCTTTTTCCCTCTAAATGTGCTCGACATTTTAGAATGGTCAAACATTAAAGCATTTGCAATCGATCCTATACCCGAAGCGTATGGGACACGATGCATAATGTTTTATTTGCTATGTTCTCAAAATTCGAATTGTGAAGAGGGATGCCGTAATCATAATCGAAATTTTAAGAACACACTTTGTACCTTTGACTAAATTTTATTAACATTTCTCAACCTAAACCTTTAGATTTGAAATGAAGCATAATATTCTCTCCCTTAATTATAGCAAAACAACTCTTCAACTATTGCGACTTTGCAAAGTATGATTCTTGTTTTCTATAATTAATATTGCTAATCTTGCAATACTTTCCTTAATAATCATACAATCATAACTTTTATGCTCCCACTATCTTGATGATTGTTATAAAACATAACACTTATGCTCCCACTAGCTTCGACATGTATTCATAAACATCTTAACTTTCAGAAAAACAATGCTTATTGAATTTCTTAAGTTCATGTTTCTAATACTTAGTGCTTTGATAATCTTTTATCAATGTTTTTTGAACTTATACACATTTGCCTTCGATAGTTCATATGTGTGTCTAAACAATTAAGACTAATTGCCAAACCTCACAATTCAAATTATGGAGAGGGATGCCGTAACCATAATTGAATTCGAGAATGCAATTTTACAATCACTATCTTCTTAAAATCTGTCTTAGTGAAATCATTTCCTCACAATCATTTTCATGAAGGAAGAAATCTTATGACACTTAGATTTGAGCGGTGTATGTGTTCCTATCCATGTGAATTTGTTAAAACCAAAGTTTACGACAAATTCAAACTCATATGGACCGAACCTTTCTTAATCTTGATTTCTTGCCTTATGGTAGCACAGCTGCCCACCATGTCTTCCAAGTAGTTAAGCAGCTCACCCTTTCCTATCAATGTACCTTTCATTGATTAAGGTGCTTTGCCTTTTATGCGTTCAAAATGAGAACTCATAGAACTCACATGCATAATTAACTCGATTGGATTGGCACAGAAACAAATAATGTCAACACGATAGGTTGTAAACCTCAACTCGTGTGCTAGTGATGATCGATAAGGTTTATTTGATTTGTTCTTGAAACCTTTCAATACCATTAAGACTCCCACTGACTCCTTGACATATACGATTCTCTTGTCAAAACATTTCTTGACAAACAAATATTTAAGAGTTAGTGTAGCTTTTATCAAAACTCTTCATAAATTGGTCCTAGATGGTCTTTGTCTTATCCAAGACATCACAACTTTCCATATTTGATGAATGTTACAAACCTTCTTAATACTTTTCACTCAATGTCACAATCTTAACTTTAAGACTTGTTATTGGGACGAAGTATGATTGACTTCCTGATTTAACCATTTCTTCAATTCTTGATTCCTCTTCTTATACATACAATTGTACTAAGACTCACTTAGAGGATCAATTGAGATATAGTTCTTAATCACTAAGACATATCATAAAGCATAAAAGCTACTCTCCCTTCTTCTTAGAATGGAGAAACTTTTATCTTTCTGCCTACTTGATTCTTCTTATTCGTTCTGCTATTGATCTAAACCCTTTAATCAATTCAGAATTACACCTAATCTTGTAAGTATAACCATATTTACTAAACCTTTAGTAAATCATGACGAATATCTTTGTTACTCTTATGGTGAACTTGATCAACACGCAACTTTGTGTATTCAATCTCCAAGTCCTTTACTTGACACTTTGTCAATGAATTAGTCTAAATTTCCAAATATGAAATTTCTCATACATCATGCAACCAAGTTGCATGATTCCAAATTTCTGTCCAATTGAAACTTGGGCGATGAGAAACTGTCCCTATTTGGTAAATTCTCGACTTTTCAATAAACACCATAAATAAGAATCATATCCATTTGTTGTAGAAATATGCAAACACCAATTTTCATAACGATTTCATTGCAAGGAAATAAATAAATAAATAAGTCAAACAAAAATTTATTTTATTTATAAAAGCAGCGGAAAACATTTGTCCTTACAATGCAAAATCCATTGAAAACTATGTATTTCAAAAGAAAATTTCTAACAACTCTATCATAACTATCTAAAATCTAATCTTCAAGTCCATGCGATCAAGATCCATTCCTTGTGATTAGATTCATTTTGCTCTTTCACTAAGCTTCCTTTCTTTTCACCGATCCTGTAAAACATTCAAATGCAATCTTATTACATTATGTATTAAGAATTAATGAATAGGAACTCAATGGAGTTAGATAGTGGATCTTACCTGAAGCGCAGCCATACTCTTTGACTCTCCCAGCTTCTGGACTCTTCAGGCTCTTTGGGCAAACTTGTATCCAACGCCCTTTCTTTTGGCAGTAAACGCAGGTCGGTTCTCCTAGAACGTCCTCGGAAGCATGGTCGGTTGACTTTCCCAACAAATATGCTCCATTGCTTCGCCAAATCATCTCTGATTCAGCAGCAATGAGCTTGTAAGTTAGGTCAATGAGGTTGTCGTCATGATCCATCATATAATACTTTCTTTTGAACTCATTATATGATTCAGGAAGTGACTGCAAAACCCAATTCACAGTCAACTAATCTGGAAATGACACACCCAACATTATCAACCTATCAATGTGTGATTTCATTCCTAGAACGTGGGCACACACGGGTTTACCATCTTCATGTTTCATTTCCAATAGGGCTTTAGTGATATTGAACCTTTCAATTCTTCGATCTTGTGGGTTAGGGAGAACAATAGGAGGAGGAGGAGGAAGTGAAGCATGATTTCTCGTTCCTCGATTGAATCGTGGAATACCATCTTCATGTGGAATGCTTTTTCCACGGGATTTGGGAAGACCATAGTTGTCGAACTTTGACATCTACAAAACGGGAGAAAACGAATTCAAGTTAGTTGATTGAATGAATCCTTAGTAAATCACCCAAATGAGATACTAAGGCTAGGACCCAACACAATATTCTACAACTCGGGAGAGGGATGCCGTAACCCTAATTGCAGAATATTTGAAGGTAAGTGAATGACGATTCACTAATTTCCACCACGAAAAACGAAAAAGAATTTAAGTTTTAAATCTATGAAAACTCCTAGATCCTTTGAGATACATTGAACTTTCAATGGCATGTTTAAATCTCGATATGCCCCTCTTGTTTGTGACTGGGATGCCGAGGATCACAAAGCGGGTGTGAATAACCATGCAAACTACATAGTGCCCTCACATGTTACAGTCACCTATTCGATGTGCCGGTAAACCACACACGCTCCACCGAACTATGACAAACATTGAGTCACCCTTTGCTACCTTTGCTTAGACCCATTTAGTGTGCCGGTAAACCACACACGCTCCACTAACGTCTTCGCAAGGGCACAAAGTGTAATTTCATGGAATTGCATCAATTCACTTTTGCCTAAGTAACTAAGATTGGGAATTTTGAAAAACATTTAGTTACTTTTATAATTCATTATACTTATAATGGAAGGTTTCGTCCTATCCTACCCGTTCGGCTAACGACCCTCCACTAGTCAAGAGTGCAGTGGGTAAGAGTGGATACCCATTCAATCACCATTTTATAGGCAATTTCCTTAAACAGCCCTTATAGACCAGCTTCGTGAATGAGGCCTACTAACGGTAAGACTGACTTTTACTCATACATATATATAATGTTAGACCTTTAATGTTATATATAGTATAGGGTGTATTTTATACTTTCAAAATACTAGGTGGTCTAATTTAACAATTATACTTTTAATTCAATTAAATTGTAGACCTAAACTTTTATGGATTTATTAAACCTCTTTTAATTATACACCTTAATTAATTAATAAAACCATAAGGGTGTGATTTGAACTTTTTCAAAACAATACTAGAGTTTTAGAATTTAACATTCCTAATTAAACTTTTAATCAACTTTTAAATTCCAAAACTTGAGGGCAAGTTTTGAAACATTTCAACACATTAGGGTTTAGAATTTAAATATACATCAAAATTAAACAATTAATCAAAATTTAAATTCCAAAACTTGAGGGCAAGTTTTGAAACCTTTTTCAAAACATTAGGGTTTCAACTATTTAAATTTCAAAACAACAAAACTTTTGGGGTTCAAATTTAAACTATAAAACCTAAAGGGCCAAATATGAAACTTTTCACAACAACAAGGATCAAATAACAAATAAATCAAATTAACATTTAATCACATAATTATCCATATTTGATTATTTCTTGCAAAATAATTTATCAATTTACTTAAAATAATTAATCAATTATCTTATAAGGAAACAATTATCTTATTAATTGATAAATATATTCAATTAGATTAAAAATATAGTCAAATATATCATATAATCGGATTAATATTAATCTAACATGATAAGGTAATTATCCCAATGCAAAAACAGCAAGAAATCCCGAGATAAGCACTGTCTGACGCACCGACTCGCCGAGTCCAAGAGTGACTCGCCGAGTCAGGTCGAACAGTGAGGCCAAAACACGATTTTTAGTTACATCAAGCATCAATACAATAGAAACCAATCATGGCTCTGATACCACTGATGGGTTTTGGTCATAAGACATCCTATGTGCTCATACAAACCCTAAAGCTTGGATCTAGGTTTCTCTATTGTACATACTTTGAATCCAAGACTATAAACCCTAATTCTAGCATATGGAAATCAGAATTCACATGTAAATAGGTTTAAGAACATACCTTGATTGTTATATAGCAATAACGATCCAATTCCTCCTTGAATTGACCTTGGAAAGCAGAGAGTCACAAGTGTCACTCCTCTAATGGCTTACAAACACCATAAGCAAGTGGAGAAGGTATAAAGAGAGAGGAGGGAGGTTAGAATTCGTCCTTAGATGCTCTAGGGATCAAGTACACGAATTCCAAGGCCTTAGGGGTCTTTATATAGGGTTGGGATTAGGTTTTCAGTCCTTATCCTTATCTAGTTGCTTGTCCACCAAGCAACCATAAGATAACTCTTAGAAACCCTTATCCTAGTCAAATTCTAAGTGATTATCACCTCAAATTCGTTCACCATATATATAAGATAATCCTTACCTTATTTTGTAACTATCACATAATTACAATTCAGCCCCTCTAGTTTAATTAATTACACTTGATCACAAAATTAATTCTTAATTAATTATTGACCAATATTAATTAAACAAATATGATTTCTCCTTTAATATATTATTCTTATAACATATTAATAAATCATAATAACCTCTCTCTCTATTTATTTCTCCAATCAAGTTGCTTTGGTGAAGGCAACCCAAAAGGACCATGCACAATCGGGTCAAGTACATACCAAAATAGTTATGGACTTAGACATTAATCCAACACCAACCACCAGATTCCCAAGAGATCAACAGCGAGTCTACCCGGCCTAGACTCCTCTGCGTCACGTACTGATTATCCACATGATCTTGCAACTCAAGATCCAAACCCTTGACTCAACAATATCAACCAGTTCCATCTTGAATTCCCATCATGAGTCCGGGTCACACCTATGTATTCCCACTGCTCACTATGCATAATCAAGGCGATGCCGACCGACAATTAGGAGTTTCCTGATCTCCCACCAACACAACCTAGGACAAATCAGCCACTTGCTTCTCCCCCACTTGGGCTCGACAATGTTCTTCCACCTCTTACACCTTATGGACCTCCGATCCATTTCCATCAATATGCATGACTCGCCCAAATCCTACGTCGAACAACGCAAGCTCCCCATAGTTAGCCAAACACAATGATCACTCAGCTCTGGAAATCCTGAAGAATACTCTTGTATTCTTAACCAATCGGATGATCCAATCACTTCCAAGGCTCCCTTTTACCAAAGAAATCTGAAGGCAAATACAAATTTACCACCATCTTACTGTTGCCCAGGGTCCGGTAAATGCTACGGGCTACCCCACAAACTTACAACACTCTAGCCTCATCACAACTGTCCAAAATCTTACTGCCGATCCATCAGATCGGGCACCCTAAGTCGAGCATCCACTCGTAATGTCACCTGCTGACATGATCAATCCTGCTACATTGGTATCAACTCATACTCCTGGAGCAAACTCTATCGTATAATTTTTGTATGTGCCGTACTGACTCCGGCCCTACTGGCCTCCCAAACGTTCTTCTAAAGTCTTGGGTCTCTTCCCAAGACCATGCACTAAATGCACCTGACCTGAACCTCTCTTCCTGAGGTACCCCAAGTCGATATACTGCCCTCGGCTCTAGAAATCATATCATTCAGGGTCTCGCACCCTGACACACTCACCAGCTCAATGTGTTGGGTTTTGAGCATTCTAACACTCCTATGGTGTACATGCAACCCTATAAACCTTGGATCTATGTTTTCTCTATTGTACATGCAAATAAGAACTTTACAAGGTTTTAATCCTAACTAGCATACTATGAGGCAACTATACTACAAAGACTAGTTAGATGACATGCCTTTTGGTGTAGCTTGATATCTTCATGATTTAAGAGTTTAGCCCCAATAGTGTGGAAGCCTCAAGTGGAATCACAAATCACCAAAACACCTTGGAAGACTTTGAGAATAAGAATACTTTGGTTCTCTCTAGTGAAATCGGCTAGCCCTCTTAGTGTACCCACAATAGTGCCAATTTCACCAACCAAGGACATCTTTATATAGTGTGGAGACTAGGGTTAAACCCATGACATTTCATTTCATATGATCCATGGGTTAAACACTCCATGGACTATCCATGAAAGCTTAACCCAACCTAAATGAACTTTGCCCATTCCATATATATAAGATTCCATATTTAATTAGTTCATTTTGATCACTTAATTAATTCTAAATTAATTCTTGATCAATACTAATTAAATAATATGATTCCATATTAATATATTAGAACTTATAATATATTAATATAAATCATAAATATACTATTCTCAAAAGACTATCGATATGAATTGTGTCGGTGAAGTGCAACCCAAATGGACCATGCCGGGTTGGGTCAAGTACATACCAAATATAGTTATGGACTTAGACATTAATCCAACACAATCATCCACTGCTGAACTACAATAGCTGAAGCAACCTCTACCCTAAACCGGGCTACAAACTACTCCCAAGACATAGTCTCCAATCCCGAAAGTGCAATAGATCGCACAATCAATTTGTGTTGCCCGATACAAGAGACCCAAGGCGAACCGAACCCTAGCTCCTAAGGGGTTGCGACTAGTGTGGAAAACACTTTCCATCTCTTTATTACAACGCGAACCCAAATCCCCGAACATTCCTTCCAATAACTGGCTCACCACCGGAGCTGGGACCAAACCTTGGTCCTTCGCCATGCATGCTCACCCTCATCCTGTAAAGCAACTATTCCCATGGTCCAAGCATAACCATGAATTCTCCTTCCCGTAAGCTTCTTAGATTCTCCAAGTGTCTCACCGATTCGAGTATGGATCCTATGCTTTCAGTAGTACGGGCCCAATACTACCTTCTATACATATCTATACTTTCCTCAGCAATCCTCCTAAATCCTCTAAGTCACTTCTTCAAACCATTATGCCAGTACTCACAGAACCATACTACCAACCCACTATAGCATATCCTAGGTTTTCCTAGGTTCCCAACCTCACCCTGCCATCAGCTGCTGAAGAACTCCCATTAATGTCAACTAGCTACCTCATGAATATAGCCACATGTAACAGAGATCAGATAATCCTTCGAGTAAAAGACTCAACCCTAGAACGGTTGGACTCATACGAGAGCTGAGCAATAGGGTCAAGTCCCTCACTCTGAGATTAGTCAGCCTGTGCCACATGTGACTTAGCATATTCACTTGGTAGCTAACTCACATTGCTAAGAGTCCTACAAAGCACAAAGCAAGCAACATTCGGAAAATGGAAAACTAACCAGCATACTCCAATCAAGCAATTCTATCCACACATACAATTCGCAATCAGGTAACTCCTGTCACTAATATCATCCTACGCTTACCCTAAGGTAATCTCCGACCCATGAAACTATCATAGAATGTTCGGCCCACATACCACAACTCCTGCTGTCCACATCCACCCTCACTTTCGGCTGCTTTATGCATGCAAATTATATACAAAACATGAAATGAGGCCAAATACATTATTCTAAGGCTATAAGATCGTAACTGTATATAATTTTTAAAGCATACACTTAGCAGTTACTGATACCAATAGTCATTCCTATTCCAGCATAGCATCTAGTATCTCCAAGGCTACATGCATCACATATCAGACCAATCTATCGTTGACTACTCAGCACTAGTATGCAAGTCTACCAGCTCACACAACATATAAATGCATCTCTCTTAGCCCGAACTATCATGCGATTCTTAGATTCATAAATCAAGTCATAACAAATAACATATATGGGTATTCTAGGGAAACTTACTTGAGATCGGATGATTGCATGCACCACACCCTTCTCTTATCTCAGAAAATTATTTTCTTGAAAACATTTTTCTTTTAAAATCTTTACAGATCCTCTGTTTGAGTTCAGACACACCCGAAAGTATGCCCGAATCCCTCAAACCAAAGCCCTGATACCAACTTGTAACGACCCAAAAATCCAGGGTAAAAATTTTATTTTTATTATAGTCAAAACACATTTATCTTTTAAATCCAAGCATTCCAAAATCCTTGCTTAATTAAAACATTTATCAGAGTTACATCCCAAAATCACAAAATGAGGAAAACACGGGTGTGTGTGCACTGCGATCAAGCGGAGCCCTTCATTTCCAAACCGATGATACCTGAAACCGTAAACAAAACTATAAGCATGAAGCTTAGCGAGTTCCCCAGAGCATACCCCACATAATCATATAAACCATATCAATCGCTTGATCCGTGCATATACACATATAAGGATGTCATGGAAACCCTCCAAGGTCTTACACTGAGTGCCACTGGAACCCCCGCGTGGTCTTAACTACCTGCCATGGAAACCCCTACATGGTCTTCACCAACTGCCATGGGAACCCCCACATGGTCTTCACTGACTGCAATGGGAACCCCCACATGGTCTTAGCTAACCAAGGATATATCATGCAAACTAAACATACAAGCATACTAGGATGCCATGGAAACCCTCCAGGGTCTTACACCGAGTGCCATTGGAACCCCCACGTGCTCTCGACCAAATGTCATGGGAACCCCCACATGGTCTTAGACTGGAATGCCATGGAAACCCCCAATGGTCTGACATCCAACTGCCTCGGGACCCCCTGGGTCTTCCACGCAAGTATCACAGAGACTGCTAGCATATCATATATCACATAATCGACTAGTATACCACATATCACATAATAGGACGTGGGAACCCCCACATGGTCTTCGCGTAAATACATAACATATTGACAGCACATTCTCAAATACTACATGCAAGAGTCACGAAGGCAACTGGCATACTACATATAACTAATTATCATGGGAACCCTACATGGTCTTAACTAAGTGACATGGGAACCCTCACATGCTCTTCACACAAATACAAAATGCATCATTAGCACATTCAAAATAATCATCACAACTAAATAAATGGGTCGACCTTGGTGCCTTCGACCCATCGGTATGGTGAGGAGACTCTCCTCGCACTACCGAAGTCCCGCGAGTAAAACTCTAGCTGCTGGTTGAAAGATTCCCGAACTATAAACATCAAAATGACACCCCATTAATAATTGGGTTCCAATACATAACCATAAGTCCATGCTCGGGGTAAAAGACTATTTTACCCCCAACCTAGCTTGATCCAAGGTCAAGGCCCAAACTCAAACTCTAGAGGCCCAACATATGGCCCAATTTTCCAAATTGGTCCCAAACCTCTACATGGTCTTACCTTAATGCCAAACCATTTATTCTAGTCCAAACATTTGGCATTTTGATGGTCCAATATCTCATAATCATCAAGGCCCAATTACGGCTTATCTATGGCCTAATTTTCCAAATTGGACCCAAACCCTCACATGGGCCTTACCCTAAAGCCCATCCAAATATTCTAGTCTATATACTTGTACTTGGATGGCCCATCAATAGCCCAATCACCAAAGCCCAACAGAAAGGCCTAACTCAAGGCCTAAACAAAATTAAGGTTTTCACATAAGATGACGATTAGGGTTAAGTGTTCTTACTTAGCCCATTAAGGACTTAATCCATTAAATCCATCACTCTACTAGGTCCACCATATAATGTGGTCGGGATTAATTCATAATTCCAATTCAATGGTCCAAACATGTGGGCCACGACAATTCCAAATTAACATATCCAAAGTTAGGGTTTCCAACCCAATCGCGTGCCAATTAGTCACGGCGGCGGCCACCACCTCGAGGTGGTGGTGATTACGATTCTAGTCCAAGATATGTCCAAGCAACTCCATTAACAACCCAATCACACATAAATGCACACCGCCACCCAACACGGCGGCTGGTGGCGGTAGAAGGCGGCAACCACCACCCCACGATGGTGGTGGTGGCTACTTCCTTGATTATTCCGGCCAAAACTATGATTATACAACATAATATCTAATGTAAACACACATAATATGACACACACACATTCACACAGCCGCCCTTGCGGCGCCAAGCGGTGGTCGGAGATGATAACCACCACCTCACGGTTGTGGTGGTGGTTCCCTTTTGATTTCAGGTCATGTAACACATACACTAGCACACACACACATCCTTGCACAAGATATGGACGTAATCACCCACCTGGTGGCATACAACAAACAGTAGCAACAACGACATTACATCCGGCGGTAGCGGCGGCGGACGGACATAGAACCGATGAGCGACGACGGACAGAAGAGGAAGGGGTGGGTGACTCCTACCGGGAACAGCGGAAAAGACACACATAGATGGCTTCTTCCAATTGACTGCTGCCATAACGCCCCTAAGGTGGTCTTCATCTTCAATTGCAGTGAGTGCGGCAGAGTAAATGGTGGTCTCACCTCCACTGGAAAACGACCACACTGGCCATGGCTCTCGGTTCTTCCGGTCTTCATGATGGTTGCAGCTCTGTTAGGACATAATTTTTTGGTTTGTGTTAGGTATATATGTTGTATAGGCATTTCTTGTTTTGTTTAGGACTTGATTTGAGTTTTCGGTGGGGTGGACCGAAAGCGTCCTGTTTTCGGTCCTATGGCGTTTTCGGTTGTAATCTAGGTATCTGTTTTTGTTCCGTATAAATAGGGACTTAGATGACCAGTTTTGAGCTAGCTATTTTCGGTCATTACTTTGTTTTATCATTTATACCTGACGATTTCGGTTGATATAAAATCGTGTGCATTTTGATCGATATTGCTTCTTCTTCTTCTTGATTCACTCTGATTTGATTCATTATTGTTGTTTAATCACTAGTTGGTTCATAATTTGGGGACTTACAATTGGTATCAGAGCCATTCTAGTGTCAAACCGTGTTCAAGAAGATTGTATTAGATCATTTTTGCTTGAATTAAATCGTAAACTATTTTGAGCTTTTTATCATAAGTTACTTGTTGTTGCTACGTTTTTTGCGGTTTCATCAAGGATTCAAGGCAAAAAGGATCGAAAATTTGTTTGAGATCAACGTTTTCAACAAGATTTGGGAATTTTTCGTCTGAATCTGGGCGTTTTTGGCGGAGCGTTATTGTCAGTTTTGACCGCAATCCGTTTTCGGCCGCAATCCATTTTCGGATGTGATCCGTTTTCATTGTGATTTTTAGATACGTTTTATTTTTAATCAATTAAACTTTTTTTAAAAAAATTGAACCTCAAAACAGTGCAATTCATCAAGAATTGGATTCAATCATGGGAACCACTACAAGAATTATGTGTCTCTTATCGGCAGAAGGGTTTCCTTAATGGAAATACAGGATCGAGAAGTACATTAAAATGAAAGGCTTTAAGATTTGGAAAAGCATTCTTAGGGGTCCTGTTAGAATCACAACTACCCTGGAAAATGGAACCATAACTGACAAAGAAATTGAAAACTACATTGATGAGGATTTTGAGAAAATTGAGGAACAGGAAAAGGCACTTGCAACTCTAACAATGGATCTATTCCCTAACATTTCTCAAGGATTCAGGGAGTATGATTCAACAAAAGCACTGTGGGAAGCATTAATAGAGGTTTACGAAGGAAATGATGACATGAAACAAAGCAGACAGGACATGCTCTGTCAAAAATTTAAAATGTTCAACCATGTTCTGGGGGAGACTCTTGAAGCCCAATTGCATAGATTCATCACTCTTACCACTGAGATGAGCACTTCTGGAATTTCTATACCACGCTCGGAGATAAACAAGAAACTGTTGAACTCTCTTCCCAAGTCATGGGATATGAATGTTTCTGTTATCAAGAAAACCAAAGATCTGAACAAACTCACTCCTGTTGAAACCATGGCTATCATCAAAGCTTGTGATTTGGATGACAAAAAACGAGAGATAAACCATGTAAATTCCTACTCCACAAAAAACTTAGGAATTTCATCAAACAATGCCTTTTCATCTTTCACTGCTCCACAACCTCAAGCTTTCACTGTTCCACAAACTCAAGCTTTCAATGTTCCACAAACCCATGTTATTCCATTATCTATGTATTATCAACATTGAACCTCCTCCTCAAAATCTCTTGCCATTGTCTCAAATCCCAAGGAAGCTGAAGAAAATATGGCTTTAGCTTCTGGTCTCATGAATTTTTACAATGCTTTTCTAGCTGGAGATTTGCCTCCTCAACTCTCTTTCGCAGATCTTGATCAAATTCACCTTGAAGATGTGGAAGAAATGGATATCACCTGGCAGATTGCAATGGCGGTATTCAGGGCAAAGCAATTTTCCAAGAAGATGGGAAAGACACAACTGGGGTATGAATGGAGAAAAAAAAAGTTGGGTTCAACAAGAGCAAACTTAGGTGCTTCAACTGTCATGAGCCGGGTCATTTTGCTCATGAGTGTCCGAAACCAGACAGAAGAGAGAATCATGATAGGACAATGGTGCCAGTTATGAACAACAGAGGAACTGCTTCCAATAGTAAAACATTGAATTTGGCAGTGGTGGGTTAGTCGTTCGATTGGGAAGACCAGATTCAAACTTTGAACATTTCAGGGCCTGAGACTGCACATCTAGAAGAGATAAATGAACTTCCTGATCAAGAAGCTGAAGAGGATGTTGAAGCAGAAATCATGCATCTTCAATTTGTTGGATTAGGTGTCTAAGCCCATAACTATAATTGGTATGTATTTGACCCGAGAGTAGCATGGTCCATTTCGGGTTGCATATCACTAGGACAATTTGAGGATGGATATTTGAGTAAGAGGTTATTTATGATTTATTAAAATAATATAAGTTCTAATATATTAATATGACATCATATTATTTAATTAGTATTGATCAAGAATTAATTTGGAATTAATTTAGTGATCAAAAGAGACTAATTAAATTAACGGGAACTAATTATGTAAATCAATGCTATATATATGGTTTGGGCTATTGATCCATGATGGGCTATGTTTATGTAAGTTTCCATGAAGAGTTAGTCCACATGAAATATGGATCATAACCTAAAGTGTATGGATTAGGGTTTACCGATGACTTTTAGATTCCTACATATATATACATAACCCTATGGCTAAAATCGGTGACAAGAAGTGTTCTTGGAGTTCATAACCGATTTGTGTGCCTAGTAATATCTCTCAATTCATCCAATTGTTCAAGGGTGTATTGTGAACCGTTTAAGGCATCACAATTGGGGTGCTAAGTTCTTAAAGGCCAAAACTACAAGCTACACCAAAGAGGTAATTCTATAACTCATTTTTATGTTGATTATGTCAATGGTATGCTAGTTGTAGGCTTAATGCTTTGGAAACAATATTGCATGTATAATTAGAGAAAACATAGATCCAAAGTATTTAGGGTTGTATGTGAACCATAGGATGTTGTAGTATACAAAACCCAACAGTGGTATCAGAGCCTAAGATTGTTTTCTGTTATATTTGATGCACTGCTTATTTTTTCAAAGCTGAAAAACTGTTATGTCAGCATGTACTCGACGAGTAGGTTGCATTTTGTCTTGAACTCAACGAGTCCATAGTTGGGATCGACGAGTTGGATGATCAGACAACAATTTTTCGGGAATTTTGGCCTGTTTTGGATTAGGATCATTACCACAAAATGTTTTAGTTCAAAATTTTTGATTTTGCTGGTATGGTAATGATTATCCTTATCCAATTAAAAGATAATTGTAAAAATTTCAAGATTTGTATTAGTTTAAATAATAGACTAATTTCTTGTAAATTGTTGATATGAATTGTCTTGACTTATGAGTTTATTTAGATCAATATTTTATGATATTTTTGCTTGGTAAATTTGATCTTAAATGTTTTTTAAAGTCCACCGTAACTTGTCCTCAAGTTATGGAACATGAAGAGTTTTTCCATAAAAACCACATTAAACTCATAAGTTATGGAAACCAAATGTTTTTCAAGAGTTACAAAACTTGCCCTCAAGTTTTGTCATTTGAAAAGTCTCAAATTAAGAAACTCTTGTAATTGAAAAGGTGTAAATCTTGGTTCATAAATTAAAAAATTAATTAAATAGGTTTTAATTTTGAATTTTTATATTTAGAACCTTGAAGTATTTGAGTAGTTCAAATTGCACCTTATGGACTTTATTAAATTAATTAAAGTGTTTAATTAAAAGATAATTAATAATTCCATAATGACATGGTTTAAGTTCAATTTAATTAAGAGTATAATTTATTAATGGATTAAACCATCTAGTATTTTAAAAGTTTAAAATACACCCTTATACTATATAAAATTAAAAGTTTAATAATTATATATGTATAAGTTAAGGAGTCAGTCTTACCGTTAATAGGCCTCATTTACGAAGCCGCTCTATACGCACGCGCGCGCTGGGGGGTGGGGGGATAAGGTTACTGCCTATAAAATGGTGGTTTAATGGGTGTCCACTCTCACCAAACGCTTCCTTGACTGGTGGAGGATCGTTAGCCAAATGGGTAGGATAGGACATTCTCATTAAAAGTATAATGAAAATACCAAGTAACTAAACACTTATAAAATTTTCAATCTTAGTTACTTAGGAAAAATGTGAATTTGGTGCTAAACCATGAAATTTTACTTTGCGCCTTGCCAAGTCGTTAGTGGAGCGTGTGTGGTTAACCGGCACACTAAATTGGACTAACAAGGGTGGCAAAGGGTAGCTCGATGTTTGTCATAGATCAATGGAGTGTGTGTAGTTAACCGACACACCGATTAGGTGATAAATGACATCGAGAGTACCAAGCTAATTTACATGGTTATTCACACCTTGTTTGTGATCCTCGACATCCCAGTCACAAACTTGAAGGGCACAATCAAGATTTAAACATGCCATTGAAAAGTTCAGTGAATCTTAAAGGATCTAGGAATTTCAATTCATTTAAAACTTAATAATCAATTTCCTTTTTCATGGTGGAAATTGGTAAATCGTCATTTACCTACCTTAAAATATTTTGCAATTGGATTATGGATCCCTCTTCCGAATTGTAACGTATTTTGTTGGGTCATAGCCTTAATATTTCATTTGGGTGTTATACTAAGGACTTAAATCAACTAACTTGAATTTCTCCCTTATAGATGTCTAGTTCTGACAACTGTGGTCTACCTCATCCTTTTGGAAAAAAGTTTTCTTAATAAAGATGATATTCCACAAGACGGTCGAGGTGAAAGATTAATCCCTTCTTCGTGCTATAGTGGAAATTCTCTTCCTCCACCACCTCCAATAATTCTCCCTCACCCACAAGTTCAAGGCCACTAAAGCCCTATTGGCTAGCAAACACTAAGATGGAAGGTTTGTGTGTGCATGTCTTGGAGATGAAGTCACACGTTAATAGGCTGGGAATGTTGGGTGTCATTGTTTCATGGAAGTTGGTTGTTGACTTGGTTCTTTAATGATTGCCTAAGTCATATAGCAGGTTCTGTAAGGACTATTATATGGTAATCACGACATGACCCTTATTGATGTTACCTATTTGCTTGTTGCTATTGAATCAGCAATGATTTGGCGCGCTCGTAAAGCAAATTTGATTGGAAGATCTAGTTCCCCAAACTTCCATGGACATTGACAATGGTAACATTGGAAGTCCAGAAAAGCTTTCTCTTTCAAATGGAAAGGAATCAGCAATAGTCAAGTCATTTGACCAAATGGTAAAGAGAAAGGCTAAGTCTGAGATAGTCCTGGGTACCATTCCTAAAGATTCCATATGTTTCTATTGCCAAGAGAAGGGTCAGTGGTTGCGAAGCTGCCGTAGCTACCTGAAGGACCACAAGGATGGTAAATTCGAAATATTTAACTCTATTAAGTTCCTATTTTTATATTCTTAATACATGATGTAATGTAACAACATTTTGATGTTTTGTAGAATCGGAGAGATGAAAGGAAGCTTAAAGGAAGAGTAAGTTGATTCTGATCGTGAAGATGGATTTCAATCGCATGGTTCAATGATCAGAATTTTGAGTTGTTGCTTAAGAGTTATGGTAGATTGCTTAGGAATAGATAACAAAATAGTTTTTATATGTATTTGCATTGTAAGGATAAGTTTTACGCAATTTTTATAAATTAAGAAAATATTTGAAATTATCTTATTTTAAGTTTCCTTACAATGACATTTGAGAAAATTGTTGCTTATATGTTTCCATTGATAGCAATATTGAAAAATGGATTTGATTCTTTCGTTTATGGTAGTGTCATAATTTACCAAATAAGGAAAGATTCTCATCACCTAAGTTTCAGTTGGATAGAAACTTGGAATCATGCAACTTTTATTGTGTGATAAATGAGAACTTTATCTTTGGGAAATTAAGGCTAATTCCTTGTTCACATGTATATGTGAGTCAAGTGAAGGACTAGGGGATCGGGTACACTTGGTTGTGCGTTGGTCAGGTCCACCACAAAGAACGATAAGACTATTCGTTATGATTTACTAAAGTTTAGTAAATATGGTTATACTTACAAGATTAAGTGTAATTCCGAACCACTGGAAAAGTTTCAATGTATAGCAGAACGAATAAGAAGAATCAAATTAGGTAGAAAGATAAAAGTTTCTCCAATCTGAAAAGAAGGAAGAGTACTTGTGTATCGTGTTTTATGATTATCTTAGTGATTATGAAACCATGTCACAATTGATCCTCTAAGTGAACTTGTATGGCTAAGAAGAGGAATCGTGAATTGTTGAAATGGTTAAATCAAAAGGTGAATCATAATTCATTCCAAATTCAAGTCTTAGAGTCATACTCCAAGATTGTTACTTGAGTGATATAATTTTAAGAAAGGTTTACAACACTTATCAAATGTAGAGTAAAATGTTTTCTACTCTTGTACATTTGAAATTGGTAAGTTGTGATGTTTTGGATAAAACAAAGACCAACAAAGGTCAATTGTGTGAAGTGTTTGTCTTGATAAGAAACCGCACTGACTCTTGAATATTTGTTTGTCAGGGAATGTTTCTTGACAAGAGAATCTTATATGTCAAGAGGATAGCGGAAGTCTTAATGCTCTTGAATAGTTTCAAGAACTAATCAAGAGTAAACCTATTGTTAATCACTAGCACACGACTTTAGGGTTATAACCTATCGTGTTGACATATTCTTGTTTCTGTGCTCATTCCAGTTAAAGTTGACTATACATATGAGTTCTATGAGTTCTTAGTTGTTTGCATAACAACTTGGAAGCAATGGTAGGCCCTTGAGCTACCAGGTGGAGAGAAATTAAAATTGAACAAGTTCAATCCATATGAGTTTGGATTTGTCACTAACCTTGTTTTGTGATTATGGTTATGACAAATTCACATGGATATGAACACATACCACATAAAAAATCTAAGTGTCATAAGGTTTCTCTCCAATTCAGGAAAATGATTATGAGGAAACGATTTCACTAAAGTAGATTTTAAATAGTTAGCAATTGTGATATTTGCATTCTCAAATTTGATTATGATTACGACATCCCTCTTCATAGTTTGAATTATCAGAAATGGCTAAGGTCTAAACATTTGAGACTTATTGTTGTAAGTTCTAAAATTGCTTAGACACATATGTAAGCTATGTATGGAAAGGTGTATGAGTTTGAGAAGCCTAGATCAAGTCTTATCGAAGCATCTTGTGTCAAAAATCTGAACTTTGGTAAGGAAGTCAATAAGTATTGATTTCTAGAAGTCCAGCTGATATCTGGGTACATATCAAAGCTAGTGGGAGCATAAGTGTTATGCCAATAAGAATGTAATTATTATGCTAGTGGGAGCACAATTATTACGTTAAGTGTTGCGAGTTAGCAATGTTAATTATAGAAAACAGAAAGTTTCAATTTGCAAAGTTGCAGGATTTGAAAAGTTGTTTTGTTATAATTAAAGGAGAGGAATTCATACTTCATTACAAATATAAAAGCTTATATTGAGATTTTAATCAAATTTAGTCAAGAACATATATGAATGTTATATTGAAATGATTCAACATAAGGAAATTCTATATGTGGAAATATTATAGCAAGATACTGGTAAAGTATCACGTCTTTATGTAAGACATTATGTATCGTATCCCATATGCTTCGGGTATAGGATCGATTACATATGCTATAACATTAATTTGTTCTAATTTTCCAAATGCCTAGGGTATTAAGAGGGAAAAGGGACATGAACGAGATATGACTAAAATGGTTAAGCAATTGTCGAGGACAATCTGAGATTTACCAAAGATTGGTTGCTTATGGACAATTGGAAGTATATTATGAATTTTGGAAGGACCATATTGACATACTCTGAGAAGAGGTAACTCTTGTTCAGAAGTGATAATAAAAATGGAAATATGGAAATGTTTCCATAAGTGGAAGTTATTCTTTAAATCTGTGTAAGATTAGGAAACTTAATGCATGAAGGATGTTCAAAGGAATGTAATTTAAATGTGAGACTTTGTTTCCATGGAATTTCTCTCCATTGGAATACTTTGTAATGTCTGTTGCCAAGTCTCTGTGACTTTTGTGCATAGTCATTACAAGAGGATCATTGCATATAAGTTTAAAATCTAACAGATTATAGCGAATGACAAGAATTTGTTATTCTTACATTTATGATAAGGATTTGGAATTGTGAAATGAGTGTCATTGAAATGCTTTCAATTGATCTATTTCACAAAGAAATGATCGTAGCCAAACATAGTGTGCATGCTTGGAGCATGGGATAACTATTGTTTTAATTCAAGTATTAAGTTGATTAATCAAAACATTATACAATGAATAATGTGTAATCAATATGGTGATTAAATAAAAGGTGTTTTATTTATATTCATAAGTTCTGAGACCATATTCAATTCTATCATTCTTGTGTTTCACTTTGCTTGTTTTGACTTCCCGAATAACTAGGTTATTCAAACTATGCACAGTCGATCATACTTTGGAAGTAGGTATTGAGGCAAGACTGTCATGAATCTGACTGTAGATTGTCTAGGTGTTTTAGACATAACACAAGTTTATTGCAGTGTTCATGAGTACTCCTGGAATAAGATTTGAGTATTGGATTAAACCCACGCTCATCTGAATCACTTCAAGGATTTTATCACAAGTGATTGTGAGATGATAATATCTTATATTCTTAAAACAGAGACGTGTTTGTTGTAGATTACAAGTCGGTTGCACATTGACATATGTAAACGCACCAGTAACTTGGTGTTATAAAACATATTGTTGTGTGTGATTTGATGAATAAGACAAGAAAGAATTTGAGTGGACGTTTATCCATTCCTTTTACCCTTAGAGGGATAAAATCGATATCTATGGGCCCCTCGATGATTTAGTGATGACAACCCTAAGTGCTTGGCCAAGCCTGGACTGATTTGATTTGTTCAATTAGTCGGTCGTCATAAATTGAAAATCGGGAAACAACAAATGGACAAAGAGAATGATTATAATCCATGTATCAGTCCATATGATATCTTGTAGAATGGAGGAATATATGATCCCTTATCTAATGGACGCGTTATTGACGAGGTCAGAATTCGACAGCGGCTTTTAAGAGCTACGATTGCTAGTCGGGATTTTGGAGTCGTACTTGCAATAATAGTTATTACACTTATCCAAGTAGGAGACTGTTGGATTAGGTGTCTAAGCCCATAACTATAATTGGTATGTACTTGACACGAGAGAAGCATGGTCCATTTCGGGTTGCATATCACCAGGACAATTTGAGGATGGATATTTGAGTAAGAGGTTATTTATGATTTATTAATATATTATAAGTTATAATATATTAATATGAAATCATATTATTTAACTAGTATTGATCAAGAATTAATTTAGTGATCAAAAGATACTAATTAAATTAATAGGGACTGATTATGTAAATAAATGATATATATATATATATATATATATATATATATATATATATATATATATATATATATATGTTTTGGGCTATTGATCCATGACGGGTTAAGTTTATGTAAGTTTCCATGAAGAGTTAGCCCACATGAAATATGGATCATAACCCAAAGTGTATGGATTAGGGTTTACCCATGACTTTTAGATTTCTACATATATATACATAACCCCATAGCTAAAATCGGTGACAACAAGTGTTCTTGGAGTTCAGAACCAATTTGTGTGCCTACTATTTTCTCTCAAGTCATCCAATTGTTCAAGGGTGTGTTGTGAACCATTTGAGGCATCACATTTAGGGTGATAAGTTCTTAAAGGCCAAAACTACAAGCTACAACAAAGAGGTAATTCTATAACTCACTTTTATGTTGATTATGTCAATTGTATGCTAGTTGTATGCTTGGAAACGATATTGCATGTATAATTAGAGAAAACATAGCTACAAAGCATTTAGGGTTTCATGTGAACCATATGATGTTGTAGTATACAAAACCCAACACAATTTGCTTTCATGGTATCTACCACTCCAGAGAAGAAAGAGGCCAGTTGTGACAACCCGTAATTTATTCCGTCACTGTAACCCGTTCCCGTTAATAAAACCATTTGTATTTCCAATTTTCCGTTAACTTTTGGGTTAAGTTAATTAAATTGAGACTTTTATTATAATCTCGTGAGTGTCCAAACTCATTAGAAACAAGTGAAAACATACCCAATATTCACTTGGAAAATTTTTAGTTCAACCATATCGGGTTACGACAAATTAATCGGGTACGACCATAAGGCTCGTTTAACGTCGTTATCGGGTAGATTTCCACCGGGTCTCAAACTCAAACCATATATAAAGTTGAGTGGACCTCATTTGAGGCTTTTCCACTCTCTCTCACTACTCTCTCTCTTTCTTCAATCCAAATCTTTGATCCAAAATCACCCATTTCAAGCTCCAAATCGGTATGTAATCCATCCTAGATCATAGTATAGCTTGTTTAACATTCAAATCCGTGTCTAAATCATCCAAAAGGACCAAATACATGTGTTTATGGCCCAGGAACAGCCCCAAACCGCAAACACACATAAATGGGGTTTTGAAGCCCCAAAACCCTTCCAAACCACTTCTGGAGCTTAGGTATGACTTAGGAGCTTACATGAATGGACTTAGAATACCAAAACCTTGATATTTAGGGAGTAAACATGAGTTTATGGCCCAAGAGCATGATTGGACCGTAAACACCCCTTCAAAGGTCGTAAACACCTTTTAAGGTGTTAAGATGCCCCTTAAACACCTCCTAAGCCTCGAAGAAATGTCTAGAATCAACCACTATTGTGTTAGGGACCTGAAACATGAAAGAAACCACCCCCTTAAGAGATTACGGCCGTAAACCCCCCAAGGAATGGTTCCTGGGCCATAAACTCCTCTATAGTGGTCAAATGGTGCCCTAACTTCCTTCCATGGCTTGTACTTTGGACTAGAACCACTTGTGCTTAACCTAGGACCACCAAAACAAATAGAAAGGGTATATGAGAGTTTATGGCCGTAAAATCCTAGTTTACAGTCGTAAACTCCTTAAAAGGGTCCATATGCTGATCAAATCATTTCCCTTTCCTTGGAACTAAACCTAGCATCATCCCACAAGCGTTATAAGACCATTAAGCATCCAAGAACACACCACCCATGAGTTTACGGCCGTAAATTCATGGGGATATGGTCATAGGGCCGTAATCTCCATTAGGAGTTTACTCTTGAAGAGCAAACTCCATATCTAGACCTTAAACCCCCTTAGATGCAACCCGGATCACTCCTAACACTTGAAATGAAGTGTTTTTCCGCCTCGGAGTGTATATTCTTATTTAATTAGTAGTTCAAAGTCTAATTAGATACAATTATGTATCTCTTCATATTACATAGGAACCTCGCGTGTATTCAATCCCCGAATTGACACTTAGCATCCTAGCCGACACATTTCTCGTCTGGTGAGTTCATACCCCTATACCTTTTTCCGTGTTTTTCAATGTTTTCAGGGGGAATACAAGCAAAAGTACAAGGAAATCTTGCACTCAAACTTATTATTTCATTTGAAATGTTTCATATTCCGTATGCTTTTAACAATCGAAACTGTATTAACCAACCGTTTGACTTGCAGAGTTAGTTTTCAAACCGATTTCAAATCTTATTATATAGTGTTATATTGTACATTTCACAAATGATTTTCCACTTCATTATTGTTAAAAATCATTAATCTTAGAACTTTTGATACGTCCTCTGTAACACTCCACAGAGATACGCGAATGGAGGACCGCCTTTGTAATTAGAATCTAAAACAAGATTTTTCCGCATTATTACTTGTAAATTCGTTATTCTTAAGGTTGGAGACACATCCTCTGTAACACTCCACAGAGATACGCGAGTGGAGGACCACCCCTGTAACCAGAATCTCCTGGAGGGAGAACGTGACTTGAGTGTATAGATCTATACGGGATTGACTACCCCGCACCTGACTGCTAGCTACAGTCGAACCGAAAGGTCCAAGGGTGACAAAAGTCATAAAATGATACTGGAATTCTTATTGCCATATCTAGTCTATCGTATGGTTATGGAACTCTCAATTTAGATAACGGAGATTTACTTGTTAGTAATAATGAATTTAGTAAATTAAGAACCTTAGGAATTAGTTTACTATTTAATTAATAGTTTTATATACGTGTTAAAACTAGCATACTTTTCAAGGATAACCAGGCTTTCAGGAAACTTCACACAAACGCTACAAGTATGGTAGATACTTGTACACCGCATTTCCGAATCGATAACCAACCACAAACTTTTAAGGAAAATAAGGGTTTTTCCTAGGATAACAAACTATTCTTAACCAGATTGTATAACAAACGGATAACCAAACCTTACTTATATGAAAATATGGGATTTTCTTGGATAACAACTGTTTCAGAAAACTAAAGGAAACTTGTTCATTTTCAGAAAACAAACCGCTTATGAACTCACCAGCTTTATGCTGATATTTTCAAAACTGCTTGTATTCTCAGGTCAACATTAGACAGATATCTCGCGTTCTTTTGCAGAAGATGGAGCATATGGAAGTCACGTCTTTACTTTTGTTTAAACTAATGTATCTATAAAACCTGTATTACCTTACTTTCAAACAAATGTAATGATTCTATGTAATGTAATGTTTTGTGTTTACTATGCTTACTATGTACATTGGTTGTGATACTTTACATGACGTCCTTCGCCCCGGAACGTTCCGCCATTGGTTTCGGGGTGTGACACCAGTGTTATTTCTTGCTCTAAAAAATGCAAGGATACTGTTAAATTTCTGCGTCATCAAATTGATTTGTTACGTAGAGAAAATGAGGACCTTAAGTATGAAGGTTATTGTAACACCGAAAATTTCATATAAATTTTTTGTTTTAAATTCACTTAAATTCTCATATTACATTACACAAAATCCATCAAATTAACAAAACACAAATCCATCATTGTTTGATTAATAATCCAGGATCCTCCAAAACATAACTCTTCATCTCATGTGTACAATCGAGCCGTCGCCTTCCCGCGATCCTAAGAAAAACCTGAAACACATAACACATAACATGGTAAGCACGAAGCTTAGTGAGTTCCCCAAAATAGCACATACAACTCATTAGCCACTCAAGGCTATAACTCTGTAAGACCCTCTTGGTCAATGTATCTCAGTGGGACTCTCCAGTCCCACGGCTCGCTGGACCCTCTGTTCCGGTCTCAGTGAGGACCCTCCGGTCTCATAGCTCGTTGGACCCTCCAGTCCGATCTCATTGAGAACCCTCCGGTCTCACGGCTCGTTGGACCCTCCGGTCCGGTCTCAGTGAGGACCTTCCGGTCTCAATATCACATAATATAACATATACACCACACAGACAAATGCAAAACTCAAGTAAGCACATAAGACCAATATATACACAGATTACAATAACAGCATAAGTCACAAAGACAGTATGCACGATAACACATAACACATTATAAACAAGTAAGACCCTCTGATAGATAATGTATTAAGACCCTCCGGTCAATAGTGTAAATAAGACCCTCCGGTCAATAACACAAATAAGACCCACCGGTCACACACAAGTCACCACACATGTAATTATAGTGAGAAGACTCACCTCGGATGGCGAATAGATCCCATAAATGCTGCTGTTGTACACCAACTTCTAACACTAAGCCAAACCCACAAATAATCTCATTAGGATCCAAGACCAAACCTTCACATATTAGGTCTAAATATGGTCCACCAATCCGGCCCATAAATAACTCAAGCCCATTGGGCCCACCAAGGCCCAATACCAAATGGGTCCACAAAGGTCCACTAATGGCCCTACTATGGCCTAATTTTCCAAATTGGGCCCAAACCCTCATATGGGCCTTACCCTAAATCCCATCTAAATATTCTGGTCCACATAATTGTTTTTGGATGGCCCATCAATAGCCCAATCACCAAAGCCCAAAAGAAAGGCCCAAGCAAAATTAGGGTTTTCACATAAAACGACAATTAGGGTTAAGTGTTTCTCACTTAACCCATTAAGGACTTAACCCATTAAGTCCATCACTCCACTAGGCCATTCACACAATGAAATTGGACATAATTCACAATATCAATTTAACAGTCCAACCGCGGGTCCTAGTAAAATCCAAACTAACAAACCCAAAAATTAGGGTTTCCTAAACCCTAATTAGGGTTTCTAGCCCAATCATGAACCAGACCAGTCCAAAATTAAGTGTTTAGGTCCATTAGGGTTCCACTAGGCCGGGTACCACCCACTGCCACCTCGGGCAGTGGTGGTAAGTGGCGGCTCATGGCGGCAGGCGGCGACGACCACCATTACTAGTCATGGTGGTGGTGGTTCCTACCCAAAAAGTACTCAAACATCCTCACACTTAAAATACACACGCATACAACCACCAACCATGGCGGCTGGTGGCGGCAGAAAGCGGCAATGGGTGGCAACCACCACCTTGAGATGGTGGTGGTGGATTTTCTGGTCCACTAATTTGCATATAACACCTCAAACACCGAGAATAGCAAAAATACTCGATCATACACTTACTCAGCAACCTCACAGGCGGCTGTCATAGCCAGAATGGGTAGGAACAGTGGCCATAAGGTCACCGGCGGCAGGCTGTGACGTTCCACGACATCCAAACAACAGAAACGAAGAAGATGAAAGAAGATGGGTGGCTAGCGGTCTTACCGAAGCTTTCTCTTCGCGCACTAATTGCACAGCGACATACACACGAACTGCTCAACTGGTCACGGTAGTTCTCTGTTGGCACAAATCCCCTCCGGCAGCAGGCGTCGTGTTGGCGTCATTCGTCAGCTTTGAAGCGGCGGCGACGGCTCCTGGCATTGCAACGACGATAGATGGCACTCCCATGGCGGTGGCTGTAGGTTCGTGCCCTAGGATTAGGCTTGAGTCGCATAAACGGGAGGGAAATTGAATACAGATAGATCCCGCTCCCTTCCAAACTTCCCTTCTTTTTTGTCACATTTAGCCCCTCCTTAGCATATCTTCTTCAAACTAAGTCCAAAACTTACCTAATAGCCCCTGCCCTCAGAAATCTTTACAAATTAATCCAGAATTTACCATTTAGTCCCTGCTTCCAAAAATCTATTCAAATTAAGTCCCAATAATTTACCAAGCAGCCCTTGCCTTCATAAATATTTACAAATCACTCCGGAACTTAAAATTTTAACCCGCAACTTCTAAAATCATGACAATTAACTCCTTGAGGCCAACACCTTGTGATGTTATTATTGATTTTAGGGTTTCTACTCATATTAACCCCTATCTATTTATTTATTTAATATACAGGATGTTACAGTTATACTCTTAGGAAAGGACAAAACCACTTAAAGAACAATTAGAGTCCAAAACCAAGGACTTTAGGAAACTTCAGGAAGAATATAGTAACAAGTGTGAGAACTATAACTTTCTTAAAAAACAACTTGCCAATTTGACTGATGAACTTGACACATTAAAAAAATAAGTTTGAAAATGCAGATTTTAATTTCAGAAAATTTGATGTGTCAAGTGAGGTAGTTGCTTTGATGATTGAAAATCAATTAAATTTAAAGATAATAAGCAAAAGGGTCTAGGGTATGACTATGTTCCTCCTCCTTTTAATCATAACTACACTTCCATCCCTATGACACAAGAAGAAATAGACAGGGATGCACATATTCAGTATGGTAAACCTATTGTGGTTGTGACTGAAAAAAGCTCCAAGGTGAACAATAATATTGTTTCTACTTCATATGCAGATTCACCTTTAATTCAAGGCAAGCAAGCAGATAGAGAGAGTGTTTCTGATAATAATTTTGTTTTGGAAACTGATGTTTTGATTCAAACAATGATGTTTTTGTTTCTAATTTGAAAACTGATGTTTTGGTTTTTTAATGATTATGTTTTGAAATCTGATGATTTGGATGTTTCTAATAAGTGTGGTGATGTGTTTGATAAATCTAATGAACCTGTCACTAGCAAATACCTGCTATCTAAGCCAGTCACACAATCTGAACCATGCACGTGCACTTGTAGGAAAAGTAAAGAATTCAATAAGGACACAAAATCAGGAAAGAATGGTACCAGTTTCTATATGAAGAACCAGACATGTTTTAATTGTGGAATTCCTGGTCACATTGCATGAAATTGTCCAAACCGTGCATATGTTCCTTATTATGCACAAGATTGAAAGAATGAGTCACGAGGAAGATCTCTCAAAAGAAAATCCTCGAGATCTCATTCTAGTTATGGTGATTGGAATATTAATAAAGACAGAATCGGGCTGAACCTAAAAAGAACAAACAAGTTTTAAACAAAAATTCAACAGGTACTTTAACGAAACCGAAATTGGTTAAGCCAAGATCGATATCGTCAAAGTCATCGTCTGTGTCTTCATCTAGTCCTAGACGGATACCCAAACAATCAAAACAAAGAAAAATGTTTCAAAATCACCTGTTAATGTTTCTAAACCAAATTATAAATGGGTGACTAAACATTCATCTGTCCAATCACCTCAACATCCTTTATGTGCATCTGGTAATATATCTGACTTAAATTGTGAAAAGATAAATTATGTTGCTAACAAGGGTAAACCCAGTGTTTCTATGGCCTGGGTTCCAAAATCTAACTAATTACGTGCATCTTGTAGGAATAGCTATGGAGGAATATCGTCAGACCTTGGGTATGTCGATAGTGGCTGTTCTAAGCATATGACAGGAGATATTTCCCAGCTACACGACATTCAAAATTTTAATGGGGGTTATGTTTCCTTTGCGGGACGAGAAGGTGGAAAGATCACTCAGAAGGGTACTGTGACGAATGGTGTGCTTAGGTTTGAGAATGTGAACTATGCTCCCGACCTAAAACATAGTCTGTTGAGTGTATCTCAGATTTGTGATAAAGGGTATTCAACTCATTTTGCGAACAAAGAGTGTCTCATTTTGAAGCCCGGAATCATTATTCCTGAAGAATGGATTTTGGTTAGATCGAACAGGGAGGGGAATGCTTACATCATTGACATGAGTCATAACACTCCCGAGCAAGTCACTTGCCTTTTCTCAAAAGTCTCTGAACACAAAGCCATGCTCTGGCATTGTCGACTCGGCCATGCAAATGCCAAGAACCTCAATCGTCTTGCTAAAAATGTGATTGTGCGTGGACTTCCTATCAAAGACTTCATAACTTTTGAGAAGTGTATTGCTTGTGATTAAGGAAAACATCACCGCAAGACACATAAGCCAAAGTTGGTCAAATCAATTAGCATGATTCTTCAATTGTTACATATGGATTTATTCGGTCCGGTCAACGTTCTCAGTATAAATAAGAATTCTTATTGCTTGGTTGTGATTGATGATTACTCTCGGTTTACATGGGTTTTCTACTTGTCCAAAAAGAGTGGGATCGCTGACCTAATCAATAAATTCATTGTGATGATTGACAATCAAACCAATGAAAGGATGAAGGCACTTCAAACTGATAATGGCACAGAATTCAAAAATGTTGCTCTGGACCATTTTTGTGCCGAGAAGGGTATCTTGCGTCAGTACAACGCTGTTCGGACACCACAAGAAAAAGGTGTTGCAGAACGGCGAATCGTACTTTGATGGACGCTTCAAGGACGATGCTTTGTGATTCCAAGTTAACGGTCTTCTTCTGGGCTAAAGCCATCAATACAGCATGCTATGTTCAGAACTGTGTTCTGATCAACAAATCACAGATGAAGACCCCATACGAGATTCTATACAATCAAAAGCCATCGGTTGCTCACTTCTGTTTTTTGGATGTCCTTGCACCCTTCTTCACCTCGAATCCACCCCCAAGTTCAACTCAAAGGCCGATGACTGCTATTTTGTGGGATATGCCGCACGCACCGCTTACCGAGTGTACAGCAAAACCACCAAGAAGATTGTGGAATCCTTTGACGTGCGTTGGCTGGAAGAGAACGCGACAGATGCGTGAGTTGGACCTGATTGGTTGTTTGATTATGCATCATCTTTTAAATCCTTTAATGTGTATTCGGAAAATGTTTTAGGTTCCAGCTCGGGTACACGTGATGTTGTTGAAGATGAAGAGGAAGATCTTGTATACAGACCGCCCCTGGTGACTCCCGTGTCTCCTTTAGTGGATGAAACTGCTCCAAGTACTTCCTCAGTCTCGCTAAATCAAAGAATTAGTTCTAATGCTGAAGCTACTCCAGTTTCCCCTACAGAAAGAGAATTCATGACAAGAGATTCTTCCGCTGCCACTCCATCGTTTATGGAACTTCTCTTTCCTGAACCTATTTCAAATGAGTATGTGGCAAGTACCTCTCACAGTCCTAGATCGTCTTAGGAGAGTGATTCAGCTGAAGACAGATTCATCAACATCAACAACCTTCGAGTCTCAATCAATGACATCAACCATGAAATTCCCACCAAAGTCTAACACGATCATCTGATCAAAAATGGCATCGATCCGATGGCCGACGGAATTAAAACAAGAAGTCAAAATGGAGATGTCAATTCATGTCTCTACTCTTTCTTCATATCTCAGATCGAGCCCAAGAGTGTCGCCATGGCTTTAAACGAACCAAGTTGGGTAGATGTGATGCATGAAGATCTAAATCAATTTGAAAAATTAGGTGCGTGGAAACTGGTTGAGTTATCAAAAGGCAAGAAGTCTTTGGACACGCTTTGAGCTTTTAGAAATAAGCAAGATGATTACGGGGTTATTGTGCGCAATAAAGCTCAATTGGTCATTCGTGGATTCAGGAAAATAGAGGGTCTTAACTACATAGAAGTATATGTATCAGTAGCTCATTTAGAAGCCATTTGTATATTCCTAGCATATGCTTCATTCATGGGATTCATAGTTTATCAAATGGATGTCAAGACAACCTTCTTGTACGGAGCTGTGAAGGAAGAAATTTATGTTGATCAACCTCCAGGGTTCATCAATCCAAAGTTTCCAAATCATGTTTACAAGCCGGAAAAGGCTCTATATGGGTTACATCAGGCTCCTAGAGCTTGGTATGCAACCTTCTGTGACAACCCAAAATTTATCCCGTCATTTTAACCTCTTCTTTCGTTAATAAAATTCACTTTATTAAATTGCCTGTTAACCTTTTGGATTAGGTTAATTAATTTGGGACTTTTATTATGACTTCGTAAGGGTTGAAACAAATTAAAAACACCCTCAATATTCCCTTGAAAAATTTTAGTTACAACCAAGTCAAATTACGACCATTTAATTGGGTGCGACCAAAAGCCTCGTATAACGTCAGTATCGGGTAAATTTCCTCCGAGCCACAAACTCAACCCCTATATAAGGGTGAGTGGACTCCATTTGAAGCCTTTCCACCCTCTCTCTACTCTCTCTTTCTCTACAAAGCCGATTTTGATCCAAAAACGCATCTTTCAAGCTCCAAACTAGTAAGTGATCTACCCTAACTAGTTATTTAGCTCATTTAACATGCAAATTTGTGTTTAAGACATCCAAAAGCCTCAAAATCTTGTGTTTACGGCCCAAGAACACTCTTGGACCGCAAACACCCATAAGTGGGGTTTTGAAGCCCTAAAACCCTTCTAAATCACTCCTAGGGCTTAGATATGACTTGTGGACTTGCACATATGAGCTTAGAACACCAAAACCTTATCATATGGAGAGTAAACATTAGTTTACGGCCCAAGAATACTCTTGGACCATAAAACCATCTTCATGAGCCGTGAACACCTTTTAAGGTGTTAAATTTGCCCTTAAACACCTCCTAGGGCTTGGGTAAATGTCTAGAATCAACCACAAATGAAGTAGGGCCTTTAAACATCAAGGAAACTATGGATTTAGGAGTTTACGACCGTAACCCCCCAAGGAATGGTCCATGGGCCGTAAACTCCCATAATGAAGCCAAATGATGCCCTAATTTCCCCATTTGACTTGGAAAAATGCATAGAACCTTATACCCTTTCATTTAAGACCTTAATTCATGAAGGGAATGACCAAGTGAGAGTTTACGGCCATAAACTCTAGGTTTACAGTCGTGAACTCCCTTAAATGCTCCATTTGGAGCCTTAACCCCTTCCGATGCCCTAAATGTGAACCTAGACAAAATCTACAAGTGATATAAGACCTTTTAGCATCCAAAAACACATCTCCCATGAGTTTAAGGTCGTAAACTCATGGGGATATGGTCTTAGGGCCGAAATCTCCATAAAGAGTTTACTCTTGAAGAGTAAACTCCCTAACTAGGCCCTACACTCCCTTATTGCAACCCAATAGCCTCCTAGCACTTGACCAAAGTGTTTTTTGCACGTTAGGATGCTTATACGTGTTTAATTAGTATATTCATCACTAATTATATGTAAACATATGCCTTCATATGTTACTAGGTCATTAAGTGTGTTCAAGTCTTCACTTGACACCGAGCACCCAACCGACACCTCCATCCGATCCACTTACAGCAGGTGAGTTCATACCCCTGAATTAACCTTTTAAATGATTTTAACTGCTTTTATAGGGGGGGATACAAGTTGAGCTGTATAGTTATTAGATAAATCACATGTGATTAATAACTGTATAGCAAAATAGATTTTTGCATGATTAACTGTTTTATCCAGCTTAAGATGTTCCAATCTCGCTTTCAACTCTTGTTAAAGTATGAATTTCTCTTTTAGATTATCATAAGTATTCGAAAGGTTTTTCCAAAGGTTTTCCAAAGGTTTTTCAAGCTTGGTTACTAAAGAGACATCAAGTCGTAATTTCTTGTTAAAAGTTTTCCAAAGGTTTCCTTCACTTAAACTGTTTTATCAAATTGTTTTCAAAGCTCGTTTTACAAAAAAAGACATCAAGTCGTAAATTCTTATTTGTAAAGGTTTTCCAAAGGTTTGAACAAAGTTTTCGTCTATGCTTCTATTGCGTTAAATGCATGCCTATATTTATATAATTATATAAATAATGTTTAAAGGACTTAGGAAGGCTAGTTTGCCCTATTTCCTTTTCCTCGTTGGGATGTGGTCTGGTGGGTATCGGTTGTCCGTCCGAAGGTCGGTTAAACATTAATTATATATCATGTATACATGTATGGACATAAAACCTCTCTCTCTCTCTCTCTCAGCCAATTCATCGCGTTGAGTAGTACATGCATCCTTCTATTATTCATGTTTCTGGAACCCTAGTAACTATTATAGGAATAGTTAGGAGACTCTATCTCTATCTCTATCTCTATCTCTATCTCTATTTCTATCTCTCCTTTACTTTAGAATGTGACACACTACTACTCTCTACGACGCTTCATTGCATCAACGCCGTGTAACCAGAGTCTCCGGGAAGGAGAGCGAACATCATGTGTATAGACCTATACGGGACTGACACTCCCACACCATGACTGCTAGCTACAGTACCCGGCCGACCAAGCCAAGGGGTGACAAATGTCACATTCATTCCAACGCTCGCAAGGCGTCAAGTTCTCTACTGTCAATCAGTATGGTTATGAGTATCTCCATGTTTACCTTATAATTCATGGCCTTAAGGTAACAAGAATTATCACTGTATTTCCTTGTTTTAGACTTTGCTAGCTGTATCGTTCATTTGATACTATCTGGAGTCTGTATTCTCTTGTTTTAGACATTGTTAGATGTGTCGTTCATTCGATACTATCTGGAGTCTGTGTTTCCTTCTATTAGACTGAGCCAGGCGTATCATTCATTTGATACTCTCTAGGAGTCTATGATTTCTTTTGCCTTAGTCAACAATATTACTGTTGAGGCATATGTTATTTTTCCCTTAGTATTTTACTAGTGATATTCTCATATTTTCTTTAAAGTCAATACCATATTTTGGTAATGATAGTATCTTGGGGAAAATTTCTTCTTAAAACATAAGTCTGTCGAGTCTTGGTAGAAGACTGCTTTTATTTAGAAAATATAGGATTTTCTGGAAAGGACGCTAATACACCATAGATTCTAAACTACTATCTTACATAAAGTTATTTTGAATAAAAATGCGTATTTACACAAATGACACTAAATACTTATGAACTCACCAGCATTTATAAAAATGCTGATACTCGCTTTCAAAATAACTTGTATTCTCATGTCAGCGATAGACAGGTACACTGCGGGAGCTTTTGCGAAGTCAGCCTAGAACCGAGCTGCATCTATATTATTCCTTGTATTACTTGATGTTGCTATGAAATGTAACTTATGTAAAACTATTACTATTAATGCAATGGTTGTTGTACTTTGATTACTATATTGCATATGTTGTGATACTTGACATGACGTCATCCACCCCAGAACGTTTCCGCCGTTCCGGTTTTGGGGTGTGACACCTTCACTGAACATTTGCTTGGATATACAAGAGGAACAACTGATTAGACTTTATTTATCAAGAATGTGGATGCAGATTTGATCATTGTACAGATCTACGTTGATGATAGCCTTTTTGGGTCGACAAGTACAGAGCGATGCAAAGAGTTTGAGGATGTTATGAAGAAAATATTTGAGATGAGCTTGTTGGGTGAAATGACCATGTTCTTAGGGTTACAAGTTCGACAGGATTCGGCTGGCATCTTGTTACATCAAAGTAAATATGTCAAAGACATGCTCAAAAATTTTGGTTTTAAAGACTCCAAAATTGCTTTGACTCTAATGGATGAAAGACCACTATTTGACTCCATATTCAGATGGGGAATCCGTTGATCAAACATAATACCACTCGATGCTTGGTTCTCTGATGTATCTGACTGCAAGCAGACCTGATATCATGTTTGTTGTCTGTCAACGCGCTCGTTATCAGGCTAATTCTAAACTTTCTCATTTAATTGTTGTTAAAAGGATTTTTAGGTATCTTAAAGGTATCCCTAAACTGGGTCTTTGGTATCCTAAAAATCCTGATTTCGATTTATATGCGTTTGTTGACAACAATTATGGAGGATGTGATCTTGACAGGAAATCAACATCTGGTGGGTGCCAATTTTTAGGAGAACGGTTGGTGTCGTGGCAATGTAAGAAACAACAAACTGTGTCAACCTCAACGGCTGAGGCTGAATACATTGTTGCCTCAGCTTGTTGTTCTCAAGTTATCTGGATTCAACATCAGCTTCAAGATTATGGTTTGAATTTTCTTGATATGCCCATCTTTTATGATAATGATGCTGTAATCCAAATTGCTAAAAATCCAGTCCATCATTCCAAAACCAAGCACATTGACATCAAAGTTCATTTTATTCGAGACTGTTATGAACGCTCGCTCATTCATTTGGAACATATCCACACTAATAATAATGTGGCGGATTTGTTTACCAAACCTTTTAATAAAGCTCGATTCGATGTGTTTGTGAGCTTTTTGAAAATGATTCGTTTTGAAGACTAATTTTTTTAGTTTAGTTTAAATTTGTGCATTTTATTTTTCATTTTTCTTTTCTTTTCTCTCCTATGCACAAATTTAGGGGGAGAATTAAAAACAAAAAAATTATAAAACAAAAACCAAAGTGCTTATGTTTTTCTTTTGTAGGTCCTTATTTAGGAAGTGATATCAAGATTAAGTGGTAATGGGCAATTTAAACTAGTGTAAGGCACTGAATCTGAACTGTCTAGACTTTGTGTTCAATGTTCTGGTAGTAACGAAGGGTTTAAAAGGACTAAACTTAGATTGACAAATGAAAGGACTTGACAGTATGGATTTAGATAGCTCTATTTAGTCTGACAATACGACGCCTGGGTAGATTGAGCAGTGAGATAAACATGGGAACTTGCGAGATTCACTAAAAGTCATATGTATCTAGAATTGTGGCTTAACATTTCCTCGATGTATGGAATCATTTCCTTAATTCTGGTACTCATATGTCGTTTGGGGGTTCTAATAAAGTAGGTTTGTAGGAAATTATTTTCTTGCTTTCTTTCTGTCAGTCATATGTTGCCTTCTCTGTGTGATTGGAACATATCTGGCCTAGAATGCAACATATGCAACTCTGTCTCTATGCATCTCCTTATCTATGCAATTATTTCTATCTGTTAGCCATATGCTATCCCTTTGCGTGATTGGAAGAGATCCGACCTGGGTTTATGACATATGCATTTCTAAATCTGATTTTTTTTCTTAATAATTTCCTACTCACCTAAAGTAAAGGAGTATTTTGGAAGTTCTTGATTAGTGGGGTATATCGGGAAGTGGGAAACACGTTCTAGTATATCTAATATTGAACCATTTAATAGGTTGTCTGTAAATCTCACTGCTGAATTTAAGTCGACAACAATATCCTTGGTCGTTGTCAGCTAAATGGTTCATTTAGGAATTTAGGAGAAATGTCTTGACATTTTATCGACTGTCAAAATTGTCAAAAATTCTTCGTGTTTAAGTGGACCACAATACCAGCAATTGACCAGATTTATTCATGAAGGTGAACGTACTGAAAAACAAGTTAAGACTGTGTCAAAACTTATGATCCTAAAAATGTTAAAAATTCTTAATTTTGAAGAATAGTTATTTTATTTTTATTTTAAAAAAAATTAAAATTTAGTTTTCATTTAAAGTTTTATATTTTATTTTATTTTTATTTATTATTTTTTTTAAGTCTTCAATATGTTTCCTTTTTTTTTTTAAATGGAGTTTTGGTTTTGGAATTGGGATTTTCGATAAGGCCCACCTGTTTGAGTTATGGATCGAAAACTTAATTAGGGTTATGGGGAGTGAAATAAATTAGAGTATAAAGGTAAGAATTTTCGGCCGCCTCCTCCATTTCTTTTGTTTCCAGCCGAAAACGTCTGCTATTCTCTCTCTCCTGTTCACGTTTGCTATCAGGAATCAATCTCACAGATTCATTATTTTTGTGTGTTCATTCAAAATTGCATTATGATTCTTCATCGTAAGTGATTTGCGACCTCTATACAACTAATTCTAACTCGATTTGGTGACGTTTTTTCAGGATTTGGATCAAAAACACGATTCTGACGGAGTTTTACGTCAAATTGAATAGAAAACCGTTTTTGGGCGAAAATCGTTTGCGGCCAAAAATCGTTTTCGGCCGAAAACCCGTATGCGACCGAAAACTCATTCTCAAATGTTTTTTTGGTTTTTGGTGTAGCGTTTTCGGCTGAAAACCATTAATTAACATAATTTTGATTAGGATCAAATCAAATTGGGGCCTAATTGACTTTGGTTGACCAAATTCGACCTTAGTTAATTAAAGTTAATGATTTGAGAGAATTGATATTAATTGTTTGATATTTTGATTTTCTCACTTGGCTTGGTTAATGCAAACAAATAGCTGGAATGAAGTTTGCTGACAACCACAACATTGTTGTCTGCCTGTCTGATCCACCTCCAAGTTATCAAGAGTTCAAGTTTATGGTCCATGGGTTAAACAACTACAGGATCACTCACGCAATTCGATCAAATCCCGTCATCTACAAAATCTTAGTGAGTGAATTTTGGGAGAAAGCCTTTTTTAATCAAGAAGGAGCAAATGGAGCAGTCTCGATAGAATCAATTGTAAAGGGGGAGAATGTTATTGTGACTGAACAAATTATCTGAGAAGTTCTTCGCTTCGGAGATCAGCCTAGCTCCTCAACTGAAATTCAAACTGATCTGATCTTGGTGGTTCTAGAAAAGATGGGATATGAAGGAACCTCCCCTCTAACAATAAAGAAATTGCTCACTCTTTATTGGCGCTTTTTTGCTCACACCTTTGTTATTTGCATCTCGGGAAGAAAGGGAGGAGTATATGAGTTATCTCTTTCATCCATCAGTGCCATTGTTGCTCTAACTATGGATCTGGACTCCAACTTCTCAAGACTTATATTCCATGAAATGAAGAGCAACTTATAGTTGGAAAAAGGGACGTATTTATGATGTATCCAAGGTTTCTTCAGATGATCTTTAATGATCAATATCCAGAATTTGAAAGGAAAGGTGAAACCTTGGATTTGAAATCCTAGGGTCCAAACACCTTTGGACTAATGAAGCAAAATCATAAGATTTCAAAGTTTGTGTTTAAGGGGTCGAATCCCTTTGTAAAGTTTGGTCGCTTTGCTGAGATAGAAGAAGCCTCTGAATCGGAAAATGTTTCAAATGATGAAGACGATGAGATCACTGTTTATGAACCTGAAGATGACATTGTTCTTCCTGTGGCAATTGTTACAGAGGAACATGTGCATGTGCTTGATGTGGATGATGATGATGATGATGATGAAGACGTTGGGATGAATCAAGGGGGTGATGCACCAGTTTTTAATGATGGAGATTTATTCTTTGATTTCGAGTCGAATAATGATGACCTCTATTTGTTCTTTGATGATGTCAATGATGTTGTGAACTCTACAACTGAGACAGAGAGAGACACTAATATTCTCAAGCTACCACTTCAAACACATGATCAGATGACAGACATCATTTCTAAATTGGATTCAACTGCGAGGATTCCTCCCCGGGCAGTTGCTACTCCAACCATCATTCCATCTGATCGTGATTTGGAAGAGTCTCAAGCCTCTCAGCCTCCTCTCAAAAGAAGACGGACAGATCCAAGGTCGGGAGTTCTCATTAGGGAACAATATCAGCCTATTCAACAATCAATCGCAACCGTTACACCAACCGAACCAGATCATGTTGATAGCCAAGTGTTGCATGAGGGTCCCAGTGTTATTCATACAACCTTTGAAGTCGGAAGCTCATCAGCTCCCCAACCTACTCATGAAGCCGCTTTCGAATGGTTGGCTAGGTTTTTAGCCCAAGAAGGTTTAGACTTTGCATCCAAGGGAAAAGGCATGTCTATAGGTGTAGGGAGCACCACTAATGAAGATCTAGAAATTGTTGAGCTAAAGGAAGAAATCGGGATCTTAAATCAGAAGCTTATTGAGAAGGATCTTTTGATTGGAACTCTAGACATTAGAGTCTCCGAGCTCGAAAAGGAAAACTCTCAAAAGTTAAAACAAATTTTTGACTTGCAGCTCAACCTTGGTGCTTTAACTGCTAGATACTTTGATCTAAAGAACAAGCGGATTAATGAATTTGGCGACAAATTCAAAACATCCGTCAGTGAGCCAAGTGAAGCTGGGGCATCCCAAAAGTACCCTTGCTCATGCAACCCCATTTCCTCAAGATGTTATGCGCCATATCAATACTACACGAATCATTGATCGATTTGAAAAAGAACCTGTCAATTCTGATCACATAGTCATTCTAAAGCGAGCTCAGAAACAAGCAAAGACTCAAGACAAAAGAGGATTTCTCTTCATGAAAAATTCTGATAAAAACGCTCGTGATGATCAGCCCCAGTTGAGTGTGACTGAGCTTGAGAAAAAATGGTTCAAATCCAAGTATGGAGACAAGTCGGGAATTACTGTGTGGGGATTTCACGACCAGAAGAACGTCTGGGCTGTCAAGAGGAAAAATAGAAATGTGGAGTATTATGAACATCAAAATGAATTTAATTATTGTACTAAAGTTGATCTTATAGAATTGTCTGAGGCTCCCTTCCACTACCCATCAAATGATCCCTGTGGAACTAACTTCAAGATCGTTTTGGAGAACCAGGTAAAGAAAACATTTGATGGGATGAAGACTGCAGAGTCTTTTGTTAAGAAAGCCAAGGGCGTACTTGATCCCAACACAAACCGTACCATAAAAAATGTGATGTGGCCTCCTACCAAACAAATAATACAAAATCCTGTTGTTCCACAGTTACCTGACGGTTCTCTGCGGAACATGGAATTATGGGTATTCGATGAGGTCATAGCCACCATTGTCATCAAGCTGCCGACTCGTGAGATTCTACTTATTAAAGCAAAGGATCTCCTGCAGTTTGGTGAGCATGATATCCATACTTTGGCAGAGCGTCATATCTTGGTAAATAATGATATTCTGGAGGTTGCTGCTAAAGAGTTTACTGGCATGGTCGCTGAAACTATCAACAAGAGAATGTGGGATGGCTCCATGGGGAAATCTGATGTTATGATAGTTGATAAGTCTTGATCTCATGCTAGCAACAATCCAAGGGGGAGACTGTTAGGACATAATTAGTTGGTTTGTACTAGGCATATATGTTGTATAGGCATTTCTTGTTTTGTTTAGGGCTTGATTTGAGTTTTCGGTGGGGTAGACCAAAAACGTCTCGTTTTCGCTCCTATGGCGTTTTCGGTTGTAATCTAGGTTGTTGTTTTTATTCCCTTTAAATAGGGGCTTAAATGACCAGTTTTGAGCTAGCTGTTTTCAGTCATTACTGTGTTTCATCATTTGTACCTGACGATTTCGGTTGATATAAAATCGTGTGCATTTTGATTGATATTGCTTCTTCTTCTTCTTGATTCATTTTGATTTGATTCATTATTATTTTTTGATCACTAGTTGGTTCATAATTTGGGGAGTTACAAGATCCATCCCCGACTTCATTGATAACAGAAGCGACTACGGTGGTGCTCGGTCGTCCATGCGAGGCTAGGTGATGGCAGCGATCTAAACATGCGACAATGTCGGTTGGAGAGAAGGTGGTGGCTACCAAGTTTAGGGTTAGGGTTAGGGTTTGAGAAGGTGACGGGTTTATATGCTCTCGTCCAAAAATCAAACTTTAGCCATATCAACATTTTTAGTCCCTCGTCCTCTCATTCTTTTCAAATAAGGTCCATAAATTACCATTCAGCCCCTAAGCCTCCAAAATCTATTCAATATAAGTCCAAATGATACCAAACACCCCCTGACTTCTAAAAATCTTTACAAAATAAATCCCGGAATTACACATTAATCCCCGAAAATATAAATTATATCATTTGGCTCCTTGAAACCAACACCCCACTAAATATTATAGATTTTAGGGCCATTATAAAATAATATAAAATATAAATTTACATTTTGGGGTTCCAGGTTTATTATTTAATTACTCTATTTCAAACGGAATGTTACATAAGGAGTTTAAATAGAGTCTCAACCCTAAAATTTAGGGTTTTAGGATCAACACGAGTACGCCCTGCGTACTCCTTATGTACGCCCGACGTACTCCTTATGTATGCACGACGTACTCCTTATGTATGCACGACGTACTCAATATGGTCCCCAACCATCTTTATTGATCTACGCCATGCGTACACAATGTGTACGCCCAACGTAAATCAAAATCTCCAAAAATTTCATTTCAAATTCAAACGCCTATAACTTCTTCGTTTCAAATCTGATTTTGGCATTCTTTATATGCATGGAAATGTATTGAATAGGCCCTCAATCATATCTATTTACTTTTAACTTAAAACATACTGAACCAAAATCCTTATTTCATGAAAGAAGTCTGAAACATCACTTTTTCCATTTTACCCTTTGACTCGGAAACACAAACTGAGGGCTTGAATCTCATAACCAATATTTTCAACGTACAACAGGGTCAAAAACCTATTCCCTTGAAGCCCAAGGCCATTAATTGATCCATTTGTTGACCACAATCCTGAAATAAAAAATTTCTCGAAACTGGATGTTACAACTCTCCCCCACTTAAACTGGATTTGTCCTCCAAATTCGTCTTAGTTAGGATCTCCGATACAATGCAAACATATTCTGTAAGCTTCCTCTAGCCATTTCAAAATCAAGGAATCTTATAAAGAAAACTCTAGAGACCACTCGGAAACACACAACTGTCAACAAACCACAACCACTATCCTCCTATACCTAACTAGAAGACCTGACTTCCAGTGAGGACCACTCAAATCGGGAACTCTCAAAACTACAACCACAAACCAAATCCATCAATATACTTCCCGGAACTGGGAACCCATTGGTCTAAACTTCAGAAACCATACTATATGACTGACGATCATCCATTCGTCGTACCTACCTCTAGTCACTGACTACGAACACCATCAAATCATGTAGAAAGAATACTCAAAACATACCGATTGTGAATTTCAACCAATCCTAAATTCGGAAATTACACCCAAAACCTTAAATACACTCTTGACTTCCTAACAAGTCATCACCATCCCGCTGCTCCCATGAGCATAATGATGGCCAAACCAATAACCTCACGTTGAATCCATATCCCTCATCAGCTTATGTGTATGTTCACTTAAAAAATCACTCAATACATTCACAACAAACTTCGCGACTCGAGATTTCCGAACCAATACCCAACACTAGTGACCAAACTCCTAATAAACAACCCACACGCAAACAGGGTTCATAATGCAACACTCAGCAAGGAACTATGATGCACAATTGATACTCCCAACATCCTCTTACTATCCACATGATCCAAACCAGTCGGTCACTGAGTCTCCTGACTCCCAAAAATGCACTAACGCCCAAACATGCCAATAAGACTATTGATCCGAGACCTAAGAGACTCAATCAAATGACTATCAGGTCCCACCCATATGAATCATACAACCACTAATTTACGCTACATCGTGACACCTTCTAATCACTAAAATGATAAGGTCATGGTACTACGTTGATCTTATCGTCGTTCCATCACTGGCCTGAAGACTCACGACCATCACCACAAGGGTCTAAAGGTACTCAACCATCAACCTACCGACTTGCAGGAACCCAAACAACATCTCTCTCAACACAACATGAGCCTTACCTTTATATAACACATAATTCCTTTCACAGCACAGGCTGTTACCAACATCAAACTAGACGAAAACATAGTCACACTATAACATCCCAAAATACGAGCCAAAAATTTCATTTTTAGAACATATACTTAGCAAAACATTTAGGAATAAAACGTTCAATGATCATATCATTTCACAAAGATGTTGCATGTCTGGAAAACATTTTTATAAAACATAAAAGTGTCAGAGTACAATTCCCAGGAAGATATCATAATGCGGAATACAAAGCATGTGTGTGATGTACCGCTACCGCGCCAGCTCCTTCCCCTTCGAAGAAGAGGTACCTGGAACCAAAACTGAAAACTATAAGCACGAAGCTTAGTGAGTTCCCCCATCATACCACATACCATACAATCACATATCATACATACTGCCGAGAAATTCTGGGGTGCCCGACCTATCCGGTACGGCCATTCTGGGGTGCCGACCTACCCATGTCAAGCCATTCTGGGGTGCTAACTACCCATCGGTCCTAACAACCGATCCTCGTGGACTATTTCACCCCCTACTGCTACTATCACATATATCATAACATAACATATTATCAGACATATCTGGGGTGTCCGATCTACCCTTCGGTCCTAACGGTCGAAACTTGGGGACTATTCCCCTCCTACTACCACTATCACATATAACATATCATGCCAGCATATAAACACATCATCACATACTGTCAGACATATCTGGGGTGTCTAACCTACCCTTCGGTCCTAACAACCAAACTCTACTACTATCACATATACATATCATGCCAGCATATAACATATCAGGTAGTAGCAAACCTAGATGATATCACAAAGACAATCATCTAACATACAACTCCTACTGGTGGGCCGGCATTGTGTCCGTAGACCCACCGCTACTGGAAGGTAACTCACCTCAAAGTAGCTGCTGATCGGTGTGGGAACCTACTTTCTTCTTCTGCTGCTGCTCCAGAAATCCTCCGGCTATAATTCCCACAAAACACTTAGTCAAATACTGCTAACCGACCTCAGGGTAAAATGACCATTTACCCCCTAACCAAACCAAGAGTCAGAGTCAAATTCAACTGCCAGTTGACCCGACTCGCCGAGTTGGCTTGCCAACTCGCCGAGTCCCTATCCCTTTATCTAACCATAAACCCGTCTCTACTCGTCGAGCCGTATGAACAACTCGCCGAGTCTGTTTTTGAGGCAAGAAGATTGCCTTGAACTCGCCGAGTCAGGGCATTGACTCGCCGAGTTGCTTCTGTTGGATAAGGTGTCTAAGTCCATAACTTATTTGGTATATACTTGACCCGACCCGGCATGGTCCATTTGGGTTGCATCTCACCCGAACTATTTATGGATAATTTTATGAGAGTTATACACATATGTTTATTAATATATTATAAGTTATAATATATTAATATGAAGTTATGTTATTTAATTAGTATTAGTCTTAAATTAATTATGAATTAATTTAGAGATTAAAAGGAAGACTAATTAGATTATGGGCTATTGGTTTTATATGGTGTGGGCTAACACTCATTTGTTAATGGGCTAGGCTTGGATGGAAGTCCATGGATGATCCATGGAGCTTTTAACCCATGGATCCTTGGAAAGGAAAGGTCATGGGTTATTAGGGTTTCACCCTAACCATGTACACTATATAAGCATGCTTATGGTGCATGAAATGGCAACTAGTGACACTAGTGTGTGTGTGTTTTGTGTGTGGCCGAAAGTTACAAGTGTGTGTACACTCTCTCAAAGTTTTCCAAGAGTTTGTGGTGATTTGTGATTCCATTTGAGGCATTCACACTATTGGTGCTTGGCCCTCAAACTCCTTAGGAATTGAACTCATCATCAAAAGGTATGTAATCTCATCTAATTCTTTTATGTTTAAAAGTACCCCATGCCATGTTAGATAGGTTATGAACCTTGGAAAATTATTATTTTGCATGTATTTAGACAAACATAGATCCAAGGTTTATTAGGGTTGCATGCACACTTAGGAAGTGTTAGATTGCTCAAAACCCAACAGTGGTATCAGAGCCTAGGCTTGCTTGTTTAATACTTGATGCAAATTGCTGAAAATCGAAGATTTTATGCTGTCTGCACAGCTGACTCGCCGAGTCCATGAAGGGACTCGACGAGTCCAAGGAAAAACTCATCCAACTCGGCGAGTTGGTTCATGCACTCGACGAGTTGGACCCCCAGACAGCATATCTTCGAGTTTTGGTGCTGGAATTGGTCTAGAATCATTACCTTAAACTGTTTTGGACTCATAAAACCTGTTTTTGATGTGGTAATGATGATGGTGGACCAATTTCAAAGTTATAATCAAAATTCCATGATTTTATGTGTTCATATAATTCTTGAAATTTTGATGATCATGTTCATGTTCTTATGAATTTAGAAGATGATAGGAATTATTTGCTTAATTGTTTAGAATTAATTCTTGATCATTTATGTGTTTTAATGGAGTCCATAATTTGTCCTCAAGTTATGTATATCCAAAGGTCACTTTCTTTAACACACACATTTAAACACATAAGTTACATGAAAATGAAGAGTCTTCATTTTTATGAACCTTTAATTCATAAGTTATGAAATGAAAAGTCTTGGATGGTTACAAAAGATGAAGAGTCTTGTCCTTAAGTTATGGAGGTTCAAGAGTCACTTCATTAATAAATATATAAATAAAGTGTAACCTTAATTAATTCCATAAGTTATAAAAATAAAGAAAAGTAATTCTTTTATTAGTTTAAAGTCTTCCATAACTTGTCCTCAAGTTATGGAACTTGAAGTGTTTTTAGATTAAAACTACTTTAAACACATAAATCATGGAATTAATTAGTTTTGAATAGTTTCAAAACTTTCCCTCAAGTTTTGGAATTTGGAAAAGTTTCACACACTTTAATAAACTTTAATTCCAACACTTAGAATTTTAAAAGTTAAAATTCAACACTTATACTATTTATAACATTAATGGTTAATTATTATATATATATATGTATAAGAACAAGTCTTTTTACCGTTAGTAGGCCTCATTCACGAAGCCGGTCTATAAGGTGGGTATAAGGTTGTTGCCTATAAAATGGCGACTTAATGGGTGTCCACTCTCACCCACCGCTTGCTTGATCGGTGGAGGGTCGTTAGCCGAACGGGTAGGACAATGACTTTAAATTCTCATTAAAAGTATAATGATTATTATAAAGTAACTAAATATTTTTTATTTAATTCCCAATCTTAGTTACTTTAGGAAAAATGTGAATTTGGTGCTAGCCCATGGAATTCACACTTTGTACCTTACCAAGTCGTTGGTGGAGCGTGTGTGGTTAACCGACACACTAACTTGGACTAGTAAGGATCACGAAGGGTGACTTAATGTTTGTCATAGATCAATGGAGCGTGTGTGGTTAACCGGCACATTGATTAGGTGATAATATTAAGGGTACCAAGTGAATTGGTATGGTTATTCACACCTTGTTTTGCGATCCTCGGCATCCCAGTCATAAAATTTGAGAGGGCACACTCGAGATTGAAACATGCCATTGAAAAGTTCAATGAATCTCAAAAGATCTAGGAATTTCAAATCCAATTAAAACCTAATAAATTATTTCGTTTTTCATGGTGGAAATTGGTGAATCGTCATTCGCCTACCTTCAAATATTTTATAGCTTGGATTACGACATCCCTCTTCCAAATATAAAATATTATGTTGGGTCCTAGCCTTAATATTTCATATTGGGTGTTATATTAAGGAATTTGAATCAACTAACTTGATTTTCTCCCATTATAGATGTCTGGTTAAGACAACTATGATCTTCCCAAATCTCTTGAAGATGGTGTCCCTCAACATCATGCTTCACTTCCTCCACCTCCTCCAATTATTCTCCCTCACCCACAAGTTCTTGAAAAGTTTAAAGTCACTCAATCCCTATTGGCAAGCATAGTCTATGTGTGCTCACATCTTGAAGATAAAGTCACATATTGACAAGTCGGGAGAGTTGGGTGTCAAAGTCTCGTGAAAGTTGGATGTTCAACCACTTTCTTAGTAACATAGTGAGTCTCTTTGGGACTAGTATGAGGCAGACTATGACATGACCCTTAATGATGTTATCTTTTTGCAGGTGTTGTGGAATCAGCAATGATTCGGAACACCAGTAAAGCAAATTTGATTAAAAGAACAACTTCCCAAGTCTACATGGACATTGACAATGGTAGCATTGGATATCTAGAAAAGGATTTCTCTTCCCAATGGAAAGGGATCGGCCATAGTCAACTCGGTTGACCAAATGGTAAAGAGAAAGGCTAAGTCTGAGATAGTCTCATGTGCCATTACCAAAGGTTCCATGTGTTTTGTTGCCAAAGGAAGGGACATTGGTTGCGAAGCTACCCTATTCACCTGAAAGGTCATAAGGTTGATCAAGTCAAGAGGTTTGACTCTACTTCGGGTAAAGTCCACTGTCTAACTCTATTAAGTTCCTATTTGGAGATTCTTATTACATAATGTGAATGGATCACATGCTGATGTTTTAAGAATCAAAGAAAAGATAGGAAGCTTAAAGTAGTATATGTTGATTCTGATTGCAAAGGTGGGTTTCGATCGCATGGTTCGGTAATCAGAATTTTGAGCTGTTGCTTAAGAGTTATAATATATTGCTTATGAATAGATAACAACAAGGTTTTCATGTGGATTGTAAGGATAAGTTTTTCCACAAAGTTTTAAAATAAAAGAAAAAAAGGGTTTTAATTTTATTTTAAAAATATCCTTACAATGGCATCTATGGAAAATTGTTGCTTATATGTTTCCAGTAATAGCAATATTGGAAAGTGGATTTTATTCTTTCATTTGTGGTAGTGTCTGAATTTACCAAATGAAGAAAGTTTTTCATCACCCAAGTTTCAATTGGACAGAAACTTGGAATCATGCATACAAGTTGTATTGTATGATGAATGAGAATTTTCATCTTTGAAAATTAAGACTAATTCTTTGATCACATGTATATGTGAGTCAATTGAAGGACTAAGGAATTAGGTACACTGGGTGTGCGCTGGTCAAAGTCCACCACAAAGATTGATTTGTCATGATTTACTGAAGATTAGTAAATATGATTATGCTTATGAGGTTAAGTATAATTCTGTAACATTGGAAAGGTTACAATGTATGACAAAACAAATGAGAAGAATCAAATTAGGCAGAAAGATAAAAGTTTCTCAAATCTGAAAGGATGGGAGAGTACTTTAGTATCGTATTTCATGATCATCTCAATGATTATGAAACCATATCACAAATTCATACTCTAAGGACGTCTTAGTGCATTGTTATGGCTAAGAAGAGAGGTCATGAATTGTTGGATTGGTTAAAATCAAGAAGATGAGTCATACTTCGTTCCAAAACAATTCTTAGAGTCATACTCCAAGATTGTAACTTTGAGTGACATAAAGGAAGATTTATTAACACTAGTCAAATGTAAGAGTAAAATGTTTTCTACTCTTGTACATTTGAGATTGGTAAGTTGTGATGTCTTGGATGAGACGAAGACCAACTAAGACCAATTGTGTGAAGTGTTAGTCTTGATAAGAATCCGCACTATCCCTTGAATATTTGTTTTGTCAAGGAATGGTTCTTGACTGGGGAAACTTATATGTCAAGGGGACAGTGGGAGCCTTAATGATCCTGAAAGAGTTTCAAGATTTAATCAAGAGTAAACCTGTAATTTATCACTAGCACACGACTTAAGGTTTGCAACCTATCGTGTTGACATAATTCTTATTTTTGTACCTACTTCAAATAAGTTGAATTTGCATGTGAGTTATCAGAGTTCAACTTGGAAGCATTGGTGGGCCTTGTGCTACCAAGGTGACAAGAAACTAAGACTGAACAAGTTTAATCCATATAAGGCTGAATTTATCACTAATCTTATCTTGTGATTATGGTTTTGACAAATTCACATGGATAGCAACTCATACACTATAAAATCTAAGTGTCATAAGGTTTCTCTCCGATTCATGAAAATGATGGTGATGAAACACTTTCACTAAGTAGATTTTACGTAAATATCAATTGTGTTATTTGCATTTTCAAAAGTCGTTAGTGGAGCGCGTGTGGTTAACCGGCACACTAACATGGACTTGTGAGAAATGGCAAATGCCTAAGCAATTGACACTATGATTACAGCATCCCTTTTCATAGTCCTGAAAATTGTTTAGACACACATGTGAGCTATCTAAGAAAGGGTGTATAAATGTAAATTTCAGAAGTCCAGCAGATTTCTGGAAATATGTTAGAGCTAGTTTGAGCATAAGAGTTATGTTGATAATCATCATGTTAGTGGGAGCATGATTATTAGCAATGTTAATTATAGAAAACAAAGTTTCAATTCGTGAAGTTGCAGGGGTTGAAAAGTTGTTTTGCTATAATTAAGGGAGAGGAAATTATACTTCGTTTCAATTCTATAACTTAGATTGAGATTTTTATCATCTTTAGTCAAGAATATATATATATATATATATATATATATATATATATATATATATATATATATATATATATGAATTTTATGTTGGAATGGTTCAACTTGAAGAAATTCTATATATATTGCGTTTTCAAAATTCGATTATGATTACGGCATCCCTCTTCATAGTTAAATTTTGAAAACATGGAAAATAAAATATTGTAGCAAAAGACTGGTCTAGTATCATGTCTTTATGTCAAACATCATGAATCGTGTCCCATATGCTTCGGATATAGGATCGATTGCATGTGCTATAATATTCATCTTTTCTAAATTTTCCAAATGCTTAAGGCATTGAGAAGGGAAAAGTCTAGAACTGGATATGACTAAAGTGATTAAGCAATTGTCGAGGACAAATCAGAGGTTCGCCAAAGATTAGTTGCTCAGGGACAGTTGGAAGTATGATGTAAGTTGTCGGAAAGGACCATATTGACATATTCTGAAAAGAAGTAACTCTTGTTCGGAAGTGATAGTCAAAATGGGACTATGGAAATGTCTCCATAGGTGGAAGTTATTCAATCTATGTAAGATTAGAAAACCTTAATGCAAGAAGGATGTTCAAAGCAATGTACTTTGAATATGAGACTTCGTTTCCATAGAGTTGATCTTCTTTGGAATACTCTGTAATGACTGGTGACAAGGTTTTGGTGACTTTGTGCATAATCATTACAAGAGGAACATTGCATAAAAGTTTAAAATCTAACATATTTTTTTTTGGTAAATGATAGGAATCGGGGATTTTCACATTTACAATAAGGATTTGGGATTGTGAAATGAGTATCATTGGAATCATGTTCAATTGATCTACATCACAATGTAAGGATCAAAGACAAACATAGTATGCATACTTGGAGTATGGCATAACTATTGTATAGAAAAACAAAGTGTACATGCTAGGAGCATGGGACGACTGTTGTTTTATTCAAGTCTTAAGTTGATTGTTTGAAACATTATACAATGAATAACGTGTAATCAATATGGTGATAAATAAAAGGTGGTTCTATTTATATTCAAAAGGGTTCTGAGACCATATTGGATTCGATTATTATTGTGTTTCACTTTGCATGTTTTGACTTCCAGAATAGCTAGGTTATTCTTTCCGAATGACTAAGTTATTTAAACACTCCACAGTCGTTCATATGTTGGAAGTAGGTATGAATCAAGACTGTCATGAATCGAGTTTGTAGATGGCTAAATGGGTTTAGTCATAGCAATGGTTGCTACAACATTCATGAGTGCTCATAAGTTATGAGTATTGGAATAAACCCACGCTCACTTGTATCACTTCATGGAATTTATCTCGAGTGATCGTGAGACGGTAATATCATATAAATCTTCAAACCTAGAGATATGAGTTGTTACCTATGAGTTGGTTGTGCATTGATTACACGTAAACGCATCAGTAACTTGATGTTATAAAACGTGCCTTTGTGTACAATTAAACAAGTAGTAGAATAAGCATACGAGTTGAAGTTTATCTGTTCCTTCTAAAAATAGAAGCGATATCTGGGCCCCTCGATGATTTTGTTGTGACCTATGTACCGGCCGGTCAGAACTAAATTGATGTGTTCGATTAAGTTCTTTGTCAAACAAATCGAAAATCGGGAAACAAACTGTTGGACAATAAGTACGACGTTGTTCCATGTATTTGTCCGGCTGATATCATGAGAACAGAGGATTATATGATCACTTATCTAAAATGGCGCTTCATAGTTCAACGGAGTTTTCGAGAGCTACGATTGCTGGTTGGTTCCTGAAGTAACATACGCAAATATAGTTATTAGACTTATCCAAGTGGGAGTCTGTTGGATAAGGTGTCTAACTCCATAACTTATTTGGTATATACTTGACCCGACCTGGCATCGTCCATTTGGGTTGCATCTCACCCGAACTATTTATGGATAATTTTATGAGAGTTATACACATATGTTTATTAATATATTATAAGTTGTAATATATTAATATGAAGTTATGTTATTTAATTAGTATTAGTCTTAAATTAATTATGAATTAATTTAGAGATTAAAAGGAAGACTAATTAGATTATGGGCTATTGGTTTTATATGGTGCGGGCTAACACTCATTTGTTAATGGGCTAGGCTTGGATGGAAGTCCATGGATGATCCATGGAGCTTTTAACCCATGGATCCTTGGAAAGGAAAGGTCATGGGTTATTAGGGTTTCACCCTAACCATGTACACTATATAAGCATGCTTATGGTGCATGAAATGGCAACTAGTGACACTAGTGTGTGTGTTTTGTGTGTGGCCGAAAGTTACAAGTGTGTGTACACTCTCTCAAAGTTTTCCAAGAGTTTGTGGTGATTTGTGATTCCATTTGAGGCATTCACACTATTGGTGCTTGGCCCTCAAACTCCTTAGGAATTGAACTCATCAACAAAAGGTATGTAATCTCATCTAATTCTTTTATGTTTAAAAGTACCCCATGCCATGTTAGATAGGTTATGAACCTTGGAAAATTATTATTTTGCATGTATTTAGACAAACATAGATCCAAGGTTTATTAGGGTTGCATGCACACTTAGGAAGTGTTAGATTGCTCAAAACCCAACAGCTTCATGGGTGAGTCTGGATTCCGACTCACTGAGTCACACCCCATGACTCACTACTCCACCCCGCAACCACGAAAAGGGGGAAAACTCGGGAACTCGCGACTCGACTCGCCGAGTTCGATGAACGACTCGTCGAGTCTGTCATATGCAAATACTATATACTCGATTTTGCTTGAATCCAGCTCATGCCATTCATAGATCTGGGTTTCTAAGGCATGAATAACACGTAAAGTTTCCAACTTTACGTGTAAATAATCACCAATGAAGGTTTTCGGGATCAAAATGCACCAAAAGAGTAGATCTAGAGCTTTCATGCAATATGGCTCCATAAAGGCAGTAGATCCAAGCTCCTAGAGCACAATCATGCCTAGATCTAGAGGCTAAACAACTTATTACAAACCCTAATACACAATCAAGCTTGGGGAAAGGCTCAAGAAGGACTTCCATGGAGCTATAAGGGACTATAAGCATGAAAACAGGGGAAAATCGAGTTATACCTCAAGGAAATCACTGAGATAGCACAAGGATGCCTGGCCTCCTTCTTCTCTTCTTGATCTACTCTTCTTTCTTCTCAAAATCTTCAAGAAACACACCAAAGCACTTCAATCTCACAAGGAATAAGGGTTTGAACGATGTTGGGAGCTCTGAGGGTGAAGGGGGCGAGGTTGGGGCGCATAAGGTTGGTTTAAATAGGGTGCAAACCCTTGGAATTTAGGGTTTCACCAGACAGCGGGGACTCGCCGAGTCCAGAATGTGGACTCGCCGAGTTGCCGACTTAAACGTGCCCCCAAACCCGTATCTACTTGGCGACTCGGGCCTACAACTCGCCGAGTCCAAGGCTAAAATGAAAATTACTTAGATAAATTTTACGTACCAGGAACCAAGTGCTACACACACACAACCAAACAATGAGATAGGCAGTTAAACTCTTGCTCCAATTTAAGGGCCATTAACCAAATAAGAACCATACCAATAAATTCATACCAAGTGTTCCCTTTCTATCTTGAATCAAAATCTCGCATTCTTGAACCACATACACATGTGACCTGTTATGCTGAAACCTTAAACTCTAACAGATCGATTATCCTCTAAGGTGAATATTCATTTCTCCCCTACTAGGATTCGAACCACCACCAACTAGCATTGCAAACATACCAAATCTCAAACTGGCTCAACCAGATACATAGCATCCATGACCCTTGGAATGTATAACACAATGCAAGATAATCTTCGAGATAAAGACCAAGAAACCTCAAAGAGATTCTGAATCTCATATGGTGACCTTGAAAACTCCCCAATCATGACTGACTACTTTACATATTAGAATAAATAAATGCGGTGATTATCTTATCTTTATATATCAATAAAAAGATTATTGTAATCTTTTAAACAAAAAGTACGAATTAAGATTTAAGGGTAAACTAAATTGCTTGAGAATTTAAAATAAAATAATAGAAATCAATTTTTCCTCATTTTATGTTATATAATTCAACATAACTCTATTGTTTAATATTTTTTTTTAAAATAATTGATTAATTCTGTAATCGTGGTTATATATATATATATATATATATATATATATATATATATATATATATATATATATATATATATTACGTACTATCAACAACATCGTATACCTAATCATATATGATTATACATATATTCATGTTCACAGACTGAGTAATCATAAATGATTATGACAGTTGGTGGAAGAAGAAGTGGTGGTGACAGAGGTGTCGATGGTATAAGTGACGGAGATGACAATGGTGTGGTCAGTTGGTATTAGAGGTGGTGGTAGTGGTGGTGGCGATGGCGGTTGTGGTGGTGGGGATGGTGGCGGAGGAGAAAAGAACGGGTGGCGTTATATAATCATTTATGATTATAACATGCATGTCGCGTCAGTACGCCGGAGGGTTAGAGCGGCAGATGTGAAATATATGGTTGAGGTTGAATCTCAATATCAATATAATTTTTAATCACAACAGAACCTCTCTCTCTCTCTCTCTCTCTCTCTCTATATATATATATATATATATATATATATATATATATATATATATATATATATATATATATCTTCCTATCTAATAAATGAATAGGGTTAACCTCATTCTGCCATGTGTCAAACTATTAAATAATATTACGCCACGTGTAACTCCTAAATTCAAATTCGAAATATTCTATAATAATCAATTCCATATATTATTTGAAACAATTTCCGTATATTATTAAAATAAAATGTAAAACTAATGTAAAAAATAATAGATAATAAGATAATAAGATAAAATAAGAATTTATATTAGTTGATTCGTTCTTAACTTCTTTTAGGGGAACAATAAATATATTGTCCTTATTTTAATATAATTAGCAAGTTAGTAATACATATAATCGGAAAATTTCAAATTTACTTTAATAACAACAATAATAATAACTTGGATGTCCAACCTAAATTACATTTATTATTTTGATTCGGAACAAAATTTCAAGCTCGCGTCTTTAATGATAATTTTTTCATAATATTCAAAACATCTATATTTATACATTAATAAATTTTATCTTATCATTGTCCAATTATAATATTATAATTTATTGATAATTTTTTTTCTTTCTCATCCGTGGTCTCTACAGGTTTTAACCTTATATATATATATATATATATATATATATATATATATATATATATATAGGGTAAAGTGAATATACCTAACAACCTTATATAAGCTTAGGTACCTAACCTCATCAAATTACGTCATTTTGCATTAAATTTTCATTGCAATCATCTAGGGTTTTTAAACTTCATTCCTAAACTTGATTTACTTCAAAAAAAATTTGGAAATTCATCATTATATTTCTCCTACATCCTTTTATTTGTAGCAGTAGGATATGAAGCTCATCAGGTGGTATTCGATAGAAAGACGTGATGTAAAAGAAAGATATTGGTGAAAGTCCAAAGATTTTGAAAGTAATCAAGTTATGGGGTTGAAATTTAAGAACCTTAGGCAATTACAATGTAAATATGATACAAACCGATGTACTATTATGGAGTTAGGTACCTAAGCTTATATAAGGTTGTTAGGTATATTCACTTTACCCATATATATATATATATATATATATATATATATATATATATATATATATATATATATATATATAATTTAGGCTATTTGGATCTTTGGTTTCATTTTTGTTTATCCATCTATCCTAACATTTACTTATTTTACAATTCTACAATATTTATAGAAACTAGATGGTTACCCGCGCGTTGCGCGGGACGGAAGGTGTCGGTTTTCTGTTATAGCATTATACTTTTGAAGTACAATGCTATAATAAGGAAAACTTTTAGTTATTTCATGTTAACAAAATGTTGAGACGACATGCTTTAAAATAACATCAGAAATGATCAGTCCCTAAAAAAATACATAAATGGCATTAATTTCAAAAAATTGCATAACAGTACAACAACAAATCACCATAAATCAATCTAATGTATGGTGATTACTCTAAAATTTGTATTCCTTCTGGTTTCCATCTTAATGAAATAAGGGAGTGACCTTCGTATGAAATTGTGTTCTGCAAAACCCAACTAACACCTTTAACAGAAATGTACTTTCATTCTATAGTTTAACATGAAAACATGTTGCTATATTATACATCAAATTAATTTAAAAAAATGAAATATACCTCCACAAAGAACATCATGGCCTTCTGATTGTTTCCTTATTTACTTGTAAAATGTTGGTCCTATTTATTCCCCTTAACACCTTCAACAGAAATGTACTTTCATTCTATAGTTTAACATGAAAACATGTTGCTATATTAGACATCAAATTAATTAAAAAAAAAAGAAATATACCTCCACAAAGAACACCATAGCCTTCTGATTGTTTCCTTATTTACTTGTAAAATGCTGGTCCTATTTAACCCCGTTGTAAAATTCCAACCATAGAAAGAAGGAGGTACCTGAGAATATGTAATAGGAAAGAAATTTATATGTTTTAAAGATCATAAGAAAGCACATAAGAAAGTGAACCTCAAGTGTTCGTTAACATAAACAACATTATCGTCAAAACGATCATAAATCGCATCAAAATAAAAATGTCCCAACTGTTATAAATATTTTTTTCATTTTTTAATTCACTAATAGTTGTCACACTCTCTGTTAGTATATCTAGGAATCATGTAAACCAACCTTAACAGGGCCTCTGGTTCAAACGTGGAGCAATGCAGCAGGAAGGTTATTCAAATGACCTGCATCAAATAACCAAAAACTAAGAAACCCTAAAATCAAAACTATTACATGAAAAATTATAAATGTAATTTGCTATAAAGTTTAATTTTGGTTTATATTTGCATGTAAAGAAATGACTGAATTAGAAAAATGGTCCCTATGGTATAACGAAAATAACAGATTCAATCCAACTTCAGATTTCATTACAGCCCTTGAAGAACAAAAGAATCAGCCAATATGTCTTTGTCCTAAAAATGAAAGTTTATGTCTAATGAAAATGGAATGCTTTTTCTTAAGTGAAAGTAATATGCTAATGAAAGAAGAATATTGTTTATATATTAAAAATGAAAGCAACCTACTATTTTTGTATGTTTTTTGGTATGAAAAGAGTATTATCAAAAAATATAAAAATAAATTATACCTCCACTAATTCATTTTTGAACGTGATGATACTCATTTGTAGGACAGGTAGACAATTGTAAACATGATACCCACCATTCTCCATTTTGCCCTTTTCAATCTGTAAAATCATTTAATAAAGAAAATGTCAGTGACCAACAACAAAGTTGCCTTGATTTTAACGATTTCATTACCTTTACATTTGTTAAAATTTTCTATTGTGGTTAGCCTCTGTTGAAAGAAACCTATATAAAAGAAATCTTCATATAATTACTAAGAAAATCCATATAATAGGAGTAAGAAAACTAATAATATGGATAAAGTAAATTATCCTAATTTGGTCTCTTTTCAAGATCAATTTGAATAGTAGATGACTCCACAGGGAGGAAAACTTACCAGTTCCATGATACAACTAAAGGATCAAAACCCATTTCCGTGAATAGTAAAGAAGTTGTTGCATATTTCAGTAAGCATTGGTTGATAAACTAAGCTACAAAATCATTCTTTAAAACACACCAAAAGACCTCTTCATTAGACATGAACCACATGAAAACAAATTTAGTTAGCCTCGACTGCTGCAGTTTTCCAAATAATGTCTACATAAACTCATCATGTCAACACCACAATTCACAAAATAAATAAGGGTAAATTTGAAAAAGTTAAGACACTTCATACTATAGGCAAAAATTCTTCCACTAATTACGAAATTACCTGGAAGGGCAACAAAGGCAAAGGATCAGAATCCCAACTAAGATCATCAACTTCACCATATAAATAAATATGTGCATGAGAGCGTGTTTTACCATCTGTTGGATATATAAATTTCAAGATAGTAAAACGGGACAATTACATATAACAATTCACACAGCAACACAAAAAGGTGATTGAACTGTAAATCAAAGTAACTATAAAACACAATAGAAACAGAAATTAAACAACAAAAACCTGAAGAAGATAGCGACGAAGAGCAAAGGAGCGGAAGATAGCAAAACATCAAACACCTTGTGAGCATAAATCAAATCCAACTGTATATAGTTTAAAAGATATATGTTTAATATCTGTAAGAAAAATTAGACCAAAAATAGAAAGAAATCAAAGTAGGATAACAATTTTCTTGTTAATCGAAACTGGAGTAATAGAGAAGACATACACAAATTCAATACAAACAAATATTAAAAGAGATAGAAATAGAGATGTGTTGATTAGAGCTTACTCTCACTCAAGAATTGCACTGTGCGTCCTTGTAAGTTGAACGAATCTCACATTAGCCAGCATTTGAGAGCGGACTCCAGAGGCCTAGCGATTATCGATTCCATAACTCCTCGGTCGACTTTTTGCCACTCACTTTCCAAAACAACCCTTCCAATCAACAACCGCCGACAATGTGTACATTCCCGTATTGGTTATTGAATCAGTAGGCCAACCAACCCAAAATTGCAAGCCAAACAGCAACCCTAAAAAACCTACTATCCACCAGTCGACCATCGTTTCCCCAAAACCCAACGACGACTCAGAGGAAGATGAAAAATGAAGCAGAGTGGAGCAGGAAGATGTTCGTCATCGTTCCTGTAACATCCCGATGTACTTGTCGTCCGATGGAACATTGGTAGTTCTAGGCTACAAGGCGATAACTGAATGAACGGTGAAGCAACAGAGATGGAATAGTTAGGATGTGGTGTTGCCGGCATCGGCTATGGCAGAATGAAAGACTGGAATAGCAGATACGGAACACATCGTGGAGAAAGAAAAGCAGATGAAAGCAGGCAGGAGAAAGCATGGAGTCTTTGAAGAAATATTTGATGGTTAAAAATCGATGAGTACCTGATTGAGATAGTGTACAGGCGACGGCATTTTTTTGTAACAACGAAGAAGGCAAGCCGTAGGCGATGATATACGTCGGTGAGAATGAGGCGGTAGTGAAGAGGTAGAAGAGATGCAGTGGAAACAGATATTAGGTGACAGAGTCGGTGGGGAAGTTCGAAGATGAGACGGTGGAAGGACCGGGAAGTGAGACGATGGGAAAAAAAAGAGAAGAACAGGCTGCGGCGGTGACCATGGTAACCATGGTAGACTAACCATGTAAGATAACCATGAACAGTATCTGTGGTAAGCTACTGTAGCTAAGAGAATTTTGAAGGGCCGATTTTGGCCAAAAAAGCAGAGGACCTATTTTACCAAATGTATATATAAAGAAGGATCAGTTTTGCTCCATCCTTAGCAAATTTACTGTAGCTAAGGATGGAGAAATTTAATATATAGTATAATTAAGTTTTGGCATACACATCGAGTTAGTTAAACTTTCTAAAAATAGAATTATAAAACGTGTTAGTGATTATAATTTTTTTAGTTATTTAAAAATCCAAAAAATCAAACGACAATATCATAAAATAATTTGACATGTGCTATATAATTAGGTGTTGATGGTCGGACACAGAATAATAAAAAAATTTATATAATTGTCTTTCAACTTTAATCTTCCTGATAGAGTGATAGGGACGCTATATCAATAACCAATGACTAGAAACATAACTTTTGTTTGTTGTGTCTAGAAACAGTATGATATCTAATTATATATGTTTTATAATAAATATTTAATTATCAACCAAATCACATTCCACACTCTCATCGAGATAAAAATATAACACGATTTACGTAATTACGTAAACAGGGCACGGTTAGATGAGATAGATAAGAGAATTTAATGATGTTAGGACATAAGTATACAATCCGCAAAACAGCATATATTTAATAAACAAAATTGTAATTAAATGTAAATACAATAATCAATTCACAAGAAAAATATATTTAAATGTAGGTTTACAATAGATTACAAATTCGAATTTGTGTGGAGATTAAAGTCTGCTTTGCAGTGTCGTAAAACATAAATTTGTCTGATTACGAATCTATCTAAAGAATACAACAATTTAATAAAAAAATAAATCTTGATTCTAACGAAATTCTCTACGTTCCTATCATAATTGAAGAATATGAAGATAAGAAGAAAGTGATATTTTCCAACCTTGAAATATGTGTCTATAATCTATATTTATAGACTGTCATTGGCATTTAATAAGTGCTTTTATCTCCGGCTAAATTGAAATTAACTGTTAAACAGTTAAAATGAAATTATAAAATTTAATTATTAAATAAAATCAAAATCAGAATTTAGTATATAAAAATAATTTAATTAGTTAAGGAGACCCCAAGAGTTCTAAAGTGGAATGCCAATATCTTGACTATATATATATATATATATATATATATATATATATATATATATATATATATATATATATATATATATATATATATATATATATATATATATATATATATATTCTCTAATAAATGAAGGTTTTTTTGCCACTTATCACACTCTTATTCATTTTGTCACATGTCATTTTGTGGTTATTTTGAATTAATTTTTATTCCATATGTAATTTTGTAGTTTTCCTATTTTATTAAATTCCATATGATATTTAAGTTTAATAATAAATGCATATTAATTTCATTAATTGATTTTCCTTATAATTTCAAAATTTTAAAATAAAATCTCATTAATTTGCTTTGATTATTTTATCTAAATTATTTGTTTAAATTTAAAAGAAAAAAAAACACTTTAATTTTAGTAATTCAATATGTTTCTTATTTTTCTTATAAATTCAAATTTCTCAAATGTTTATACATATTTAATCGTTTTAAATACACTCATGTAATACATGGGGCTCACACCTAGTATATATATATATATATAACTTATAAATGTAATTTCCACCAACAAAGTTTCATTAAATGATATGAACCATAATTATCATCATGGTTATTTGTAACATTATCATCATCACTAAAGTTTTGATTTTTTATTGGTTCGAAATAATGAATTTGTCGTTCTACTAGTATTTGACATGAAACTACCAACATTTGATATGGAATTATCAGGATGTGATCAATGACAAATCTAGAATAAAATATCACGTGGTTCCCAAATTAAGTGAAGCCGATGAAAAATTCAACACTTGTGGGGAGTCGGGTCGGGTCTGGTTGGGTGTGTATGATTTAATGAAATATAATTGAAGAAACCGATCAGCCACCACCGATTAAATTTTTTAAAGAACCGACTGAAATATAACTGAAATAACCAAATGATTTGATGAAAAACTAGTTGATTATTAGTACATTGATACCTTATTGATTGATAAAAACTATACATTATATTTAACCCTATATATTTAACAGCACAATTTCTCATTGTAACTTATTTTTTCTCCTTTTAAAATGGTTTTTAGGATACTTTTGTAAAAAACAAACTCGAGATAGGTCCTCTATTTTTTCTAAGGTAGTTCCTAATTTTTGTGATACATATATTATAAATGAAATAGAAATTTAGGTAGGACCTAGGACCTACCTTCTTTATTCTTAAACACGCCCCTGGATGTGATATGGTACATAATATTCGAGGGATTGGCATACTGAAGTTGTCTAAGCATAAACTGGTTCTCACAAACAACTTGTGTATTGAATTATTGTTGTACTAGTGTTCTATATGCAGAACATTTTGAGGATCATTTAGAGAGATATGCAAACCTACATGATCGTTGCTACCTCTTCCGTTGGATTTGTTTCCAACAAAGTTTTTCCCTCTTCTGCTATTAGACCCTCTTCTGTTTCTAGATGTGTCCCTACCAACAAAAAATCAATTTATGACATTGTATCCAACAATATGTGTCTCCTCAACTAAATTATTGTAACATCCTGTTTCGAGAAGTTTCTTATTTCAAGATTGTGGTAAAAAAATGGATCAAGTAAAGGCCTTGGGCTTCAAGGGAATATGGTTTAGACCATATTGGATGTTGAAAATATTGGTTATGATATTCAAGCCCTCGTTTTGTGTTTCGAAGTCAAAGGGTAAAATGGGAAAAGTGATGTTTCAGACTTCTTTCATGAAATAAGGATTTTAGTTCGGCATGTTTTAAGTCAAAAGTAATTACATAGGATTCTAGGGCTCTTCAATACATTTTCGTGCATATAAAGAATGCCAAAATTGGAGTTGAAACGAAGAAGTTAAAGCCGTTTGAAGTTGAAGTGAAATTTTGGAGATTTGATTTACGATGGGCGTACACATTGTGTACGCAGGGCGTAGATCATTAAAGATGGTCGGGGACCCCATTGAGTACGTCAGGCGTACATAAGGAGTACGTAGGGCGTACTGGTGCTAATCCCAAAACCCTAAATTTTAGTGTTGAGACCCTATTTAAACTCCTTAAGTCCCTTGAGGCCTATTCATGTTCAGCCTCCACTCTCCCTAAAGCAGTCATTTTGAAACCCTAGCTACTTTGTGAAGATCTTGAGCATTTTGAGTGGGTTTTTGTGTGACTTGTGAAGAAGGAATCAAATATGGAAGCATTCTTGAGCTTGGAGCTTGAAGATCCAGAACGCCCATCCCATTTGCAAGTACCAGAAGGTATAAAGTCTTAACCTTTATGATTCCTTGGTATAAATCTTGTAACATCCTGAAAATCACAGTATTTTTTTTTCATTTTTGAAACCAATTCAAAACATTAAGCGTTTACAAATCATAGTTTCCAAAAGTCATAAACATGAATAAGAGCATCCCAAAATCATAATCTCATAAAATATAGGATGATGTATACGATCAACCTTTCGCCTTGTCCCGATCATCCGAAGTACCTGAAACAAAAAACTAAAACTGTAAGCATGAAGCTTAGTGGGTTCCCCCAAAATATCACCACACAAACAGATAACATATACAATCATGCATGTTGGGTCCAATCAGTCATCGGACTAGAATACCCTGGGTCCACAACCTCCCGTTTGGATTACCCCTGGCCCATAACCTCCCAGTTGGATTGCCATGGACCGCAACCTCCCGGTTTGATTGACATACATACTACATATTGGGTCCACAACCTCCAAGTTGGATTACCCCTGGCCTACAACCTCCCAGTTGGATTACCCTGGGTTTTTTGACTGACAGCACAAAGCAGTACAGTCTCAACCCTACCATGCCATGTCAACATATGCCTCAGATAAACATATAACAAGTAAAAAAGGCAAACAGGCAGATCTACAGATCACTACCACATAACATCATCCTATATACCAGGATATAGATCTAAAAGATCACTACAACATATCAACTGTTGGGTTTTAGTTCAAAAATAGTTTCATAAACATGAAAAATATGGCAATAGAAGACTTTAATTTTTGAAATAACATAATATTTTATACATGCCAAGGATCTTCTTGCAAGTTATAGAAAGATTAAAATACCAACCAAAGAAATGGAGGATATCTATCAGTTTTGACTTTCAACATGAAACAAAATTCCCAAAGGTTGAAAGGTCATAAACATAATATAATTCGTTTAAACCGGTGTTGAGACCCATGGAGGAGTTCAGACGATCGATCCAGTAAAGGATCCTCCAAACCACTTGCATGGATTGGATATATGAAATCTTGGTAATTTTGAAGAATTCATAAACAATTCCGGGAAAGGGATATGTAAGACCTAAGGCAAAAGGATATTCAGAAAACAAATAAAGGTGGACGAAACAAAGTCTGGTTGGATCCTCGGATCAAAAGCACTAAAAATGGTACAACAGGGGAAGTTTCGGATGATTTCAAAGCTTCGATATCATCATCATCAAAGGTACATGTTTCATCATAGGATAAGGCTTTTTGGTCTATGAAATCATCGCTAGGGATAACGATAACACTTGTGCGAAAACGAGTTACTTTTTTTACCATATTTAAAAAACGAAGAAGGAGAAAAAGAGACAAAGGCAGTAGCTTTGATGATATTCAGTGAACATTTGGAAGGAGAGCTAAAAGAGTACGATGAAATTGAAAGACTGAATACCCTATTTATACGAGAGTCATGGAAAGGTATAAGGGTGATTTGGCCTATTCCAATGGCTAGAAATCTATCCGTTGAAATTTAAATTAGCTTATCGGTTAGAACTTTTTACTTTATTTTTTACTTTAAATTATACCTATATATAAATATTTGAAAGCTAACATTAATATTTCACAGGTATAATTTGGGGACAATTGTGAGGGGCAGGATCCCAAAATCATATTTTGGATCCTTAATATTCCTGAAACCTCAAGATCATTAAACGTATCTTAGGATCCTGATTATTATCACTAATATTTCCTAACACTTATAACGACTATATTCTTCTTTCTTTTTCTCATACATTCAGAATTAGTCAACACAAGACTCATTCTCAACGGAGAATCACTTTAACCAAGATTAATACTCAGGAATACCAAGTCAAAAAAACGTGCAAATACTTTTTCAAGGAGGATCCTGGAAATCTCGGACTTCTTGTTGATTAGCTTAGACTATAAATAACACTTATAAATCGCACGCTACACACAATCAGCTCTATAATTACACTTGTACTCGTGTTATCTACATCATCTCTATAATCTCATATTAAAATCAATAAAATGCAACAAGGAAGGTGATCATTATCACCTCCCAAGGTTTTATATCGGAGATCCTATGAAGGATCAAGGGTCTTCCTTATGACTCACTTGTCTCACTTTGATTATTATTCTACACTTGCATTATCCTAACACCATAACCTCTCATAAAATTTGGTTGAATTACATTTGATCAAATTTTGACCAAAACATGTATCACCAACTTCTGTACAACAAATGGGAGATCGACATTTTCGGCCGTATAACGCTTCAAATGGTTCTTCTTTGATGCTCGTGTGATAGTTGTTTTTGTATGAGAACTCAACCAGAGGAAGGTGAGTATCCCATGCAATTTTGAAATCTATCACACATGCTTTGATCATGTCTTGCAGCGTTTGGATGGTCCTTTCACTTTAACCATCGGTTTGTGGATAATAGACAGTACTCATATCCAGGCGTGTACCAAGGGAATTTAGCAAACTCTACCAGAAACGAGAGGTAAATTTGTTATCCCTATCAAAGATAATAGATAAGGTTAACCCATTCAATCTGAAGATATCTCTAAGTTACGTCCTGGTCAGCTTCCCCAACGTATCCATCTCTTTTATTGGTATAAAGTGGGCAGACTTGGTTAATCTATCGACAACTACCTAAATAATGTCTTAACCAATGGTAATCTTTGGTAATTTGGTAACAAAGTCTATTATGATCTGCTCCTACTTCCACTCAGGGAGCTCTAGTTGTTGTAACAATCCTGAGGGTCATTGGTGTTCTGCCTTGACCTTGGAACATGTTAGGAATTTACCTACGTAGGTTGCAATCTCAACCTTCATGTTTGGCCACCAAAAAGGGTTTTTAGGTCTTGATACATATTGTCTGCTCCAGGATGAATGGAATATCTATTCCTATGGGCCTCATTTAGGACTAGTTCCTTGACCTCTCCAAATTTCGGAACCCATACCCGGTTCATGAAACATCTCGTTCCATTATCCTTAATTTTGAGTTGTTTTTCCATCCATCTGAGGCCTACTACTTTAACGTTTTCTTTTGTTAAAGTATCGAGTTGATCACTCCTAATCTGCAAGATTAGATTTGACTGGATAGTCATCGTAAGTTCTTTGACTATATGATGTTTAACTCGTTCTTTACGGCTCAAGGCATCAACTACGACGTTAGCCTTTCCTGGGTGATAATGAATCTCCCAATCATAGTCATTTAGCAACTCTAACCATCTTATTTGTCTCATGTTGAGCTCTTTCTGATCGAAGCTGTGTTGCAGACTCTTGTGATTCGTGTATACTACACACTTGGTTTCGTAAAGATAATGGCACCAAATCTTCAGGCCAAAAACTACCGCTCCCAACTCTAGGTCATGGGTGGTGTAGTTGTTCTCATGCACCTTAAGTTATCTTGAGGCGTAGGCTATGACCTTCTCCCTTTGCATTAATACACATCCCAACCCTTGATGTGAAGCATCGCAATACACTACAAAGTCATCAATACCTTCCGGAAGGGATAGTATCGTGTGCTACACAACATTTCTTTTAGCTTTTGGAAAGTTGTTTCTTGTTGTTCTCCCCAAATGGATTTTACTTCTTTTGGGTTAATGTTGTGAGGGTTTTGTCTATGCGAGATAAATTTTCTAAATTTTTTTGGTAATAGCCAACTAATCCTAAAAATTGACGAACTTATGTGGCGTCTTGGGCTCTTCCCAATTCTTTACCTCTTCGATCTTCGAAGGGTTGACATGAATTCCTCTGCTTCTTACCACATGCCCAATAAAGTGTACTTCTCTTATCCAAAACTCACACATAGAGAATTTTATGTACAACTTTTCTTTCCTTAAAAGAGCTAGGATCACTCGAAGGTGTTGACCATGCTCTTCCTTGGTTCGTGAGTATACCAGAATATCGTCGATTAATATAATCACAAATTCTTCCAAGTAGGGCTTGCACACTTGATTCATGAGATCCATAAATACAGTTGGGGCATTGGTCAATTAGAAGGGCATGACCAAGAACTCATAATGACCATAGTGTGTCCTGAAGGCAGTCTTTGGAATATCATCTTCCATGACTTGAAGTTGATGATATCCCGATCTCTGGTCGATATTAGAGAAGTAACTGGATCCTTGCAATTGATCGAAGAGATCGTCTATTCGAGGTATTGGATATCTATTCTTAATGGTCAACTTATTTAGCTCTCTTTAGTCTATGTATATTCGAAAAGATTCATCCTTATTCTTGACAAACAGAACGGGTGCTCCCCGTGGTAAGAACCTTGGTCTAATAAAACCCTTGTCAAGAAGTTATTGTAGTCGCTGGAGAGTTCTTGCATCTCCGAGGGTGCCAATCTATAAGGAGACTTTGCTATTTTGGCAGCTCCTGGAACTAGATCGGTCCGACAGTCCACTTGTCGAGCTGGCGATAGATCTGGTAGATCTTCAGCGAATACATCAGGGAAATCACACACATGAGGTACTTCCTCAATCTTTTTCTTCTTATTGTCTTTCCTATCGACAATATGAGCTAAGAAGACAAAATACTTTTTCTGCAAGTATTTTATGGCCTTCATGCAGGAGATGATCCTAAGATTTCTACCGAGTTTATCTCCATAGACTATTAAGGGTTCTCCGTTTGGTAGGGGTAGACATAAGGCTTTCTCGAAGCATAGCACCTAGACATGGTTAGAGGATAACCGGTCCATACTGATGATGACGTCGAAACTTCCAGTGACCATTGGCATAAGGTCGATAATAAAAGTATGATTATCTAACGTTAAGGCACAGTTCCTAAGTATTTCCTTAATACTACCAACTTGGCCATTATCCATTTCTAACCTATAGGCTTCCCTAAGTTTACTAGACGGGTGATCTAACAATTTCCTAAATTTGGGTGTAACATAGCTTCTATCGGTGCCGATATCAAAAAGTATATTGGCATACAAATTGTTGATTAGGAACTTACCAGTAACTACCGTCGAATCTTGGATGGCCTATCTGGCTCCTATAACAAATGCTATGCTCCTAGCATTATCTCCCTGACCCTTCGAGTTTGGTCAATCCCTCTTGATATGTCTAACTTCCTTACACTCAAAGAACGCTCAGCTCTCTACTATTGCAGTTCCACGATTGGGTGGGGTTTTGCATTTGTTGGTAAGATGACATTTCTTGTCGCAGTTGGTATAGACCCAACATGCTCCATTGTGACGAAACCTACACTCATTACATTTAGGGCTACTTCTAGAGGTAGTCCATGTCGAGGTTTTTGAAACCGAAAACGCTTGAATAACTTCTCATTTCTTCTTTGTTGGTTTCCTAGCCTTCCCTTTTGACTCTTTTCAAAACTTCCTTTATCTACCCTCCACCTTCAAAAGGTCAGCCTTCTAGACCATGGGGTTTGAGGCAGTGACTAAGCCTTGGATAGGCTGAAGCAAACCCCAAATATACCTCTTTATCTTCTTATATTCTGGGGTAACCATCATGGGACATAAGATTGCAAGTTCATTGAAACGGCTTGTATAGGTGGCAACATCATCTTCTCGCATCGTAGGATTCCACAGCTCTCACTACAATGTTTGCATCTCTTCGCATGGATAGTATTCCCTAATCATGAGTTGATTTAACTCACTCTAAGACATGGCATTTTCTGCATTAACGCCCATGTTCCTTGTGTAACTGGTCCACCAGCTTAAGGTTGTGTCTGCAAGGGTGCATGCGACAAATTTGACTTTGCAGTCCTCCGGACAGAAACTTTTCTCAAAAACAAACTCCATCTTTTCCATCCACCTAGTCATCCCACTACACCTTCATTTCCATGGAAGGGTTTTGGCTTATAAATCATAAAATCTTTATACGAACATACACTAGTTAGACCTCAATTATCTCATTGCGAACTCTCACCTCCATTTCCTCCGGATTCTAAGTTCCTAGGGGTTTCTAAGCTTGCTAAGGCATCAGCTACGCGTTGGGATACTAATGCCTCAATCGCGGTTGAACTCATTGGATCGGGATTGGTTTCGGGTTGTCTTGGTTTCCTTCTAGTGCGAGGCATGATTCCAAATTTTATGGCATATGTTAGTTAATTTTTTGAGTTTTACATTGATAATTTAGTTAAGATAGTTAACTATATCAAGAAAACAATCAAACAAGTAACTCCGTAAACATTAAGATCACACAAATTTCATTAATATCCAAAAACTTTTACATTAGATTTTCCAAAAAGAGCATACAATGGTGTGGTTTGAGCAGGAAAAGTGTCTATTTTACAACAAAAGATGTAGCGTTTCCTATCATCTGCTACACTACTATTCCTTCCCTCAAACCCCAAAATCATAGTTCCTGGCTTCCCTAGGCTAGAACTATCTACCACAACCGAAAACAAACCAACATCTAGGCAACTATTTGTGCTAACTGATGATGAATGAAACCGATCATCACCTCCATACTGGCTATAACTATCTCTGACACTACTAACCTCAATTCCATCTCCCTCACACGCTACTCGAGACTCTCAATCACGATCTTCTGATATTGTACTAGAGAATGAGTCTCCTCCATATGATCATAAGCGTGGAGGATCCTCATCTCGTTGTAATCTCTCTCCTACTCTAACTCCCTAACTCTACCAACTTACAACCTAACCTCCCTCTTCAATGAGTCGTGATCCTCCTCCACCTGATGTATGCGATCCTTGTGTAACGCCACGCGCGAGACTAACATTGAGATCCCTCGATCTATGGGATCCTCTGCGATGGGATTGTGTCGCGGTGCCTGGGATGACTCTCCGATCTCATAGAACGCAATACTATCCTCCTCGATCCACTCGTCCACCAGAGGTGCCTATTTGCGAGTGGGGTAGGGTTTCTTTGATGGATTTAGGTATGATGGTGGTGAGGCTGCCCTCTTGTAGGATAGGATGGGAATGATTTTTTAGGGGTAATGATAATCTTGCGTCCCGGAGCATGAATATTGAGAGAGGATGCGGGAAGTGGAGCAATAGTCTATGAGGATGACGCTAAGTCAGTAGGGTCCTCCTCCTGATTCTCCTCACGATCCTGGTGAGAAAATGAATTTGGGTAGGGCGAGCTGTCTGTAGATACTCGACCGATCTCATCACCAGGCTACTCCTCCTCCCTGGGTTCTTCCTCATTTTCAAATGGCTCGTTATCAGCTGATATTGGGCTAGGTGATAAGGACATCGCCGAATCATAATCTCTCTTAGTCTCGGGCATGCGTGGAACCACTTGTTCTTCTTCTGGATAAGGATGTGATACCCAGTCCCATATATCCTCCATGTCGCTCTGATTTCCTGCATAAGACATCAAACATGTAGATTTTTATGAAAAATAATATATAATACATCTAATTTCCTATTATAGTATGTATGTGTGTGTGTGTATATATATATATATATATATATATATATATATATATATATATATATATATATATATATATATAGAGAGAGAGAGAGTAGATAATTAATAATAATATTTTTATTAGGTTTAACTAATTTAGAGTTTTATGCCCTAGGTTATAGTCTTAATTCCTAAGGAATTACTAGTTTGTTATAACCTGTAGCTCTGATACCATCCTTAACATCCCCCTCTGACACAGATCACAATATTGTATGTTTTGGGCTTTCAGGACGAAAGCTTCCCATGGGCTCACCCATACCTGGATTACACTCGTCCGAGCATGCTTAACTGCAGAGTTCTTATAGGATTTGTTGCCCTCACGATTTTAAAACACGTTGTGATAGGGAAGGTATCCACACCACTTATAAAGAAGTGTTTTGTTCTCATTCCCAGCCAATGAGAAATCAGTTGCAGGTAGCCATCCACCTTCACCCCCCCCCCCCAATTATAGGGTTTGACGTCCCTGTCAAACACATCGACCCATACCCTATCTCTAATACCAATCTCTGACACCCTCGGCCGGCGACGGAAACACCAGGTAGTGCAAACGTGGGGAAATTAGATCGAGGTATACATATATATATATATATATATATATATATATATATATATATATATATAACACAAATATATATCACAAACATTACATTTATGTATTATGAATTATTTTGGGATTACATTGTTTAAAAGACAAGCACACAACCTAACGCCACTAGAAACGATAAACAAATGGAACTAAACTCCAACAAGCTTCCTTAAAGATCTCTTCCTCCTCGGCACAGCAACCCTCCATACTCATCTCCCTGAGAATACATGTATTTTTGAAAACGTCAACATAATGTTGGTGAGTACACAAGTTTTTATAGTTTTCGGCTTTTATTTGGTTGTATCACCAAATAAAAGAGATGATTAAGTTCAAATTTTATAAACTCGAAGTTTATAATATATGTACTTTGTCTTTAGGAAAAAAAGACAAAAGGATTCAACTAGTCCAAAAGTTTGTACATGACTTATAAATCATACCATATGATATATTATGTTACTTGCTAATGAAAATTATTATTTCCTAGAAATAAATAATTTTCATTTTAATTATAAGAGTTTTATTAAATATTTATTAAAATCAATTTCTAATAAATAATCAATTGTATCAAGTTGTTGTTAGTGTGACCCATTAGTATCATATGTTATTTAGAAATATCACTTTAATATGACTCTTGAGCATACTAGACCTTTCAATCTCCCACTTGCTCAAGACTCATATTAGATTGATATAGACAATGGTGAAAGTCTAGCAACATTTAACTGTCCCTAAGACCATACGACTGTTTATGCCCTTCTATCAATGCCCAATTCCCAAAAAGCTCAAAGCTACAATTGGTGTGTAAGGTAAGTTTATTAGTTATCTCTTTGCTAAAGACATCATGTTGAATCATGAGATTCGGATCGCGATAAATCTCATTAGTTGTTCAACTTTTTTTAAGGCGCCTTAGATGTCTAACTCTCAACACATAAGAGGAAAAAAATCCCATCTTGACTACATAAGCCACTTGCATAGTTCACACCATACCCGAAAATGGCTTTTATAACTGACCGGTTAAGGAACAACGTTTGAACATTATCAAAGCATAGTACTCCCTATACTTAAGTCCCATTATGTATCTCACGTGTTAAGGATACAAAGATAGTACCTTTTAATCAAGTATCATTCATGATAGCGATCCATGAGATGATCTTGATGTGGGTCAGTTCAATACTAGTTCTCTAACAAGTACCTATGAAACTTGGTTACAACCACTTGCCTACTTTCATCTAGTAAGAGTCAACCAATCTAATTCATATTAGTCTTACTTCATCATTTCTCCCACAACTATAACACAACAAGTATTAATGTCATGATTATATTCCAATATATTATAACATTATCTAATAGTTGTTGTTATAATGTTCCAATATCTAAATACTAAATCCAAATCAAAAAACCATTTCTAGAATAATAAAGTCTTATAGCTGAAGTGTGACCACCCATACTTAGCTCAAAAGAATGACTTTATTAATGGATCTGTCAAAATTTAATTTGTGGTAATTCTGTGAATACTATCATCTCCATACTTAACTTTACTCTAAGTATAGTTAAATATCTTGGAGAATATGATTGGTGTTCTTTCGTAACATAGAGTCTCTTAGCTTGATTAAGTATACCCTCAAAGTCATAAAGATTTCTATGTGATCCTTGAATGGCAGAAATCAACATAGTTTTTCAATGATCATATTCATCCAATCATATTTGAACTCAACTTCTAAAGTAGTGTATTCTTATTTTCAATGTATCATTTCCTTCCCAAGTCTTTCATTTTAGAAACACTTTCTGAGTCAAGGTGAAAACGACCTTGCTTAGTTAAATGTGATTTCAAATGATTAAGCATGTCTCATTCATACAAGATTAGGAATTTCGCTATGCTCCCACTAGTTCTTAGTAAACACACAAGTTCTATTCATTTTGATATAAAAACATACCTTGTGGTTTTACATATAATGATGATTGCAACATTGAGATGTTTGCTTTATATCCACAAGTGGATCTCAAGCTCTACACATTTTGTTAGGATAACATGGATTAAGAAAACCTCTAGGCTAATCTATATAGACATCTTCTAGTAGATGTCTATTAAGAAAAACGGTCTTTCTTGAAATCTATTTGTTATATGTCATATTAAGAATATGAGTTTACAGTAAACAATGTCCCTATTGATCTAGTCATAGATACTTGTGAAAAAAGTTTGATCACAGTCAATGTCATGAGTATGATGAGGACCATAGTCAATGACATGAGTATGAGAAAATCCTTTTATAACAAGTCTCGCTTTAATTGTGTATGGTTATCCATGTAATTTATTCTTTCTAGAAGAATCATTTACTCCTTCTATCCTTGCTATATGGATATATTTTAATCAAGCCTATACTTGATTATCATACATGGATTACATCTTATGTTCATGACTCTAAGTCATTTATCAGATTCGAGATATGACATAGCATCTTGGTATTGGATTTTCTAGAAACCATCAATAAAATATCATCAATGAGAGATTCCACATTTCTCAAGTCATAGATGAATTCTACCATTAATGCGAACAATTTGTGTTTGTGAATATATATTGTTCAATTTTAACGATTCTTGTTAAAACTAGTGCCAACTATTACTACATAAGGTTATGGTTCTTGATCTTATTCAAGTTCCATATACCTCCCACTCGCTTTGTCATTAGAAGCTTGCTTTCTACTAACTTAGCTTTCACAAGAATAAGAGAACTTATTCTTGGTGGGTTTACGTATAATAATCTAAGCCACATTTAGAGTATTATACAAATATGTGCTTAGCATATTTTGGGTTCAAAAGCTTTAGTCCAACATTAGCTTCAAATCCACAAAACATTAAGTAAGATGAGGATGGAGTCTTTCCATACTAAATCTTATAAAGTGTTTAATCTACTTATTAGTTGGTATTTGTATTCAAGATACAATTAATAGTGATTGAATTATTACCCCAAAAAGATTAAAGGAGGATATTTCTACCGATTAGAAAGTAAATCATACCAAGTAATATTTAATTCATCATTTATTATCACCAAGGCCTTAGACGGTTCTTACTAGTTTGCATATTAACTTTTTGAAACCTTCAACAAAGATTTCACAATTATGCTTTACCACATAAAATATAATTAAAACTACTATAATTGTTAACAAAGTTGATTTTGTATCATGTGCTTAATCTCATACATTCATTAGAAAGGAAGTCATACACCAAAATGTATAGTTCCTTAATTATTTTCTCTACACTTTAGTGAAAATATTATTAGGAATCTTTTACATATAAATAAGGTTCACATATGTCAAATAAACTACATTATTTGCCTTCAAAGATCCCTTTCTTGAAGTTGGAATATGTGATTGCCATTTATATGATAAAGATAACAATATCAAAGATAAGTTTGACTTAAAACAAGTTTAAGTCAAAAGTGCTTGCATATAGAACTTAATTTTATTTATGAAATGTTGATATTTACTTCACAACTTATTAAGAGATTTACTATCATAAATAGAAGTTACTCATTTCATAATATGAATATTATCTTTATGAAAAACGATTAAGTAAATAATCAAACATTTGAATAAAATAACTGAGACATAAATTTAGACATGCTAAATTAAAACATAATTTGCTCCAAAACAAATAGTGTTTTACATTACAAGTAATTTATGTTCAAAGCATAAACTAAACTCCTAGAGTGTAGTTCCAACTTGATTGTGCTCAACATGGTTACTTTTCAATAAATCTATGCAAGCCATTTACAAATATTTGATTAACATTTAAGTACCAAGTACCTAAGTGTTATATGAAAAGTATGAGTTCTATCATAGGCGACTCCCAAGCTGAAGTTTTTTATCAAGCAAGTGGAATTGCAGCTGTGAAAGGTGGTAAGAAACATAAGAAGTGATAATGTTCTAGAGTTCAAAAATAAAGACTTTGAAGAATTTCTGGCTGAAAAAGGAGTAACTCACAACTTCTCTGCTCCCTATACTCCATGACAGAATGGGATCGTTGAAAGGTGAAACCGTTCATTCTGTGAAGCCGCCCGAGCCATGTTGAGTTTCGCTTCTCTTCCATTATACTTTTGGGCAGATGCTATGGCTGCTTCTTGTTACACACAGAACCGGTCCTTCCTAAACAAGCAATTTTCCATCACTCCATACGAGATTTTGAATAATCGCAAACCCAATGTAAAGTTTTTCCATGTGTTCGGTTCAAGATGCTTTATTTTCAACTCCAAATAGAACCGAAACAATTTTTATGTAAAGGCAGATGAAGGGATCTTTCTTGGCTATTCGCTTACTTTAAAAGCATATAGGGTTCTGAATAAATGCTCAAGGAAAATTGAAGAAACCTACTATGTAACTTTTGATGATAATTACATGAAGAAGATTCAAGCAAGCAAAGGTCCAACAGAGGAAATCTTTCCGGAATCAAGTCAAGTCTCAATACCCATTTCCAATCTATTTGAAGAGTACATGCTGTTCTTTGATGAACCAGAGAAGGTGATCCACTCAGAAGCGAAAGCAGCAGATAACAATATCGATACCTTGAAGAAAATAATCGATGAAGTTGCTAAAGACATGGAAAGCGAACCTCAACAACCAACCGAGAAGCAAACTCAAAGCGAACCTATTGCATCAGGTGATTATCCAGCTACTAATGACCCTCCAAGAGAAAGCTCTATACTCCATGGGGAGGGTCCGTCTACACCAAAAACAATTGAATTGCCTTATCAGGGGGTGAATCCATCACAACGCCCAACCCATGAATGTCCATTCAAGGGGGAGAATCCAGATTCTGACATGGGATACGCTTCGCCATTTGTGGGGGAGAATGAGAATACAAATAATGAAGGAGATCAATCAGAACTTGAAGTAGATGTAAATGCTAAGCTAGATCCCGCCTATGATCCAAATTACCCTCGTCTCATAAAATGGGCAAAGGATCATCCTAAAACTCAAATCATTGGTGAATCATCTGAGGGAGTTCTCACACACTCTCAACTGAAGGCGAAGCAAGCTGCTTTATTCTCTCATGTAGAATTTTGCATGTTTAATTCGTTTGTATCCAAAATTGAACCAAAAACGGTAAATGTTGCTCTTTATCACTTTAATTGGGTGTAAGCTATGCAAGACGAACTCCATGAGTTTGAACGAAATCGATTTTGGAGGTTGATTCCCACACCAAAAGAAGCATCTATAGTCGGTTTAAAATGGGTTTTTAGAAATAAGTTAGATAAAGAAGGCAACGTAATTCGCAACAAAGCGAGGCTCATGGTGAAAGGATATTGTCTGGAAGAAGGAATAGATTATGAAGAGACCTTCGCTCCTGTAGCAAGGTTGGAATCAGTGAGAATCTTTTTGGCATATGCTACACAAAAAAACTTCAAAGTTTTCCAAATGGATGTAAAATGTGCTTTCTTGAATGGAGAACTAGAAGAAACGGTATATGTTGAACAACCACTCGGATTTGTGAATGAGAAGTATCCTGATCACTACTACATACTGGATAAAGCAGTCTATGGTTTGAACCAAGCCCCAAGAGTTTGGTATGAAACTCTAACACGTTTTCTTAAAATGTCAAAATTCAAACAAGGTTCGGTTGACCCAACCTTCTTTTGCAAGAAAGAGGGCGGAAACTTAATGATAGTTCATATTTATGTCGATGACATCATCTTCGACTCCACGAATCCTAGCTTAACAGCTGAATTCAGGAAGTTGATGGAGACTAAATTTGAGATGAGCGCAATGGGTCCGATTAAATTTTTCCTTGGATTAAATATAAGACAGGGACCAGAAGGCATCTTCATTAATCAGGAAGCGTACACGAAGACTCTATTGGCGAAGTTCGGCATGACGGGAGATTCCAAAGTAAAGGTTACAATGGCATTTGGCATGAAGCTGACTCCATCTCTTGAGAAACCGGCTATTGATGTGACTCTCTATCATTAAATGATAGGGTCCCTTATGTATCTAATGGCTAGTAGACCGGACATAATGTTTTCAGTCTGCTACTGTGGAAGGTTTCAAGCAAATCCAAGAGAACCTCATATGGTTGCAGTGAAAAACATATTCCGGTATCTGAAAGCGAACCTCGTCTCTCAGTCTTTGGTATCCTGCAAAATCTGGCTTCTTTATTCAAGCCTTCTCGGACGCTGATCTTGGTGGGTGTGGATTAGACTGAAAGAGCACAGCTGGTGGGTGCCAGTTTCTCGATGGTAAACTAGTCAGCTGGCAATCAAAGAAACAAACTTGTGTGTCTCTTTCCACAGCCGAAGCTGAGTACATCGCTGCAGCATCCTGTACATCACAAGTCATATGGTTACAAAGCCAAGTTAGAGACTATGGCTTATGCATGAAAAGGATTCCTCTCTACTGTGACTCAGAAAGTGCGATTCGAATATGTCACATTCCAGTGCAACACTCGAAGACTAAACATATTGCACTAAGATACCACTTCATAAAGGACCATGAGGAAGATGGTAACGTTGAAGTTAACTTTGTTTGGTGCTTAGATCAACAGGCTGACATATTCACTAAGGCCCTACCGGAAGCAAGCTTTAATAAAATTCTACAAGGCTTGGGAATGATGGAAGCTGAGTCGATACCGAAACCCCTTTCGTTTCACTAAAAATTGGAGAATCGAAATAGAGCGAACGCTCGGTCTATTTCGGTTCCGGAACTTTTGGTAACCGAAATGAACCGAATGCTCGGCCCATTTCGCTTCATCTTTATGAAGTTTGATTTCAGTTGCATGGTTTGTATATCTTGTCTATATTTTCGCTTACCTTTTATTTCTCTTTTATTTTCATTCCAAAAACTCCAAAAATATTTTTATTTTTTGTTTTTATTCTTTTTCAGAAATATTCAAAACTCCAAAAATATTTTTTATTTTATGATTTTATTCTTTTTCAGAAATATTTAAAACTTCAAAAATATTTTTTTTGTTTGTTTCATTTTTTTTGGTTTAACGATCACAGATGCTATCTCAATTACAATTGGAGTTGGGGCAAGTATAACACTTTTATCTTTGTACTAGTTAAGTGTCCCTAGAAGCATGTTGTTGCATGTAGACCGAAGCCTCCTAGACTCTGAGTGAAGCCTTAATGATTCGATCGACACCTATCATTTCGTCCCAATTAGGCTACTAAATTCACTCCAGTCATGAGCTACCTTACTCTTCTCATAGTGAGTTAAGAGTTTTTTGCTTTGTCATTCTTAATTCGCAGAGGTACTTTCGGCTCTTTAACCACCTCATTTTTCTCCATCACGTTTTGCTCCACAATCGTAACCCTTGAGACTCTTAGCAATTACCAATGGGGTTTATGGTTACACAACATCTGTGTTGATGATCTTAGATACGTTCACCACGTGCTGAGTGAGACCCAAAATCCTACACCTTGAATGAATTGATGGTGAACGCTATAATGTTCAAGCTATATCTTGTACCTCAAGAAATCTCCTTTTTAATTTTTGCGTGATCCTTATGATATTGTCTATCACCAAGATGTATCTTCCCATAAGATCCAGTTTCAGTTTTGTTTTTGAGATTTCTTATTATTATCCAGTCAAAAAATAAATTCTCCAACCTACTTGTTCAACAGACCACATCGGTCTCACAAGTACTTCATCCTACTTTCGGTCTTATTTTAAGTATCGAAGTTCGGTTGAAGCTAAACCACCCACTAAAGCCTATTCTTGAAAAGATACCTTTCAATGTTTCTTAACAAACATTTGATTGTATTTCACGGGAAACCACACAGACACTTCTCAGTCTCTCTTGACTTTGAAGGAAGAGATCCATGTCCGGGATCATTCGTTTCATGTCTTCAAAGACATCACTTATATCCCACACACATCTTGCTTTATTTCTTTTTCTTTGGAACACTCTTGCACGAAGATCTTTATGATTTTCCAAACTCTTGTTTGTGGTACTAATGGAACTTTTCAGATTTGTGCTTGCAGTTCTAACAGATAAGGTGGTTCACTTTCTTATGGAGGAGTGAAACTTGCTTAACATGAAGCGAACGAATGAGTCTCGTTTATAGCTGCTTGTACTTGACTTTTCAGCATTTTCAAAATTGAAGAGACGGTAATTGGATAAGAATTCCACATGACTCATAGGATAAGGATTTGTATTGGGCGCGTGAATTTGAAACGGTTTCTACACCCACACCTTCTTACGTATATCTAGGGAAATCAAGTTGTCACATCGTTCTTTTTCTTGCGACGTTTCAGAGATCGTATCATCGTCACAACGAATATTTTCTCTCTCGTGGCAACAGTATAAAAGGGGGTTCTCACACCTACTGTACCTCCTTACCTTATTCAACCTCTCTCTTGAATACAACAGGCGATATACAATTGTTCATCTTCTTCACTACAGCAATGGCGGAATCATCCTCTCTTCAAGATCAAACAGCTTCATCATCTTTGCTTACGATAAAACCCAATCAGAATCTCATCATTCAACCGGATCCTTTCCTTTATGATTCGTACATGCTTCACGTTGTAGAGTGTCTCAAGTATTCTCCATTGGTGATTGCTCTCACGCAAGTCGAATCAGTTCCCATGTCCTTTCTACCACAGGTCTATTTCACGGATTCCTACGACAAACACAAGGAATAGATCTACTTTGATATCTTTAATCACAAGACATTTGTATCCAAAGCACGCTTCTGTTCACTGCTAGGGCTTGCTGCAAATGCTTCTGTCATCTCTCCGGATTTCATCACAACAAATCAGTTGTTTTCGATGTTCTATGACATGGGATACACAAACGTTTTAACTATGGTGATGAAATTCAAGAAGTCATGTTTACCACCTCAATGGAATGGTCTGTTCACACTTATCTATAAGGGGTTAGCAGAAAGGGTTGTAGGGTCGGATGGGGCGAGTAAATGTTTCATGACCATTCTTTATGGTCTCTACAATGGAATCAATTTGGATTATGGTTCACTAATCTGGTCACAACTGGTGCAGAGCCTTAACTTCTCATCCAAACATTCTGAGATTTCATGCGGTCATTTCTGGACATTTGTCACTGGTAGAGCCATTGAAACTTTTCAGATTCCTGTCATGGCGGATGCTCTGCTGTCTTCTGTTGCTACTTTTCACATGACCAAAATTATTGTTTCGGAGCCTACACAGTTCATGTACATCGTTCTATTCCTGAATCGATGAGTCGATGTGTCTCTAGTGAAAGTAAAGTCATGGCCGATTACAGTAAATTGACACCTTCGGGTCCACGCCAACTCACTCCTGAGATGCAGAGGGGGAAGAAACCGGAGTCTAAGAAAGTCGAGACCGAAGGTCCCTCATCTCCTAAAAAGCGTAAGGCTGGTAAAGCTGCACCTTCGGCTCCCAAAAAGAAAAAGGTCAAGAAGATGGAAAAGCGACCGAAGGCACTGACGTCTCCTACTTCCAATGAAAGGGAGCAATCAGCCGATGAAGAAGATGAGGTTTAACATGAAGGCTCACCAAGAGGAAACACTCCTCCCAGATCTCCAACTCCTGAGGTACATATTCATGTTCCTACTCCCCCTCCTTCTCCAAAACGAACCACAATACCAATCTTGGTTGCTCCCATTCCACCACATGTAACTTCTCAACTTACTACTACTACTCCACTACCACCACCAATATTTTCTCAAGCAACAACAACCACAACAACTGGACCTTCGGTGAGTGTCAACGTATCTGATACGGGGGCACATACCATTGGCATTGACACCCCTGTTACCACCAAATCTCTCTCACCATCACCTTCAACAAACTCTGAGCCTACTCTGGGAGGTGAACACTTTGATTTTGACTCCACTTATTATAGTCCTTATTGGCTTCCAAGTGAAGATGATGATGGTGCTCTAGTGACAAAGCTCCATTTAAAAGATCTTCATGATAAGCCTGACAAATTGCTTGGTTCCTCAGCAACTTATTCAGATGTTGTATTAAAAGCTTTTCTTGACACTACTCTTCAGCAATATACATCCTCAATCGACAAATATACAAAGGTTGTGGATGCCTCCATATCTACCTGCAAGAAAGCAACAACCGAAGTAACAGATCTTGTTCATGATTCAAAGATCTTTTTGGAATCATTCAAAGGCCATGCAGACTCCAATGCTGCAAAGGTTAATGCTTCTGTTGATTCTCTCTTAAAGTCCCTTCAAGAAGAGATAACAAAGTTTGATTATGTTAGAACTGCATTCCAAGCTGATCAAACTTCTCTTCTCATTTCGGTCAATTCTCGCCTTGATAAGCTTCAGGCTGACCTGGCCATGGAAAAAAAGATTATGGACGAACTAGCTCGAAAGACTACACAAGCTGAAGTCCAGTCTGCTCATCTTGCTCAAGCCCAGAAGGAGATTGCATCACTCAAGACTGAGAAGGCAGTTCTTAAAAGTAGTGTTGGAGATGTTCTTTCAATTCTCAATAATCTTGTTAATGCTCATGATCCGGTTCTCACCCTTACTATCCGGAATCACTTGACAGCTAAACTTCTTCCTTCTATTCAGATATTGAGCCAGATTCAGGGTGTTATGGATCGTGTGGTCACTTCGTAACAAGGGGGAGAAGTTAATCCTCCAATTCCACCCAAATTCATTATCAAAACCGAACCGAAGGATAATGTGGCTTCGGGTTCTGGTGGACAGGAAAAACCAAAGGGTGTTGTGGAAGGTAGTGATGATGAAGAAGAAGAAACAATTGCTGAGGCATTAAAGAGGAAGAAAAGGGATAAAGAGATTGACGAAAGTTTGAGAATAGCCAGAGAGGAAAAAGAGAAAGAGCGAAAGCAGAAAACAACTCAAGATGCTCTGGTTTGTAAGCAGGCTCTCTTTCCCACTTGGACCCGGGAAAGATTAATCAAAGAAGCAATTGAGTCTCCCAGCACTCACTGAATGGAACCTGTTGTCTCGTTTGAATGTGAAAACACGAGGGATTCTCAATTTGATATGCCCATCACTCGCAGGGCATTCGTGTTCCATTGTTTTGATTCAACGGTTGAAGTCCCTTCTCCTCACCCACATGTTGATCGAGATCTAATCTATTATTATCTTGAATTTGCTCAAACCCAATACTTGACATGGAGTGCTCAGAAATTAACCTCTGTCAAGGTATTGAAACCAAATGCTACTGGGAAATTTATCAACATAAAATTCAGGGTGACCCGAGGTTCTGATAACTCGGTTCATATGATTTCATTAGCTGATCTTCCAAACCTGAACCTACACGATTGAATTATGTTGTTCAATATTCTGCTTACTAATCAAGAGTAGTATGGGCCGATCCTCGATCACATTAAGAGAATGTTGGCTTCCTACATCCATGAAGTTGCTAAGATGGATCAGGAGGTTGCAAACTTTTTGAGGAAGAAGCCGATTGTGAAGAATATCGGGAAGCCAAGTGATCTAAATAAGATGAAATTGGGCAAGATAGATCCAATTCATCACACTGTTATGTTCACTAGAAGCGAAGGTGAAAAATTCCTTTTCGCTCTTGTTGACAAACACTTGTTCTCCACTTCCAGCTTGGAGCACGTACTTGATATAACTAACAGGTGTAAACAGAACAGTGATTCGGATAAGAAGAATTTCTCTGACATGCTTCGGTGGTATATAACTTTTCGTCACACTCTTTTGGCCATTATGCCGAAGGTGTTCAAGACAGTGAAGAAGTTTGTTCTTTCTCAACCGAACTAATGTCTCGCCTTTATTGATGCAAAGGGGGAGATTGTTGCGTCTAGAGTGTTGCGTCATATGGGCTTAATGTTGATATATTGATTACCCGGTTGGAGCCTGTCCAACCGTGGTTTAAGCATTAGGGTTAGCTTATATAATTTGCATGCATGTATAGCTTTACAAGAAGACGTTCTCATTAGTAGCTTTTGCATTGTAACCCTAAACACACCTCTACAGTCGAAGTTCTTCATCGAGCTCTTCTGAGGTGTGAGATATTAATCATTCGACATCTTTTGATCCATCCTTGTGTTCTTTGATTGCTTCATTCTTGTTTATCTGTTTTGAATCTATCGATCTAATAGTGCAATAATCTCATCAGGCCTAATAGACGTTTTAACAAATAAATATAATGACACATTTAATTCTTATTATCTCAAAAATCAAATATTACAATACTAAACTATTACATCTATTTTCCTACTCTTTTCTAATGGTGATCAGTGATGGAAACCTCTCGGTTGTCACATCTTACCCTGGTTGTAGCTTTTACCTTCAATGCTTCTAGTAATTTTGGCCCAATCTTCACTACAAACATACACGATCTCATTTTACTAGATTAGTCTATGGATAAGGAAATAATGTGATTTACGTTTACAAAAATCACTCAGATTTGGGTGAAGATGAAGGTATGTAAATCTAAAACCCATGTGATTTACCTGAACACATGAGTCGGGTAATCTTAGAGCGAGAAGATTGAAACCATAAAGGTGCCTAACAAAGATAAGACCAATCTGAAACTAAAACTCAAATCATCTCAATCTACCATGAAATTCCAGTTAGGGTTGTGAGTTGTGGAGAAATAATAGAAGCAGGAGGTGTATAGAAATGAGGCATAAACAAGGTGAATTTCTAAGTGTGTTGCAGGGTAATTGTGACATCCCTAAATTCACGGTCATTTTAAAAATTTTATTTATTCTTATTTAAACATCAGAGTATCCATTTTAAATAATAATATTACGGAATTTGTTCCTACAAAACATGATAAAGATATTATCAAAGAATTTCCAAAGAAATGTACTTTGTTTATACTTTATATTAAAACATTGGGATGTCATCATCAATATAGAAACATAAGCATAAACAAGCCTTACATTCATTTACACTGAGTGGGTGAGGTTGGGAAACCTGGTGAGTACATAGGGTTTTCAACCCACAATAATATAATTATTATGTTTAATCATCAAACAATTAACCCAATTATCCTTACCCATTATCTTCTTTATTCTTAAGTATCTTCCTTATGAATCATCTATTCCTTTTATACTATATTTACTGTTAACGTATGTGTGGTATGTTTTCGTATTCGAAAGGTACATATATAAGTATACGAGTTTAATGATTACGCAAAGGTATTTAATTAGACCACAAAGGCCCAATAACATGTAAGAGGGTAATTTATGCTCAATAGGCATGTAAATGGGCCACAAAAGCCCAATAAACATGTAATCCATAACTTAGGACCAAATTAACATGTAAGTGGGTCACAAGGCCCAATAAACACGTCATAGAAAACATTGGGCTCAATATACACTTAAATGGGCCCTTAGGTCCCAATGGCCATGTAACGTGGATATTAGGCCCAATAAATAGTTATCGACGTATTTCATTCATTTGTTTTGTTCCGTAGTTTGTTTTAGCTCGAGGTTTACTAGATTGATGATAAGAAGCTTTCTTTTTGTAAAAATGACATTTTTGGCCAATAATCCTCTAATTTTTAATTAAGGCCCAAAGTTTTTTAAAAACGACACTTTAGTCCCTAATTTATAAAATTTTGCAATTTTGTCCCAAATGTTTAGAAATTCACAAATTTAATCCAAAATTTTATGTTTTGACATTTATGGCCAAGTTTTGCAGAAAATTACATTTTCAGCCTCTTGTTTGTAAGAGTTGTCACTTTCGGCCCAATTTTTAATAAAAGTTACATTTTTGGTCCAATTTAGGAATAAATGTCATTTTTACCCCAAAATTTGGTTTATTTACATTTAAGATTCAAAATTTGGCCAATTTACATTTTTAATCCCCAAAACCTCATTTTTCGTAATTTTGGGCGCAAAACCATGAGGCCCAAAAATTTGGCCCATTAAGCTACAATTTACATTTTTGGCCCTTTGGAAATTATGTTTATCATAAAAATCCCTTTTTATACAAGTAGGACCTTTTTGGTCCCTATAAATACATAATTTGCCCTTTTAGTCCTTATCTTTTGTTTTCTTGACAATTTTTGACCTTTAACTAGGTTTTTTGTTGAAATCTTTGGTATCTTAAACATGTAATCACTTTTGGCTTGATAATGTGATGTATATAATGTCATAGTTCATAGATCTTTACTCAATATTACTTAAATTTTCGAGATTTTCTAAGATCTAACACACTTTTACCAAATAAAATAAGAATTCACACAAAGCATGCATATAACACATAGATCTACACATTTTACTCGCATTCTCCCCCAAAATCATATGAAAACCGAAAACAAGGGGGGTATGAACTCACCTTTGCTTGATGTTTCAGTTTTGAAGAAGAAGTGGAAGAGATTTTTGGTCCTAACACACCTTTGTTGTAGATCTCGAACTTATGGAGATTTTCTAAGAGTATGATCACCAAAATGTTTAGGAGAAGTGATTTATCATGAGAAAGGAGTTATATAGCTTGGATTTGTACAAACTTACCAAGAAATGATGATATTCTTGTGAGAATCCTCTTGTACACAAGCAAAATCTCGAGATTTTGGAGAAAGAAGAAGAAGATGCTTGAGAGTGATTGAGGAAGTATTTGAAAGAGTGTGTGTGTGTGTGTGTGTGTTTGGCTCCCGACCGAGAGTAGAAGAAGTGAGTGGAGAGAGATAATGAAGTGACTTGCATGGGAATATGAGAGTCCTTGCATTGATATATGTTGAACATTATGGAGGTGGCACCTCCTAAGTCAACTCTTATTACATTTCCCTTTTTTTTATTTGATGTTGGGCCGAGATCTTTGGGCCAAGGAGTGGGAATTGAATAGTTTGAGCGCATTAACATCTAGTTAGGATTTTTGGAACCTAAACATAAATTTTTTGGCCCATTAGGCTCATTAGATAGCTCATGGCTCATTTTAAAACAAAAGGGGAGTTTATGGCCCATTGGGGAAAACTAATTCATTACTGGCCCATAAGGCCCATTAAGGGTAAACTAATTTTCTTTGGACCCAAAATGCTAAGTTTAGTGAAGTGGGTCCAATTAGACTCCAAATAAGGTTTCCAAGCCCAAAATGGTTGAATTGGATGCTTATTGGTCCATTAGGCCTAATAAGGAAATCCTAGTCCAATATGGACTTAAACCATGGTTCTTAGGGCTTCAGACTCTTTGATGAACATAAATGGTGAATCTAAATGAGCATCGAGTGATATTTACTTAGAGTATATGTTTTGCAATAGTTGGATGATTATACGAGAATAGAATTTCCTAGCTAAAATGCTAGTTGTGACATCATCCCCCCGTTAGAGGAAATTCCATCCCGAAATTCTTTTGAAAACCAAGATTGTGAAGGAAAGAATAAGTGAGGGTACTTTTGCTTCATTTGGTCTTCACGTTCCCACGTGAATTCCGGTCCACATTTAGCACTCCATAGAAACTTCACAATCGGAATGCGACTTTGCTTTGTACGCTTCACTTCCTTATCCATAATCTCGACTGGTTCTTCGACGAACAGGAGATTCTCGTTTATCTCAATCTCTTCCAAAGGGACGACAAGGGTTTCATCTGATAGACACTTTTTTCAGATTCGAGACGTGGAACATTGCGTGTACGTTGCTGAGCTCGGCGGGTAACTACAGCTTGTAAGCCACTCGACCAATCCGAGCAAGAATCTCGAACGGTCCAATGTACCGTGGGTTCAATTTTACTCTTTTCCCAAATCGAATCATTCCCTTCCATCGAGAGACCTTTAATAACACGCGATCCCCAACTTGAAATTCTAGTGGATTTTGATATGTGCATATTTAGTGTGTATTTAGTATAGTTTTTTTTATTCATATATTAGCTAAATTATCGCATATTATGGACAAAAGGTACTTAAAAGTGTTAAATTATGTTTTTCAGTCCAAAAATGAAGCTCGGAAGCAAAAGGAAGCAAGAGAAGCGGTTAGAAGATTGAGAGTGGAATGAAGAAGGAAAACATTGAAAAAGAAGCTTCTACTCGTCGAGTCATATATCTACTCGACGAGTCCGGTCGAGGAATCAGAAGGATAATGACTCGGGATCCCAGATAGTTATCGCAATACGTAGAATGTGAGAGGGACTCGACGAGTCACCACTTGACTCGACGAGTCGGACCGCTTATTTAAAGATAATTCCACAGATCGAGAGGCAGAAGTTCTGGGACGATTCAGAAGTGCTTAGCTGCGAATAAGAAGCCAGAAGAACCCTAGAAGTCGACCAAGGAAGCTAGAATCCAATTCCGGAAGTAATTAAGGCATAATTCCACCATTCTACTTATTTCTTTTGTTTTGTCAACATGATTAAGCAACTTGAACTTATTTGTTTGCTGTTATTTACCTTAGTTATGAACTAAATTCTTTAAACTTCTATTTGGGGATACGAAATTGGTTATATGGTTTGATTCTTGGTAGGATTAATTCTATGTTGGTTAATTTAGTTATTTTAGCTTGCTAAAGAACCTTGTGTATGAATGATAATTGATTTTCTGTTAATAGGGAGATAATTAATTAGCATGAACATCTACTAGTTATCAATCTCATATGCTTAGTGAACACTTTTTGTCATATGTCTAGTGTAATGAACATGAAACTAGGATTAATAAGAAAATCAAGTAAATTTATGTGCAAGCTTGTGAGATGACCATTAAACAAGAAGTTAATTAAAAGATAAATTAATTAACTATTGCAAGTCTAACTTAACCCGAATATTATATCTAGTAAATTTAATTGAAATAGACAACTGGCCATTGTTTAAATTGATTTATTTGCTAAGGATTAATGAAGTGAATACGGAACTAATCAATTGAATCGGTAACTAGCAAAAGAATTAATCCATTGCACTTTTACCTTGAAATCAACCATAGGATCAATTAAGTTGAACTAAATAGAAGTACTTCTCCGTTATCGAATCTAGTCAAGTCTTTGTTTTCTAGCTTAACAAGTAATCATTAGTAAGTTTCTAGTCTTGTAAAACTAGAGAAAACCCCTACTTATTAGTTAAATTAGATAAATTAGTTTTTAGTATTTAATTTGCCGTTCCCTGTGTTCGATACCCTACTTGCTTGAACTATACCATAATTGATAGGTTCACTGCCTTTTGTGTGTTATTTGATAAATAAAAGTAGGTTTAAAACTAGTGGGTTTTACACACATCAGCTTTCGCCGCTTGTCAGCATAGCTCTTTTGTCGGGCTCGCAATGCTTGAAGTCAAGCTTTGATTTGGACTATATTTTCCATTGTTTCACAAATGATTTCGGGTCCTGTAAGAGCACTGGTTGGTGATTTCCCTTTTGCTATTTGAGTGTCACCCACCTCGGCCCAGCATAGGGGCGATCTACATTTATGACCATAGAGAGCCTCGAAGGAAGCAACCTTGATGCTCGTGTGATAACTGTTGTTGTAGGAGAATTTGATTAGAGGCAAGTGGGTATCCCATGACTTGCCAAAATCGATCACGCAAGATTGGAGCATATCCTCTAGTGTCTGCATGGTGCGCTCACTCTGACCATCCGTCTCTGGGTGGTAGGCGGTGCTCATGTCTAGTTGTGTTCCTATTGCCTTCTGAAGAGATTGCCAGAATCTTGAAGTAAATTTGTTGTCTCGATCCGAGATAATAGATGCTAGCACTCCATGGAGTCTCACAACCTCCTTGATGTAAATTCGGGTCAGCTTTTCCATCTTGTAGGATTCTTTTATTGGCATGAAATGAGCAGATTTTGTTACTCTATATACAATTACCCATATTGCATCCAATCCGCCAGTTGTCTTGGGTAATTTTGTCACAAAGTCCATGGTAATCCTCTCCCCTTTCCACTCGGGTATCACTGGTTGTTGTAGTAGTCCCGAGGGCTTTTGGTATTCCACTTTCACTTTGGCGCATGCAAGACACTTGCCTACGAAAGTGGCTATCTCTGCCTTCATATTAGGCCACCAATATTGTTGCTTGATATCCAAGTACATTTTATCTGACCCCGGATGAATAGAATATCGCGTCTTGTGGGCTTCATGCATGATTACTTCTCTGAATCCCCTGATTTTGGGAACCAAGATTCTATTCATGAAGTGGTGAGTTCCGTCGTCTTTAACTTCGAGCTCCTTCTCCATTCCTCGTAGTGATTCACTAGACATATTTTCTGGCTTCAAGGCATCTGATTGGGCTTCCTTGATCTGTGAGGCTAGATGAGATTAGATGGTGATTGATAGGGTCTTCAAACGATGACTTGAATACTCCTTTCGGCTTAGGGCATCGGCTACCACGTTAGCCTTGCATGGATGGTATTTGATCTTACACTCATAATCATTTAACAGTTCAATCCATCTTCGCTGCCTCATGTTTAGTTCCTTTTGATTTAGAATGTTCTAGAGGCTCTTGTGGTCTGTAAAGATGGTGCACTTGGTACCATAGAGGTAGTGCCTCCAAATTTTTAAGGCGAAGATCACTGCCCCAGTTCAAGATCATGCGTGGTATAATTTACTTCATGCGCTTCCAGTTGTCTAGAAGCATAGGCAATTACCTTCCCGCGTTGCATAAGGACACAACCTAAACCCAGATTCGAAGCATCACAGTAAACTATGAAGTCTTCGGTTCAAGGTTTGGAAAGCGATCTCTTGCTTCTCCGTCCAGTTGAAAGGTACGCCTTTCTATGTCAATGTGGTGAGGGGTTTGGCTATCTTAGAAAAGTTCTGAATGAATCTTTGGTAATAGCCTGCTGGACCCAAGAATTGACGAATCTTCATTGGCGTTGTTGGAATCGCCCAGCCTTCAATGGCCTTGACTTTGGAGGGATCTACATGGATTCCTTCCTGACTAACTACATGCCCCAAGAAATTTACACTACGGAGCCAAAACTCACACTTTGAGAGTTTCGCATATAACTTTTCAGCTCGAAGGGTCTCTAAGATTTGTCAGAGATGTTGGCTATGCTCTTCCTTGCTTCGAGAGTATACGAGAATATCATCAATGAAAACGATCACGAATTTGTCAAGGAATGAACGAAAAACTCAATTCATGAGGTCCATTAATGTTGCGGGGGCATTTGTCAGACCAAAGGGCATCACGATGAATTCGTAATGACCGTAACGAGTTCGGAAAGCAGTCTTAGGAATGTCCTCATCTCGGACTTTGAGTTTATGATAATCGGATCTCAGATCTATCTATGAAAATTAACTAGCCACTTGAAGCTGGTCAAATAGATCATCGATTCGCGGAAGTGGATACCGATTTTTGATGGTGAACTTATTCAGTTCCCTATAGTCAATGCACATCCTGAAGGATCCGTCTTTCTTTTGAACGAAAAGAACCGAAGCTCCGCATGGAGAGAAGCTTGGTCTAATGAATCCTTTATTCAAGAGTTCACTTAATTGGCTTGACAATTCTTGCATTTCAGCAGGAGCCAACCAATAAGGTGATTTGGCGATCGAAGTGGCTCCAGGCACTAGGTTGATTCTGAATTCGATTTGTCATTCTGGGGGTATTCCAGGAAGTTCCTCTGGAAACACATCCAGGAAGTCACATGCCACTGGGATGTTTTGAATGCTTACTTCCTCTTTGTTCTTGTCCACAATGTGAGCGAAAAACGCGTCGTTCTTCTTGTGCAAGCACTTTTGTGCCTTGATGCACGAGATAAGACGAAGATTTTCATGGGGTTTATCTCCATATATTATTAGGGTTTTGCGATTTGGAAGATGAAGGCGAACGACCTTCTTGTGACCCATAATATCGGCATGATGGGGGCTTAACCAATCCATACCGATGATCACGTCAAAACTCCTAATATTTACTGGCATTAAGTTTATTTGGAAGGTGTAATTGTTTAGAGTTAGTGTACAGCCTACATAGATATCCTTAGTTGATTCAGTCTTCCCATTATCCATTTCCAACGTGAAGGCTTCATTATGCTTTTGGGGTTGGTGTTTTAGTAAGTGTTTGAACTTATTACTCACAAAACTTCGCTCCACTCCACTATCAAATAAGATGCATGCATACGAGTCGTTAAGTAGGAATGTACCGGTGACAACGGTTGGGTCCTGCACTGCTTCACTAGGACCCATTGTTAGTACTCTCCCTACTGCTCCTGTCCCGTGATTGTTCGCGTTGGGGCAATTTCGCCTGATATGCCCATTTTCCCACATCCGTAACAGGTATATATGGCTACAGCATTGTTGTTGTTTTTGTTGTTGTTGTTGTTGTTGTTTTTCATCTGGTTCTGTTGAAGTTGAATCCTACAATACTTCGATTACACCTCTCAGCTACACCATTCAACTGTGGTGTCCTGGGAGGTGTCAATTGTGAGACAATCCCACATTCCCTAAGATAGTCGAGGAACTCTGAACTAAGATACTCACCACCTCGATTGGATCGAAGCATCTTAATGTTCCTGCCCAATTGATTCTCGAATTCCTGTTTAAATTCCTTAAACCTTTCGAAAGTCTCTGACTTATGCTTGATCAAATAGACATATCCATATCTATTGTAATCATCAGTAAAAGTCAAATAATAACGATTAGCATCCCTTGTGGCATGTTTGAATGGTCCACACACATCCGTGTGTACAAGGTCCAACAAACCTTCACCCCTCTCACAAGAACCTGTGAAGGGTGACTTTGTCATTTTCCCAAGTAAGCATGATTCGCAACTATCATCTGACTTTAGGTCAAATGACTCCAAGACTCCATCCTTTTGGAGTTGGCCTATGCGTTTCTTGCTTATATGTCCAAGACCAATGCCATAATGATGCTTTATCCAAGTTATTATTATTAACAGAATCAATACACAATACATTATTTCCTAAGTTATCAATCACAGATACTGTTTCATACACGCCATCACAAGGTAATGCTTTAAAATAAAGAACATTATTAAAGAAAGCATTAATCGAACCAACTTCATTATCAAATGAAAAGGTAAACCCTTGTTTGTACAATGCATGAAAGGAAATAATATTTCTTTCCATTTCTGGCGAATAACAACACTTATTCAAATCTAAACTAAACCCACTACTTAGCGATAAAGTATAAACTCCAATCTTGGTGACAGGTGAAGCTTTCCTGTTTCTCATGATCAAGTTTATTCTTCCTTGCTCCACATTCTCACTTCTTCTTAGTCCCTATAAATCAGAACATATATGAATACCACAACCGGTATCAAGGACCCAAGAATTAGAATGGGGTGAGTTATTAGATAAGATAGTGTAAATACTTGCATGGTTGGGTTTAACTTTCCCATCCTTCACATCTTGCTGGTACTTTGGGCAGTTCCGCTTCCAATGTGCCTTTTCATGGCAATAGAAGCATTCAGCCTCTTTTGGGTCAGAAGGAGTGATGAAACCTTTCTTGGTTCCACTTGAAGAAGAGCCATCAAGGGTCCTAACCTTGGTACCCTTCGAAGAACTCTTTCTCTTCTTCCCTCGTCCTTTCCCGATTGCCAAGACAGGGGCGGAGTTGGAAGGAGTAGGAGTAGTAACAACCGCCTTACCCTTAAGACCACTTTCCGCGGTCTTTAAGAGTCCTTGAAGTTTGCTAAGAGTGACCTCTTCCTTTTTCATGTGGTATGTCATGCGGAATTGATCATAACATGAAGTTAAGGAGTGCAAAATAATATTTATTGCTAGCTCCTCCGGGAAGTTCACATTAAGCTTCAGCAAACGGTCCACAAATCTTTGCATTTTCTGCATGTGGCCCGTGATGGGTTCTCCATCCTTCATGCGAGTTGTTATCATGGAGGAGATGATTTCATACCTCTCTTGACAAGCACTTTGATGGTATCTTTCCATCAAGTCTTGGTGCATCTCATAAGGGTAGAAATATTCATAGGATTTTTGGAGATCCGCGGTCATAGTGGCCATCATGATGCATGCCAATTTGGAGGCATCCCTTTCATGTGCCCTAAACTCAACGATCTCTTGAGGAGTAGCAACTGTCTCATCAATCTCCTTAAGCTCCTTATCGAGGACATATTCCTTTTCATCGTAGCGAGTAATCATTCTGATGTTTCTGATCCATTCATTAAAGTTGGATCCATCAAAAGTGACTTTCCCACACAAGTTCATAAGAGAAAAGGAGCCACTAGGATTAGAGCCAGAAGCAGCATTGTTTGCAGACATCTAGTAAGAGAAGAAAGAAAGAATTAGTTTAGATATAGAGATAGTCCTTAATAAAACACCCAAATGTAATATTAAGGCTAGGACCCAATCACAATATATTATACTTAGAAGAGGTATGCCGTAATCTAAGTAATAACATATTTGAAAGGTAGGTGAATGACGATTCACCAATTTCCACCAAAGTCGAAATATTAAAATATTTAATTTGGTTCTTAGAAACTCCTAGATTCTTTTGAGATTCAATGAAATTTTCAAAGGCATGTTTCAATCTCAAGTGAGCCCTCCAAGTTTTGTGACTGGGATGCCGAGGATCACAAAACGAGGTGTGAAGTAACCATGCAAATTACTTGGTACCCTTAATAAATTACCCCTCAATCGATGTGCCGGTTAACCACACACGCTCCATCGATACAATGATAAATATTAAGTCACCCTTTACCTACCTTGTTAAGTCCAAGTTAGTATGTCGGTTAACCACACACGCTCCACTAACGACTTAGACAAAGTGTAAAGTGTAATTTCATGGATTAGCACCTTATTCACATTTTTCCTAAAGTAACTAAGATTGGGAATTTAATAAAACACTTAGTTACTTTATAATATTCATCATACTTTTAATGAGAATTTATAAGTCCTTGTCTTACCCGTTCGGCTAACGACCCTCCACCAGTCAAGCAAGCGGTGGGTGAGAGTGGACACCCATTAAGTTGCCATTTTATAGGCAACAACCTTATACCCACCTTATAGACCGGCTTCGTGAATGAGGCGTACTAGCGGTAAGACGACTTTAATCTTATACATATATATATATATATATATATATATATATATATATATATATATATATATATATATATATACTATTAACTTATAATATTATAAGTATAAGGGTTGAATTTTAACTTTTAAAATTCTAAGGGTTGGAACTAAAGTTTTTAATATGACTTTACTTGTTCCAAAACTCGAGGGCAAGTTTTGTAAACTTTCAAAACTCTTCATTTCTTGTAACTTATGAGTTTAATAGAGTAATAAAAATGAAGACTCTTCATTTTTCTAACTCTTGTGTTCTTTTAATGGTTTTTAATTCAAGTGACTTTTGGTTTTCCATAACTTGAGGACAAGTTATGGACTCCATTAAAACACATTATGATCAAGAATTAAACTACCACATAGGTTACAAATAATTCCTATGATCATCTAACCATCATAAGATCAAGAGCATGAATATGAACACTTTCATGAATCAAAAATTACACATAAAACTTTGTAATCTTGATAACAAGTTGTTGTAAATGGATTAGCAAAGACATTACACCATCTAAAACAAGTTTTCAAGTACCAAAACAGTTTAGGGTAATGTTTCTAGTCCATTTCCAGCAACTAAAGTCGAAAATCTGCACTCTGTGGCTTCTACTCGCCGAGTGCATGAACCTACTCGGCGAGTAGGTTGAAGATACACATGAACTCGGCGAGTTCATCAGGCAGACAGCAAGTTTTTCGACTTTTTCAACTATTTTGCATCAAGTATCAAACAAACAAGCCTAGGCTCTGATACCACTGATGGGTTTTGAGCATTCTAACACTTCCTAAGTGTACATGCAACCCTAATAAACATTGGATCTATGTTTGTCTAAGATACATGCAAATAATTATTTTTCCAAGGTTCATATCCTAACTAGCATGGCATGGGGAACTTGAATCAAATAAAGCTAGTAGAAATACTTACCTTGTAGTTGTAGTTGATTCCTTGGAGTTTTAGAGCCTAGCACCAATAGTGTGGATGCCTCAAATGGAAATCACAAATCACCACAAACTTGGAACTTTGAGAGAATAGTCACTACTATCTTGAAACGGGCCCTCACCTCAACAAGTGTCAACCAGTGTGATTTCAAGAACCAAAGCCTTCTTTATATAGTGTGGTGGATTAGGGTTACATCCATGTAAACCCTAATACCCATGTCTCTTCATTTCCATGAGATCCATGGGTTAAAGCTCCATGGAGTATCCATGGACTTTTCCATGCAAGCCTAGCCCATTCCAAATAAGCCTTAGCCCACACTATCTAAATATAGAAGCCCATATTTAATTAGTAATATCTTTGATCTCTAAATTAATCCTAGATTAATTATAGATCAATACTAATTAAATAATATGATCTTAAATTAATATATTAGAACTTATAATATATTAATAAATCATAACTTGTACTATTCTCAATAGATTATCCATAAATTGTTCGGGTGAAGTGCAACCCAAATGGACCATGCCGGGTCGGGTCAAGTACATATCAAATATAGTTATGGACTTAGACACTATATCCAACAATAACATCATGATAAAACATAAAGCATATTCATTAATACTAATAGTTTTGATACATGAAAATTTGCCAGAAGACATACAGTACATAGAAATATAAAATCTGGCAGCATGATGAACTTATGAGTAGTGTAATGGTACATAGCATAGATCACATAAGAGAAACCTAATACTAATAGATATACTACTGATCCCGATCATGCTATGAAATTCCTAATGGTGGTAACGATATCATATCCCAAAATGTTGTGCCAACAACTGAGCCATCTCGGTCATCTCTCCGATGACCTCATCCCGTTCCTGCTCAGCTTGCACGGCTTGTGCCTCCATAGCAAATAGCTATTGTCGAAGTGTGGCAACCTCTGCTTTTTAAAGAATGATCCTCACCAACGAGATCCGCTGGTGGAGCAGGGTGGTCCTGGAGTGCCTCATCGGTAGTTGGTTCGATGTGGGCCTCATTCACGTCCCTATCTTCCTCCATGTCTTCGTCATTCCCCTCAAACTCATAGTTTGTATCAGTGTACTCCCGGGCACAATTTCAGGGGCTCCCCCTTGTCCTTCTTCGAGTTTCTCTTCTAGCATCCCATGAGCCACTAGGGCATGATAAAAATGGACTCCTTGTTGAGCGTCATCCATGGTGACTGCATGAGGGCGTATGAATGGGTCATGTTTTGATTATCCCTATAGTATTCTTAATTATTTTTGTTTGGGTTCCCCTAGAGTTATTGGAGAGAGTGAGGTAGGCTTTTGGAATCATTTCCCTCTATGATTACTCCCGAACACATGTTGGTCTATTTCTGAATAAATATAGTTGATCAGGCTATATTTATCCCTAATATGACTACATAACTGCCCAGGTTTAATCAGAGTGTTCAATTTCCTCCAGAAGCTCTTATTAAATATTGTTAGGTTATTATCCTAATGTGCGCACATAAGTGTGAAATTTTTGTTTTGTTTAGAGTTATTTAGTCCCATTGTGTTTATAGTTGCATATCATGCATGGTTAGATATGCTAATTCACTATAAACATTACTCTGATACCAACCTGTCACGCCCTCGAACCATACAGCGGAAACGCCCGGGGGCTCGTGTGACTAACAATTGAATTATCATCACAATGAATATACATGAAACATAACACATTCATCACCAACATTACATATAACAACTAGCATTGTTCATATCAAGTACATTGTTATAAGTTACATAGTTTGAAGTTTTAAAAGTACGATAAATGATGTTACACAAAATAAAAACATACATTCTTGCAAATCCTTTCTGCTTAACGATTGCCTGAGAATACAAGTTATTTTGAAAACGATCAACATATATAATGTTGGTGATTTCATAAGTTTGGTTGAATAAAAGCTTTTGTATCTTTCATAAAAACCCAGAAAATCCGATATTTTCTGTAAATTGTCTGAAAATGATGTGAAAATCAAGTATAAATGCATGTGTGAATTTCATAGTTATAACTTGAATGAGTGTAGTTTAGATTCATTGTATTGTGAATAAGTGATAAATGTATATATACAATTTCCCCAGAAAATCCGATATTTTTGTTTTATAACAACGTCTAAGTTCTTGTATCGTTAAATAAGTTGTTTTGTATTGACACAATCGAAGAGTTTATCTTCGAAAGGTTATATTTGGTATTGAATCCATATATGAGCCGTTATAATCATGCATGATAATGACTAGGTTGCCCATCTTGGCATTTTTCCAAATGTCGGTATTGCTCAAGCTTTTGTCGTCCTAGACTGGCCTAGTCTAGCTGTAGCGAGTAGCTAATGCATGGGGGGTCACTCAGTATAGATCTATACACATACTCCCGCTTTCCTTCCAGGAAACTCTGATTATAACTACATGCTACGATTGTACACTCAGAGGTGCCAACCGACATGTCTCACTAGATTCTCAACCCCTTTTGTACTATGTTTAATGTTTACGTATGTGTGGTATGTTTTCGTATTTGAAATGTGTGTTTTAAGTTTGGAAGGTGGATCTTGGTGAGAGAAGCTTGAGGATCAAGAAGCTTTGAACAAGGAACGGTTGGGGACCTGAACTCTACTCCATTTTAGCATCTCTTGAAGGTAGCAAGTCGTTACTTTGACTTTCCTCCTTCTAGATCTCTTCATGTTTAAGATTAGGGCTTTTCTAGCATGTATGATAACCATTTTCCGGTATGGGCTTGGGTTTGAAGTTGCAATTTCAGATCTGAACTTATCTTGGCCTCTTTAACTATAAAGCTTCCAGCTTTAGCAAGTATGAGTTATTCCCTTTGAGTTAAACCCCATTTTAAGCTTGGATTTGGTATTCTAAACCTTTAGAGCCCTGCATGCACATAAAGTTTGCAACTTTACGTGATAAGCATGCCTTAGGAAGCCAGATCTACCATTTGGAGCCGTGGAATGGCTCAAAATCATCTGGAAAATAAATGGACTTAATGAACTCGACGAGTCGGATAAGGAACTCAATGAGTTAGGAAGGGTTTTCCCATTGTTTGGTTTCAGCATGGACTCGACGAGTCAACAGAGGACTCGACGAGTCAGTTAGGGTTTTCCCCGACTTCTCGACACGCATAGACTCGACGAGTTGGTCGGAAACTCGCCGAGTCGGTGAGGGTTTTATGACCTTTTGAACTCTTAAGGAACTCGACGAGTTGCTAGCTGCACTCGACGAGTTGAGTCAACATGGACTATTGACATTGACCGTTGACTTTGACTTGGACCTGGGGTTGACCAGTTGACTTCTAGGGGTATTTTAGTAAATTGGAAATTTATGGAAATGGTCCTATGGTAAATATAGGTGGTGGGGTCCGTGGCAGTGATTTGAGAGATTGAGCTTACCACTTCAGTTCGACAGTTGTGAGGTGAGTTTTCCTCACTATACTCAAAGGTCTAAGGCACCAAGACCGGCTCTTTTTGGATTGTTATCCTGATATCTTATATGCTCGAGTATTGTATGATTCGTTAGATCAATATCCTGGTAGATAGGATGTTATATGTTGTTATGATCCGTTAGATCGGTATCCTGGTAGATAGGATGTTATATGTTGTTATGATCCGTCAGATCAGTATCCTGGTACATAGGATGTTATATGTTGCTGTGATCTGTTAGATTGGTTTGTCTGTCTATAGACTGTTATGTGATTAGCTGATATATGTGCACATGTTTGATTGGTGGTTGAGGCTAATCTGCTTTGTGCAAAATCCAACAGACCTGGGCATTCTAACCCGATGATTGTGGGTCGTGAGTATTCCATTCTGAGGATGATTGGACTCGTAGTATGTGAGCATTCCAACTTGTTGGTTGTAGGCCTAGGGTATTCCATCCCGAGGATAATTGGACCCATAGTATGTTGGCATTCCAGCCGGATGTTAGAGGGCCTGGGGTATTCCAACCTGATGGTTGACTGGACCCATAGTATGTTGTTCGTGATTGTATGTATATTGTTGTGTGTATGGGTATTTTGGGGGAACTCACTAAGATTTGGGCTTACAGTTTCAGTTTTGGTTTTAGGTACCTCAGATGATCCTAGGAAGGCAAAGGCGTGATCGTACAACTCCTCACATTTTATGACTTTGTTTCTGGGATACTCTGATATGGAACTATTTTGAAAATAGATTTGCAATAACTATTGGTTTCTAAATGCTTTAAAAAGTTTTAAATTGGCTTGAATTTTTATGGTTGTTACAGGTATGTGGGGTGAAATAGACCCGGTACGACCTTGTGTTGACACATGAGTTGAAATAGACTTAGGGGTGATATAGACCCGGTACGGTTTTAGGACGACACATGAGTTGAAATAGACTTGTAGGTGAAATAGACCTGACACAACTTTGAACGGGCAGATATGTATGGTATGCGGTATTTTGGGGAACTCACTAACCTTTGTTCTTACAGTTTTCGGTTCATATTTCAGGTACTTCCAGATTGAAGGGGGAGGGCTCGGGATGATCGCATCGCACACACCATGTTGTTCCGCATTTTGTTGAATTGATGTATTTGTATGATTATTGACATACTTTGATTTTCTTTTATGGGTTATTGAACACGTTTTGGATGATGGTCTTATTATTATAAAAATGAAATTTTTGGTCTTTAATTTTGGGATGTTACATATTCTCTTTTAAAAATGGGAAAAATTGCTATGGTTTTTGGGACGTTATGTCACACCCCAAAACCGGAACGGCGGAAATGTTTGGGGGTGGAGGACGTCATGTCAAGTATCACGATATATGTATATGGTAAGCAATTAATGAACAACCATTTCATTTAGAAAGAAAGTGTTTACAATGTGTGTGTTTACAAAACATAGAAGTCATAAACAAATAACAAAACAAGACTTGAAGCTGTAATGCTCCATCTTCTAAATTCCCAGCACGAGCACCTGTCTAATAGTCTCCTGAGAATACAAGTTATTTGAAAGAGTTGATCAACAATTAAGCTGGTGAGTTCATAAGATTTTAGTGATGTGAGTAAGCTGTAAAGTGTTGTTGAAAATGTATATGCACAAGTGATGTAAGTTGTAAGTTCTGTTTTGAAAAGTTTGCCTGTTCCTCTAGAAAATCCTATATTTCCTACTTTAATGGAAGTTAAGTAAAATGACACTACAAGCCTTTCTATGCGTACTAAGTGGGTACAAGTTATATATACTTGGAGTAAATAAACAATCGATTGTACGCATCTGCCCTCAACTCACAACCCAACGGGGAACAGTAAGTAAGGCAGATAACACACATTCCATTGGTTGTTAGATCGTTGTCATATATAACCTTGGTGTATTCACTTGTTACTCATGGAGTTATTTGTAATGGTTCCTTTATATCTAATGGAGAGTTCCTTTAAGAAAACCTATATTTCTTATAGTAAAATATTGACTACGGTGATTACTTTTATAATAGCTTTGTTTATACTGCTATATATAATCTGATATCGGGTAGATAGTTAATTGGGGGAATCTGACCTAAGCCCACATCCAACGGGAACAGGACGTCGGGGGAAAACACACATTTAGCTATCTATCGGATATTAGTTTTATATATAAACATGGTGTATAAACTAAGGTGTTATAGAGTTAACTCACTTAAAGTCTTTAAAACTGTACTGGCTTAATAAAATGGATTAAGCCCTTAACTGGGAAATCGCTAGTTTTGTATACCAAAAAGTACTGACTTTGAAAAGTAAGTTTTGTACTAGAATAATTGTGCGTTGACTCTGTGTCCTATGACCTGATCCATACCTGGTACCCTTATGATGACTTAATGTATACTAAGCATAGATATATATAGATTCGGGTAGATAATAGATTGGGTGACCTCGGTGTAAGCCCACATCCAATGGGAACAGGAATTACAGCGAAGAGCACACATCCTATTAGCTATCGGAATCTACTTACCAAGACTCGACTGTTTTGAAAGTATCCTTCTACCAAGACCCGACTGTTCCTTTGTCAAATGTAGAAGTATATTCTCCCTAGTTTATAACTATCTCGAATAGAAAATAGATCAACTTTCAAGTGTTACCGACACTTTATGAAAGTAATGGGAGAAGTGAGTACACTGATGTCGTTTATAATGACATGTGGAGGTACTATTAACCTAAAAACATATTCGTTTTATTACGGTCATAATGTGAAAGCTAGAACCCCTACTAAACGCTCTCAATGTAAAGAGATTGAGGGAACCCAACTTGACCCCAACAAATTCATGCAAGCCGTGTAATTCACATTAAATTTATATGATCATGTATACCCAATATAACTATCACTAATACGTTAGTGATTCATTGGTATAATTAGATCCTGTCTGTGTGTTATCATGCTATAGCAACTTAACTTGTTTGTTATGTTCTGTTCTGGTATTGTTTGATTCTCTTCACTGCTTGTTCTGTTCTGGTGTTGTTTCTTTGTGTGCTTCATTGTACTAGAAGTAATGAATAGCATTCTCCTAAACTATACCTATAATAGTTTACTAATGTTCTAACTGTACTGTTACTGAAAATACTCATTTATCTACCAAGTTATGCTTATACTTTAAAAACGGAGTTTTGTACAACTGTAAAGTAACACAACCTTTAAAAGAGTTTTGAAATGTATTGAAAACTTATAAATGACATAAGTAACATTTTGAAAGATGTTTATAACAAACATTTACACAATTATCATTGTGTTCAACTTGTATTCCACCCCCCCCCCCCCTTAAAACAGTCAAAATAGTTTAAAAGATTCATTATGGGGTATGAACTCACCTGATGTGGGTGATTCAAACGGGTATGCGCGTACGGATGAGATGTTCCATGAATGAAGTCCCGAGACACAATAAGTCCTAAATGATATATACGGACACATATTGACATGAATATAGTGTTTATAAACAACTATATGAAAGATAACACCTTCCGGGACTAGGAAACACTTTGGCTAGGTGTTGGAATCACATGTGATTCAACAAAGGGAAGTGAAATGGCACTAATTTGTGTTTACGGTTTTGTAACCAAATCCACTTGAGCTTACGGTGGTAAACCCATGAGTTTACGGTCTTAAACTCATGGTACTTTAACCATATGGTGGTTTGAAGTCCTAGAAGTCCTTTTGAAGCATCCTAACTTCAAGTCTTAGCCTTAGGAAGTGATTAGGGCAACATATCACCCCTTTATAGGGTTTACGGTTTTTGGACCATTTGTCTTTGGGTTTACAGGAGTAAACCCAAATTGTTTATGGTTAAATGATGTTTTCAAGTCCTAAACACTTCTAGGTAGAGGTCTAGGCTAGTTTCTAAGTTTAAGGAATGAGTTTGGGGCATCAAAACTTGCCTAAGAGGTGTTTACGGTTTTGGGAGCTCCCCAAACCGTAAACACATATATATGGGACATTTTTGTGGTTTTCATGTGCTAAACACATCAAAGGAAGGTTCTATGTTTGTTTCTATGGTTTGGCAAGAGTTTAGGGGCACTTTGGCAACCTTTAGCACCCTTTTTAGGGTTTACGGTCCAAGAAGATTCTTGGACCGTAAACACCTTATCCTTTGTGATTTTGGGTGTTTTCTTGATGCTCTTAAGGTTTAAACATGTCAAGGGTTGTTTCTATGCAAAGGTCTAGAGGGACAAAGGGCACATTTTAGCCACACTTTTAGTGTTCACGGTCCAAGAAGATCTTGGGCCGTGAACACCTTGTTCTTGGGGTATTTTGATGATTTCTTGATGTTTAAAACTTGATCTAAATATAATAGGGCTAGAAACACTTACTAGTTGAAGATCTTGAAGAAAAACGGGATGATACTTGAGAGAGAAATGGCCCTAGTTTTTGGAAATGTGAAAAAGTGAATAAAATAACTAAGTATCGCTTATATAGTCTTTTGGGTTTACGGTCCCAATACCATTTTCGACCGTAAACTCAAAACTCTTGAAGTTTTGGGCACTTATTGCTTCATAATAAACCCTAGGGTATCCACTCTCCTGATATCTTTTGAAACACTAACTTTAAAACACTCAAACTTATTCCAAAAAGTTTGAAAGTTAGTAGAAATAGTTTTGACTCATATTGAAATGGATGGTTGAATAGAATGGAAAGTTTTGGGTTGTCACATCATCCCCCTGTTAGAATGAATTTCGTCCCGAAATTAGCTCTCTTAACATTACTACTGGGCCTGAGCTCTTCTGCTTTGTAGAATACTCACTCGTAGACCTTGCAACTTGCCCTGGTGTTCTTGATAGGATTCCTACTTGGTCCATCTATCATTACCTCGTGTATACAAGCTGTATATGATTAAGATTAGTAGGACTATCGGATGTGCGACTCTGCCCCAGGTCCACAACCCACGGGGAAACAGGAGATAGGGCGGAAACACACATACTAGATCTGCGTAATCACTCTCATATACCACCCTTGCGTATACATTCAAAAATAATAGGCGGGCTGTATTCGTCCATAGCCTCTATGCTCGAACTTGGTCTGCTGGACGAGTGGTATTTCGTGACGGTCTGTGGACGTCTGACGATAAGGCTTCGGAGGACAAAGTACTCTTCGCACGAGTACTTCGGGGGTTTAGAATGCGAAAGATAAAGTTTGGGTTTTGTTCGGACCTTCGATACGAATGACGAAAGTTTCGAGAACTTGCCGATTGAGGCGATAGAAACATATGAACTCAGTACGGTGAGGACCACGCCAACTCATGACGAAAGAAAAGCAACAGACTCTATACCGAACAAGGTTTTGGTCAAATGAAAGAAACGTCTGGTAAACAACGATGTAACCCTGGTATGCTTGGTACTGTACTCTTAGTATGTTCAACAATGAACTCCTTGTAACTGTTCTCGAGTTTCCTGTTTTCTATTTTGAAATTAACACTCCTATGTATCGTACCGCTATGTGCGCATACATACAAATAAAAGTGCTTTACTTACTGAAGGGATACTTTTATACCATGATCCCCCATGGTACCACTACCATCGCCCGTCATATACAAGTTGTGAATACTTCAGATGAGCCAGGCAGTCGACTGAGCATCTCTGCCTCAAATCCTCAACCAATTAAGGAAATGGGAACTAAGCGGAATCACTCACTCTAAGTCTGCAACATCTCAGTTGCGCACAACCCTGATGTATCTGGTGAGTCATAATAGCTTCTCTAAGGGATCTTTTATTTCTTTTGAATTTTACGACCTATTTCAACATGTGAGTTGTTATAGTTACTTTTAAGTGTCATCCCCAAATTTTAATCTTATATGAATATAAATTAGTTTTTAATGTAAATATTATTTTGAAAATGTACCACTACTCGACGACGACTCCGGGGTAGATTCTCCTGCGGTGATCATCAGAATACGTCCATCCGCTCCTGAGTTCTTCATTATCGGGCAATCCCTCTGATTGTGTCCATTCTCACCACAGCCATAACAGGATTGGTTTTCTTCAGCTCCGAGGACTTGGGAGATCGGTTGAGCTGGTGCCCTGTAGTAACGGACTGTGTGTCCCTTTCTGTGGTAGTTCAGACACTGCATTTCTCGGCATACTCCGGTGTGGTGAAAGTTGCACTTTCCACACTTCGGAAGGTTTCCAGCATAATGACTGGCAGATGCTGAAACAGTAGGTGTCGTAGCGGCGTACATAGTACTCGCTCGTTGCTCTTGCGGGGTGTCTTGTGTTGTTTGCTTCTTCTTTCTCTTGTCCTCCGACTCTTGATTATAGTCCTCTTCCCTTGATGACTCGGGAATAGGGACTTTTACGTTGTGGCAGACTCCATGATCGATGAGTCGTTGAGCCAAGCGTTTAGCACTATCGAACGTGGCTGGGTTAGAAGACAGCACATTTCCTTGGGTCGGAGCAGTCAGACCCCAAATGTATCTTTCTATCTTCTTGCTCTCCGAGGTAATCATCTCGGGGCATAGAGCTGCTAGTTCATTGAACCAGTCGGTGTAGTTCACTATGTCTGAGCCGACCATAGTGAGATCCCACAACTCGTGTTCCAGCTTTTGAATCCTCGCCTAACGGGCAATATTCTTCCCGCATTAACTCTTTTAATTTTTCCCAACCTATTGAGTTTGCCACTGATAGGGTCAGTGACTTAACATGGCTGTTCCACCATGTTAGGGCCTTGCCATCGAAGGTGCAGGCAGCAAACTTCACTTTGCTTCCTTCTGGGCATAGACAGATTTCGAAAACCGACTCGGTTTTCTCGAACCATTGCAGGAGGGCAATGACTCCTACAGTCCCTTTAAAGGACAATGGTTGGCATCTGGTGAAGTCCTTGTAGGAGAACTCTCCCTGGCGCACAGGGACCTCACCTTGAGTAGAATCAGTAGGCGTTTCACCTCCACTTGTACTGATGGGGTGATATTGTGTCATGGCTGTTGCCACAGCCGCGACCACTGCAGCGTTCAGAGTTGCTGCATCCATTTGTGGAGAAGGTATGGGAGTTATCGGAGTAGCGTGTCTGGGTGATCTGCGAGGAGGCATCTTTGCTAAAAGAAAACAAAGATGAGACGGAATAAATCTATAGTAACGGACACAAGCCGAAAGCTGAAAAGACAAGGTTATCCTAGTTCTGGATGTATCGGGTCCTGACTTCCACAGGGTTCTAGGAACAATTCATAAATGAGTCTATACCAAATAAACTCTATGAATTTGAAATAACTATCCTCGAATGAATATCTGTTTCCTGAATAATTGTTACCAGCTGCATGTAAGAAAATAATTCTAACACATGTAATGTGAGCAGTGTTTCCACTCGCTCGATAAATTAACCTAATTAATATTTATTAGTGTGACGCGTAAGACGTTTTGGTTACTTTGGCTGATCTTTCCTTGAAATCTTCTCATGAATTTGTCCTTGTTCCTCCTGAACTCTTATGTTGTCTACTATGAGGAAGTGGTTCCGTTTATCTGGGCTTGTCGTGCGAGAATGACAGTGACTAAAGAACCTATGAACTTTAAGGTAACTTTATGGGGTGATCCTTACGGAATCCTCCTATAATTGTACAAGGTACACCAGTTTGTATTGTATATAATTGAAGATCAAATAGACCTTCGAATAATTGATCCCACCTCAACACTACTTCCTTAAAAGGAATGGATAGTGAAGCGTCGGTCACAGATTCTATGTCTATAAGATCTTGATTATATATAAAACTTTATGAATATACCCTGTAAGATTATAGACCTATCCGCAAGGGTCTTTTAAGTTATCACATAAGTTATTTATCTGGACTAAAATACTCATATAGTATTCTAACGTAATGTACTTGGCCTGGCGTTCTCTTGACTGGTGTTTCGGTAAGTTTCAACTCTGTTGCAACACCACATCATTCCCAAACACATGTCGATCATATCTCGAATGAATATAGTTGATCAGGCTATATTGATCCTATCTATGATTACATAACTGTTCAGGTTGACGACAGTGTCCAACCCTTAAATACTTTTAGTTTTGTTCTCCTCGGGACCCTAGTTCTATTATATATATATATATATATATATATATATATATATATATATATATATATATATATATATATATATATATATATATATATATATATATATATATATATAAAAGCCCTTCCATTCTCGTGCCGTCTAGAGCAAATTCACAAGGTTACAAGGACGCCACGTTACCTGCATTCAGACCGACGCATAACCCTTCTTTGTAAGAGGCGTCTGTTCCACTCTCATTCAACACCGATTCGTCACCAACCGTGTTTGAGACTCCGTTTCCCACCACCGCTTCCCTCTTTTTCCTCCTCACTCTTTCTAATAGCGATTCCGTTTTTCTATATTGATGTCGTTTTTTCTGTTTCATTGATCACTACCACGCCTTCTTCCACCATCAATTTCGGTCGATGTTTCTTTCTAAATCCGTACAAAAAAGCAGATGAGGAAAAGGGTTGATTTTATGTTTCCCCCCAACGTCACATGTTGGATCATCCACGCTCGCTCCATCTATCATCTGCTCTCCACTGGTATGTGGTTTTCATTTTTATATTCGTTTTAATTCTCTTTATGGGGTTATCTCTGCACTCCTCTTAGTCCTTAAATTATCATGTTCTGATGTTTGATTTCCTTAAGTTATTTTTTCTATAAAAGTCCTACGTTTGCAAAAAATCATACATGTAGAAACAGGAAACTTTGTGGATGTAGAAACAAGAGACTTTGGGAACTGTTAATTTCAGATTCAAGTAATCATCTAAAAAAGAAATAAATGACAATGTTGAGTGGAGGAGGATGACGAATTACTTGATTGTGGATTCAGGTATGGTTTGATTATTGAAAATTTTTAGTTGAACTTTAGTTTCTACTAATTTGTATTCTCTCATATGTTTGTTATTGTGGTACAGACATTGACCATCTTGTATGAGGCATTTTCTTCTATTTTCAACTACTACCAGTCGTACTGATAGTTTCTCTTGTTAAATTTTTTGTGCCTTTTGGACAAGTTTATTTGCTTGGGAAAATATAGATAACCATATTACGTATGGTCAATTTTTTGTGCCATTAGGTTTCCTTCTCTGAAATTCCATTTTGTGTTCTATATTTTGAAACCAGTAATCATAAGCATTCTTATATTGAATTTGTTCCTTGTTTACTTCATTTTTTTAGCAATTCTTTTGTTGTCCTTTCTATCAGGGATCATGCATCAATTATGGTTGGAAGTAGAGCATTGAACATATCCTAAAACACAACAAAACTTGGCCTTCAGTGCACTCATAGCCAACTATGTAAATGGCTCTATGGTGTGCAACAAACAGAACAAATTTAGTTTGTCTATTAGTGTCATACGTTCATTTCTTCCTGTTACAACCTTGTACTATAAAAATGTATCCAATTAGTAATAACATGTTCTTTTTTATTGGTATAGTTGTAATTTCCTCATCATTCCACAGATTCATTTTTAGTGGACTAGCCATGATTGTCCATATGATTGTTGCTTCCATCTGCATCAGCGTTGTGTTCATGTTATCAAGTCCAACAAAAAAGGTTTTATTTGGAGACTAGAGAGTAAGAAAATGCTTTAGTAACACAAATTCCTATTCCCCGTGACATTCCACGACTGCAACATTTTATTGGCATTGTAATTTCAGTTTCTTTTCTATCAATGATTTTGTTGCACTAATACATGGTGAGCTTTCCATCTTAAGGTAAGCAATTTTATATTGTTCACCAATCATCATAATTATTTCTATTGTTACTTATATTCCCTTGAATGAGCTTAACAGTGTGATCAGTATTCCAATTTCACATTTACTCTGTAAGTATATGATTATTAGTTAACGTATTTATTGTTGTTCCCCATAATAAATCCCCTGTTAATAGTTGTTAATGTTGATGATGATGTTGAAAGTGAAGCATTGGCAACTCTATTACTCAGCAAGCTATGCGATGGCATCAAAGTTTCTATTTTCTCTTGAAATAATGAAACAAATAATTCTTGAATGATATTGTATGTTATTAGGTATGTATAACTCATTCATTGGTACTTTATAGGGTAAATAAAGAAAGTCATTGTCACTTTCATAATTTTATCAATTTACCAACATAAGTAACTTTTATAGTGATTAGGCAATCAAAATGGTTAAATCACGTTGTGTTTTTCTGGATTTTTCCTTTATATAGGAAAACTGCCCTTTTAAATGGTAAAAAAAATCATATCATGGTCTAATCAATATAAAATAACGAAAGTATTTGTCTTTTATATATATATATATATTTATCTGTTGTAATTTTTTTAACCCTTGTGTAAAAAAAAAGACTTTTAAAAGATATATAACAAGTTATTATTGCACATTTTTTAAGAACTTGATGGATGGTATTGAACAAATTTGGTCTCATGTTTTTTTTTTAGTTTTATAATTGACCCTTTTTTTAGAAATTCGTTTTTATAAAGTGTTTTTTGTTAAGAATATGTAATTTTTTTTTTGGAAGTGGGTTGGAGATTAACATGAATTTTTTAGGAGAGTAGTCCATACGAACTATATGACATATGGTATAAGCAACATAAGAATTTTAAAGATTATTTGTTTTGCAATTTATTCTTTTACAAATTCACTTTCTAATTTTTTTTTTTATATATATTTGTTTTTATTCATGTAAAGGTTGTAAAAGAGCATGTAAGTGTTCGTTTTTTCAAATTTGATTCACACAGAATGTTTTATTTATATTATGGAATGGTATTGAAAACTAAAGTATGGCTTATTTTCTAAGTTTTTTACGAATTTGTTTTTATACATGTAAATATTTGTTTCTACAAGTTCATTTTCAAAGTTTTTGCATATTCTTTTTTGTGCATGTAAAGGTTGTAAAAGAGCATGTAAATATTATTTTCTTAAAACTCAATTTATTTTGGCTTTCCATTAAGGAATTTAATGGAAAATTAGTAAAGTTTAGTAAATGTTCTATTATGTTCTTTGTAACAGTCAGTTTCATGTGATAGTTTGACTAGACATGTATCTCCCCTGCATTCTAGACGAACACATCACATAGATAAGTTGCTCGTTTGCATACCGTTTTTATTAATTGAAAAAAGCATCGTTTTGGTACCCCCTCTTTAAAGTTGTTACATATACTAAGAAATAAGAATTGCTAATGGGATCATGCGGATAAAAGATAGAGAAACCTAATTTCGTATACCCGTGGAAATCATGATTATAAATTTAATTCAATTTTCATAGCAAAAATTCATAATTATTTATCAATTATTTTAAATAAACTATTAATTAAGAGATATACCAAAATCTTAAAGTTAGTTATAACTTCAAATTTAACATAAAATTAAAAAAGTAAATGTTTCTATAAAAAGTTTAAAATCTATTATTTAAGGAAACTGATTCGTACACAACAAATTTTTTCCATACACAATAATTTATGCATTAAAGTATTGTATTATACAACTCTATAAAATATGAATTGTTGTGTATTGATAAAAATTGTTGTGTACGAATCACTTTTCATTATTTAAAACATTAACCTCATTAATTGTGATAGTGATTTGCCTAATATATCTCATTGACACATGTCATAATATTAATGTGTAGTTGTATTATAGTAACACATAGCACAAAAAGATTAAAGTTATTCTTTTATTAGTATAGAAATTTTATTTTTATTTTTACATTGCATGACAATGTAATTTCATTATGATACCCATAATAGCAATGCATTTCTATTTACTTACCAAAAAAAATAACAACATATTTGGTTCCAATATTCTTTACTCTTTTTATCGATATTGATAACATACTTTATTTTTAACCTATCATATAACGAACCAGATTTCTTTATTGACAACACAATCATATTCCATATTATATTAAGAGCATTCACCATTCAAATTTCAAGGCATCACACTATAGAAGATCCATGTAATCATAACATTTTGTCTTAATCTTTTTAAAAGGTCCAAATTACCTTTCTCGGCTCGTGCTAAGCACGGGCCTCGGAACTTACCTAGTATATTATATATAAAAGCCCTTTTATTCTCCTACCAGCAAAATCAAATTTACAGGCTTTATTGGACGCCACGTCAACTGCGTTGTGAAACGATTCCATTGACACCAACGTCGATTCACAATGGCTCATGTTCTACTGTGTCGTATCCGTTTCACCGTTTCATTGCCAATCGTTACCGCCGATGTTCCCCAATGAACTATGAAATTTCTTCAAGAGATAATTCTCTGATTCCCCTCCAGACGACCTCCCCTTCTCATCTCATACCAGGGCAACATCAATTTTATGTGTCTTCAATTTCCTACCCTATAATCGTTCTTGCTTCTCTTATATTATACCACAACAAGCTTTACCCTAATCCTTGCAATTGGCACAAAATGTTTCTGAATGATTACGATATTTGTCACGGTGATAAACACCTTCCATCAAGTCGCTGGAAATTCTTCACACAATCGCTTCAACTCTCTCTTCAATAAAGGTCCATAACACGTGACAATTGATTACTCCCTTTCTGCGATTTTATTTATGTTACCTAATAGATAACCGCTTCTCTTCTCTCGTTCTTTGTTGTTCTATTTTCGTTTGGATCGTCATGAATAATTTCTCTCTAATCCCTTTCTCCTCCCACTCTCTAACCCTAACACCGATCACCATTTATCACATCACGATCCCCTGGCACAGGTTGGATTCAACTTTGATTTTAGTTTATTTCATTATAGGGCTTTGAATAAATTTGGTTCTTTTTCCTCGGATCTTATTTTTCCACAATTATGGAATTATTGATCTACGGTTGATTTAGTATTTATATGTATTTTTGAGGTAATTAGAAATGATCTTTGGTTGTTAGATGTTCTATACCTTCATAAAAGTACAACATCCGAAACAATTACTAAATCAAACAATACTGAAGCAATAAATGAGATGTAATTATTAATTTTTGTTGGAGTATGTTAACGAGATGCAATTACTAAATCAAAGAAAATTGAAGCAATAAATAAGAACATTATAAATTTCATTTTATCCACATCTTCGGTGGATATTCAGGGTCAACTGATGTTTCAATAATTGCATTTAATGTACAGATTTCGTTTGCAAAACTTTCATTTCCATCATTGAAAGTTAATGAAAACTATGAAGATTGCATGATATACTGATGTTTCTATTTCGTGTAGTCTTGATTTAGTTCCAATGTCACATTGATGTAGTTTGTTTCGGTTAGACGCTTCTGCGACTTCACATGCTAAGATTATACGTGAGTTCTCTCACATTAGCTTTCCTCCATATGAAAGGTGTTTTTCTGTTCATGTTCTAAAGTAATTCTTGAATACACATTAACTTTCCTCCATATGAAAGTTGATTCTTGATTATGATTTAGGGTTTGCAATAATGTTAATGGATGATTTCGTTGTATTATCTAAAAATCTATTGTCCTCAAATTTTTAGGCTTTCTTTTTTCCTTTGAGATAATTTCAACTGTCACTTTGATTTCTGAACTTACCCAATTTTTTGTGATGCCATTTATTGGTGTCATATATGGTTCTCAATTGAGGGACATCATTAGATCCCACTTTTTTTTTAATTTCAACCGTGTGGACTAGATGTGTAGAATACCATTTTGCACACTTCCCTGAATTTTTAATCATTGACAGTGAACGAGGGAGACTAGATGAAAGTGAACATTTTTTTGCTGACACAACATTTGAAACAGGGGAAGGTGGCTACTGAAGATCCTACTGTGAAGAGGCTTCCAGAGATGGAGAGTGTTGTGAGGAAAGCTAATGGGAAATTAAACAGAGCAAAACCGTTGTTAGATGTCTTTAAACATAGAATGCTCAAATAAGAACAGAATTGGAGGCTACAAAGTTATAAATGATTCAGAGTTCATTAATATATGTTTAAAATTTAGTTGTGATTTCTATGGAATTTCTTAGTATCGAATAACTTAGCAATGCATGTTATTAGAATTATATGTTTGTTATTGAATTTGATTATGATATGTTTCTTTTTTTGGCTTTGAACATCAGACGTTATTTTAACTAGACCATCACTTTGTGACACTAACAATTAGAAAACATTATGCTCATTTATTAATGATATTGGTTAGTTTTTATTTCATTAAATCCTAATTTGTTTGTTTATTACAACATAAATTACTTTATGCACGACATGGGCCTATTTTTGGTCATGTAATACTTATTTTCGTCTATTAGTTGGTCTATTGTCATATTCTTTTTGCATAATATCACACATTCCATTATTATATTCATTATGAATCAGTATGTGATTGATATGCCTGCAAAGATACATATTTTTTTTACGAATTATGTTGAATTTCAAATAAATAAATAAATAAAAACTAAAGATATTTCTCAGCAATATACTAAACATAGTAAATTACAAGGAATAACATACTTCACTTTTTATATTACTATTGGCATTGTACATTATTTTTTTCATGTAATAGCATTGAACTTATAATTTAACCCCAATATAACAATGTACTTACAATTGATTACCAATCATAGAAATGCTCTTGTGACTAAAAGAATATGCTTTCATTTTCATATCTAAATCAAGTATTTTATGTTGAAAATCCACCTAGCTAATATACATCATACAACGGTGAAACAATTACCCAAATTACTTTTTGTGGGTCGTGCTTAGCACGGGCCTCAAACTTTTCTAGCATATATATATATATATATATATATATATATATATATATATATATATATATATATATATATCAGTGTTCTAAAAGGCGCGCCATGACATGAGGCGCGGCGTCGCCGTTACGAAAAGTTTCATAACGTTGCTGTTAGGCATGACGCGTGGCAATGCGTGATATGGCGTGCCATGGCGCGTTATGGCGTGTTATGGCGCGTGTTTTTTCATTTGAGACACGTTTTTTTGCTCTTTTTTATACCTTTTCTAATCGGACATACAAGTATTGTGTTTTTTATTAACTTTATGGTATTAGTTGTTGATATAACACTTCTAAAAACTAGGTATATTTGATATAAATTTATATTTATGCGGTAATATAATTATAAATTAATACAAAATCGTCGCCTTACATCACGCCTTGAAAAACGCCATTGCTCGCCATAACTCGTTAAGCTTGAGGCTTGGCCTTGCCGTCACGTCATACCTCACGCCTTTTAGAACCTTGATATATATATATATATATATATATATATATATATATATATATATATATATACACACACACACACACACCTTAATAAGCATTTAGCCTCAAATGCTGAATTTTAAGAGATACAACCCTTAAAGCATCATATACAACAACTTTATGCATTTCAAAAAAATCAGATCTTATCCTATCTATCATTGAACAAGTCAACATAAGTGCATAATTATCCTTATTTTTGGGGCTTTTGACTGAGTCCCCCTGCAATCCATATGTTGAATATTGCTTGCCTTCCCTACATTTCTGTTGATCGAGTCTATATAACTATAACCATCCAGTAACACCAATGCTTCCCATCCTCTATCTGTGAAACTTTAAACTGTCAATCAACACCACAACCTCATCTTGCATCACTACCAGTCTCATTTTTCTCTCCATTAATCAACAAAACCATCATATTTAAACAAAAAGAACACAAATCACTCTCTTCTTTGTCTGCCTCTCTCCTTATAACCCTCACCAAATACATACACATCTCCATCTTCATCTCGATCTGCATCTCTATTCTTTAGCTTATAAGACTTCAACCAAATTAAAAAAAATTGTGTTGTTGCTACCATCTTACATCCACTGCCACTCACTATTGCCTCCCCCATCTTCCACAATAGACATCATCACTGAGGTTCTCCCCCTTCTCCGCTTTCAGATTTTGAATGATAATAATAGCCTATATGATTTGCTATCGATAAGCGCCCATTTGAAATCACAAATGAATTTTTGGAGAGCAAGAAGCTGCGAAAGGAAGAAGGGAACAAGAGAGGGTAATGCTTATTTTTTTTTCATTTTTTCTGATTTCTTTTGTTTTGTATGTTATTTATGTTCACAATCTTGGTTTTGAAAGTTAGGGTGTCTGATGCTGCTAAGGTTTAATGATAGTGATTTTCAATATGGTCACCAATCGATCCCACACTTGAAGCGTGTTCATGTTTAATATTTTTAAGTATTTGATATCTATTATGTTTTTATTTTCTAATTTCACATGTTATTGAAGACACAACATGAATTGGAGTCTAATCCTAGGTATTGTCTCTCTCCCTTAACGTCTATATATAGTTTAGTTGTTGGTCTGTGTTCTTCCATGGTGATTTAGGGGGGAAAAGGTATCCATAGGAAAAGGGTATTTGTTACAATTTTGTATTCTTTATTCAATATGATGATTAATTTTCTTCTTATATTTTTCTATTTAAAAATGTTGCAGAGACAAGAGAGGAATGAAAAGTAAATCAAAATGTTGATGACATCTTATTTTTTTCAATTATATTGGTTTCCATGTGAGCTTTTCTTTCATTTTCTTCTTATTTTTTTTTATATTTTCTTATAAACATGTTGAATAAATATGAGGTTATTGATGTTCTCCAAGGACCGGCCGGAACCACAAATCAATTGAAGAGAAGGGTGAAAAAAACCTAGATTTTTATGCCTTTTACTTTCTTCCATGTTTCACGCTTTCATGAAATGCTTCGAATCCATTGAGTTCAAACATCACAAGATGATGCAAATTAGGTTCTTTTCCCTATCTACATGTTTTTTGGTTTTGATAATTTTTATTTTTGATGTAGATGTTATCCGACTTCATGTGTGTTTCTTGGGATCTTACCAACTTTCATAACCACCACCACGATCTAAACCACTAATAATTGTATCCACCGCCATTACCACCCTAGAGCTGACGGTCGCCACTATGTCTAAAAATCATAGAATCCTAAACGTCATCACCAACTACATTGTCGATGCTCTTCTTTTTTAAATTCCTTGGAGACCACCGTTGTTCTTCTTACGTATGATTATAAAACCCTGAATCCTAATGAAGATGTTGTCGTCAACTCGCCATTGACAAATTTAAACTGAGGATGAACAAAATGCTAAAGAAAGTGGATCTAAAAACTTACCAGGTGAAAAAAAATCAGAAAACGGGATCTTTCTCATTGATAATCTAGAACAAACCACCATTGCTCCTTATTCTTGGTATTTCCGAGCTTTTACAGATTTAATTTTTTTCCCAGGTATTGCATCTCGTGGTTCTCTGAATATTTTTTTTCTTTTTGATTTTGTTAACAAAAATGAAATCATAAAGGGGTACAAGTTTTTTTTTTCATTTTACAGAGAAAGATCTATAGGTAACAAGTTGATTTTCCTTTTTCTCAATGGTTAGTCACTATTAATGTATTATAGGGATATTCGATTGTGATTATAGTTTAGTGCCATTAAACATAATAATGCATGTTATAGTGAATTTGCACAATATTATACGTTCAAATATATTTTCTTTAATGTCAAACATGATGATTGATGATTGAAAACTTGAACCGAATTCTTTATTATGTAAAACATGGAATGTGATTTGAAATGCATCACAAATAGATTTGATTGTGGCTATTATTTATTTGAACAAACTTGTAAACAATATCTAAATTTTCACCATAAAAGATATCTAAGAGTTTAGATTTTGACTTAAATTTATAAAATTTTAGATTTTAACTTGATTTATAAAAAATACACACAACAGTAAGTGAAAAATCTACCAGTCTTATATATCAATGTTTAGAAAAATGAAATGCTATTATAAATATTATTAATAAAAAAAATTATATGTATTATAGAAATATTATATATTAATAAAAAATTATATGTATTATAGAAATATATATATATATATATATATATATATATATATATATATATATATATATATATATTAAAGCGCATGACAAGTTTCAACAAGAAACTTTCCATGTTTATAATTTTAACACTATATTTATATTTTTTTTCTTAATTTTGCCACTAAAGTTTCAACAAACTTTTCCTTTTTATAATTTTGTCATTTTATTTTTACTTTTTCATATTTTTGTTACTAAACTTTCACTTTTACTTCTTTAAAACCCTTTTTCTTTATTCTTTTATAATTTTACCACTTTATTTTTACTTTTTTATAATTTTGCCACTACAGTTTCAACATATTTTTTCTCTTTATAGTTTTGGTACTTTATTTTTACTAATTTTGTCACTAAAATTTCAACAAACTTTTTCTCTTTATAATTTTGACACTTTATTTTTACTTCTTTATATTTTTACCACTAAACTTTCACCCGTGCAATGCACAGGTCTTTTCCTAGTTATTATTAAAAAGTTGAACATATAATAGATAGAAAATATTATGAGTACTTAAAAAATGATAATGGACATTTTTAATGATATTTATTCTTTGTCAATTATTACTGTTATCTTAAATTAATAACTAAAATTATGATTTTAATGTTATCTTTTTTTGTGACTTAATACAATTCAGGATAACTAAAGTTAATATTATTTAACAAATACTTCACTTTTTTAAATGACTTATCTATACCATCATGTATGATAAAAAATTTATTTTATTATTTTTCATTACATTCTATATTTATATACTTTTTAGTAACATGTCTATTATATTTAGTATACAAAAATAAAAACTAATATAGAATGTTCCATTTTTTTTGTTAAAGTCAATCAAAATGATAGTTTTAAATATTTATAAAATATAGCAAGAAAACAAGTTAGTGAAGAGGCTCCATTCCATAAACAAATAACCATAATCCACCTAATCCACCGATGCAAAACCATACCATCGCATCCGTCGCTTGGCGTAGGTAATTTAGTATAGCAAATTTAACATATAAAAGAAGAAGATAAAACCGTTAAATGAGAGGTTCTTAAGAAAAAAAAAGTAAGGTTTATATAACAGTAAAAATGTAAAATAAATACAAATGATTTGCATATAGAAAATAATAATAATAGAAAAAAAATTACTATTGTGTATTCAACGGATATTTTTTTTTCGGATCTTAAAAATATTATATACTAGTTTATAACCCGTGGGCACCACGGATTAGAAAGGTAAAAATAATTTTAATTAAATTATAAGGTAATTATTGAGCTATGATAAAAAAAAATTTAATAAATTAGGCAATAGATATTATAAATAATTTTTTTGTTGACGTGTTTGATATGTGTAAAATGGAGGAGTGAATTAGTGGAAATTTAATTAATGAGGAAAAACCTTAGAATGACAAGTGGCAAATAATTAATGTGAAGCTCTAATTGATTGACATGTGGCAAATATGCTACTCTTTTATTAGGTAGGGAGATTTTTTAATTATTATATTAATGAGAACGTCCATTAATTGCTACTAAAATTATAAGGTATTTTTAAAAACTTACGCATAAGAAGAGTCGAACTCAAACCATTAAATTACAAGTATACGCTAGGCCATTTACATTTCGTCTGAATGGAAGTTTGATTGCTATTTTAAAATTCAACAAACCTATACTAAAATACCCAGCAAAGTTAATTTTGAAACCCTCAGTCTTTGGAGGTGGTCAACCTCCAAAGACTAAGAGAATGAAACAGTGACAAAATCAATTTTCTGAATATCCATTAAAATCAAAATCGTTGTTTAAACACTAATTGAAATGAAAAAGAAATGTCAACTACTCTAGACCTGGGTTACTCTTGAAAGTGGAACCCAAATATTAAGAGCACATGCTAATGCTAAACCGAGAAAAAAAAAAGTGTCCTAGCAACTTCATTGACTTGGTAAACACACATGTTTTATTCCAGAAATCGGATAGGCTTCTTGATGGTTCTTTTGGCCCGATTGAGTAATCATTGCTTTTGGGAAGTTGGGCTGTCTCTTGGACTTGTAGTTGCTGGGCTGTATCTCCACTCAAGAACACCCTCCTTAACTCCTTTCTCTATTGCAGTTGCCCTTTATCTCTGCAACCCACTCATTCGGTCGTTCCCTTTTGATTTCGGTTCTCCATTTTTCTCATCCTTCTTTTTTTCTCTCATTCTTTTATTTTCTCTTACTAGAAAACCCATGAAACCGAAGAATCGAATGGAGATATCGATGCTACCATTCTCTAACACCATCTTCTTCTCTTCAGTGACTTTTTCTTTTTCTCCTTGGAACTGAACCATAAGGTAACAAATTATTTTCTTTCTTTTAATCCAGTAATTGAGATATTGACACACTTTGCTTCTCCTACTTCTCACCATAGCTATTTAAGAAAGGGAGTAATATTGAAAGGATTTTTTCTACTCTTCATCTATTTAAGCTTTCTACCCTTTTCCTCTTCATACACTTGCCTGCCTGCCTTGCATATTCTCGCTACATCCTACTTGCCTGCTTATGCAGTTTTCTGCCACCTCTGCTTGTCGTCCACATTTAGAAGCTACATGTGTATCGGAGGTTTAAAGATGCTATAAACTATGTCCAACTTCAGTTTTCATAATATGGTTTCACTTTTATATTAACTTATTTTAATTCAACTAATATTTTTCATGTATTAAGATGATGAAAAGTAGTGCGGAACTAAATTTTGGCATCAAGTCGTTAAATAAAGCAGCTGGGTAATGATTTGGAAGCTTGGCTCTTGATTTTATCTTACAATGTTTCTTGTATATTTCATTCGTTCTATCCGGTAGAAGAGGTGTTTTGGAAAGAAGCATGTGATCGAAGATTTACTTGTCGTTGCTACTAAAATTGATAATCAGGTTACAGGTCATGAGAGGGAAATACAGAGAAGTGATGATCCTGACTCCATGGTTGAGAAAAAGGTGGCTCTTTTTGAGGTAAATGTTGTTTTTTTAATTGGTAACTTTTTGATATGCAGTTATAAATTCATCCACATTAGTCATAAAGGTGTTATGTTTGCTATTTTAGTGTCTATTAAAAGGTGCCCCTCAACTCCATTTACCACCAGCAAAACTTTCGCAAGAAAACATAACTCATTATTTGTCATTAAAACCAATTGAGTATTTTAATCTCCAACACAAACTAAGTACCATTCTTTCTCCCTTGTTGCAATCAGGTCCAAAGAACAATTTTTCATTAATACTAGAAATGCATAAGCATGGATGAAATGGAAAAATCTCAGTAGTTAAAGAAAAGGCTTTGTTCATATCAGACTAATGAATTTGGAAGCCTTTTTTAAGCTACAATTGGTATTGAAATAGTCAATAACTGCGCTTGAGGTTATTAAGCTTTGAATTTATTGCAGCCTGAAAATCTATTAATGGACTCATATGGTATTCTAAAAGTTTCAGACTTTGGGTCTCAATAAGTAGGGGTGTGCAAAAAAAACCGCAAAACTGAAAAACCGAGCCGAATCGTTCAATCCGAAACCAAAAAAACCGAAACCGAAAAAAATCGTAACTGAAAAAAACCAAAACCGAAAAAACCGGATATCAACGGGTCGGTTTTTGGTTTTCATATTTAGGTATCCGCGGATACCCGAACCGAAGCGTTTGATAATATATATGTATATATAAAGTAAAAAAAACTATTATTTCATTAGTATTGTTTTGATCAATCTACGAGTCCAATAACCTAAACAAAAATTCATATGGACAACTCCAATTTTGTAATTCTAAATTCATTTGTTTTTCTTGTTATTTTTATTATTGTATTTATTATACAACTTATAATATATGATATTTGAATTTCATTACGATTTTTAAACTTCATTATGTTTTTTTAAACTCTTTGACTTACTAATTTTAAGAAAGAGATAACTAAAATGGAGTTTGTAACTTCAATTGAATTTAATTCTTTATATTTTACTGGGTACCCGTGAACCGAACCATGGTTACCCGCTTTCATACGGTTCAGCTTTTTTTATCAATACAGTTCGGTTTCAGTTAGTGCGCATTAGGTACCCGCCCCGTGGTCACAGTTCATAATTTTATTACTATCCGAACCGAACCGCCTCGTGAACACCCTTATCAACAAGCGGTGCGTGTACATGTACAACAAGCTTCAGACATGAAAAGGTTTTATATGTTCTTGGTTATTTACATTTGAATTCTTTGTAAATTTAGGAAGATGGTCCTGTGGGACTCCAAACTATGTTGCTCTTGATGTAATAGTGCAGTGATATCATCAAACTTTATGAATGTAAAATGGAAAATATTTACATGAGTTGTCACATCTCACAATATATTTTCAATTCAAGTGCTCGCTCTTAGAATTTCTTACTTATAATAGCAATCTACTTATATTTTTGTTCAAACATGCAGACAATTATGAAGGAAATACCAAATTATCCTTCGTGGGTCGTGCTTAGCACGGCCCTTGAAAGTATATATATATATATATATATATATATATATATATATATATATATATATATATATATATATATACACACACACACACACACTGTCCGTTTATCCGCGCCAAGCGGCGGTGCTAATAGTTTTTTCATAAATTAGTTTCTAGAATCAATTATTTTCCTTTAGGTGCGAGCTACTTCCTTGCGGCCTTTTGACAGACTATTTTGTGTCGGATAATTCATTTCAACATATAGTTTCTAGCTAGGTTCATATTCGTACAATAGGTGGGTAAATAAGTAAAACTCATGGCTACACCATAAGTTAAGATACTTTCTAGGCATTTGGGACCATTTAGAGGGTTCAAAACGATATTTGAGGTTAAAGACCAATGAAAATGATGTTATTTGTCTATTTATTTGGTTTTGTTTTTCTATATATAAAAAATTTTAAAATTTTCAATAGCTAATATTTTAAGGACCATATCAATGTCTCCAAAATTATCAAGTGATCAATACTTGAAGAATCGTTGTAGTAAAATTGGAATTGTTGACACAAAATTCTAAATTAGGAAGATTATAACAAACCGTTAAAACCCAACAGGTAAACAAACACACACATAGTTAACTTCTAAACAACTAGTAAAACAAAACAAAATTCTTTATTTTTCTTTTTGTTATCTATTTGTTGCACATAAAACCCAAAAGTTCTAACTTCCGAAGCCCAAATATTCTTGATTGCTATGTAGGAAAAGAGTGACTTAAGAGAAGTGTCTAATGAGAAAACACATGATTTAATACGTTTCCTATTTAGAGTAAACCTGATAAACACTGCTAGAAAAATAAAATAAACAAAAATAAAAAAATGGAAAATATGGTAAGAAAGGTGAGTCTCGAGCTTTAAAAAATTCAAAATTCTATTGTGTTTTGGTAGTGATAATTTCTCTAAAAGTCGACCATCAATGCACATTTGTTACGTATAAAGTTTTCTAACCTTTTTTCATCTTGCTAACGTGGTGTCCTTTTGGAATTGGAAGTCTATTTTTGACTTATTAGTAGAACTTGAATTCATACTAATGATTTATAATGGAAAAGTCAGTATTCACTATGAAAATCGAGATTGCTCTGGTTCAATTGGTTTTCCTGTGTAACTTCAAACCATAGCAAAACCAAGGTGCAAAATGGACTAAATTAAAGCATACCCTAAAAATTTGACAACAATGAGCTCTATCATGTCCACCATCTTCAATGAGAGTTCAGAAAATAAGCAGGGGCAAAAAAGAAAGAAATATAAGGGCAACAACCAAACAACAATAACCGGTATGTGTAAAATGGTCAAAATCACTGAATGTTCCAAACAACAACTTGTTGGATTGGGTGTCTAAGCTCATAACTATAATTGGTATAAACTTGAATTCATAATAGCACGGTCCCTTTTAGTTGCCTTCAAACCTAGCAATTAGACATGATGACTTTTAGAGAGAGAGAGAGAGATTAATTATTATGTGATTTATAAAATGAAATAAATGATTTATTAATGTATTATGAAAATAATATATTAATTAGAAATCAGATTATTTATTTAATAATTAATTAGAAATTAATTGGAATTTATTTTGGGATTAATTGGTGTCACACCCCAAAACCGGAACGGCGGAAACGTTCTGGGGTGGATGACGTCAAGTCAAGATTCACAACATATGCAGTATAGTAATCAAAGTACAACAACCATTGCATTAATAGTAATAGTTTTACATGGTTTACATTACATAGAAACATCAAAGTAATACAAGTAATTATATAGGCGCAGCTTGGTACAAAACTGTCTTCACCAAAAGCGCCTGAGATGTACCTGTCTATTGCTGACCTGAGAATACAAATTATTTTGAAAGCGGGTATCAGCATTTTTATAAATGTTGGTGAGTTCATAAGTATTTAGTGTCATTTGTGTAAGTTCAAAATAACTTTATAAAAGTAGTAGTTTAGAATCAACAGTGTATTAGAGTCCTTTCCAGAAAATCCTATATTTTCTTAAATAAAAGTAGTCTTCTACCAAGACCCGACAGAGTTATGTTGTAAAAAAAAGTAATTTTCCCTTAAACACTATCATTACCAAAATACAGTGTTTGATTTTAAAGAGAGCAGGAGAATATCAGGGAAAATAACATATGCCTCAGCAGTGAAGACTGCTGACTAAGGCAAAAGAGATCATAGACTCCAGGAGAGTATCGAATGGACGACACGCCTGGCTCAGTCTAACAAAAGAGAGACACAGACCCCAGACGGTACCAAATGAAAGATACAGCTAGCAAGGTCTAAAACAGTGAATACAGACCCCAGACAGTATCAAATGAATGATACAGCTAGCAAGGTCTAAAACAGTGAATACAGACCCCAGACAATATCAATGACAGATACAACTAGCAAGGTCTAAAACAGTGTAAGTATGTTTCCAGCATACAGTGTTAAACATCGTTACCTTAAGGCCATGAATTATAAGGTAAACATGGAGATACTCGTAACCATACTAATCGACACTAGAGTACTTGACGCCCTGCAAGCGTCAAAAATAATGTGACATTTGTCACCCCTTGGCTTGGTAGGTCGTGGAATGTAGCTAGCAGTCAGGGTGCGGGGGTGTCAATCCCGTATAGATCTATACACACAATGTCCGCTCTCCCTACAAGAGACTCTGGTTACCAACTAGACAACGGAGAAGGTCGTGTCCAGAAGATGTATCCCAAACAGTGAATTTTGATGTAAGTGTTAGACTGGCAGTAGAGACTCATAACCGAACCGCTCGATGTAAACCCATATGTCTATACATGTATACATGATATATAATTAATGATCAAACGACCTTCGGACGGAGATCCGATTCCACCAGACCACATCTCAACGAAGAAAAGGAAATAGGGTGAACTAGCCTTCCTAAGTCCTTTAAACATTATTTATATAACTATACAAGTATAGGCATACATTTAACTAAGTAGAAGCGTTAACAAAGTAGAAGTGTTTCACGAAGTAAAAGCATTTCTCGAAGTAGAAGTGTTAATAAGGTATAAGCGTATCACGAAGTGGAAGCGTTAATAAGTATAAGTGTATCACGAAGTGGAAGCGTTAATAAGTATAAGTGTATCACGAAGTGGAAGCGTTAATAAGTATAAGCATATCACGAAGTGGAAGCGTTTCACAAAGTAGGAGCGTATCACGAAGTAAAAGGCGTTAACAAAGTAATAGCATTTAACTAAGTGGAAGTATAACGAAGCAGTAGTATCTAACAAAGTAGGAGTATAAAAACATGGAAGAAAACTTTGATGAAAACTTTGGAAAACCTTTATACGTAAGACAATCATGACTTGGTATTCTTTTATTAAATAAGTTTGAAAACCTTTAGAAATCCTTTGAAAACCTTTCATAAACACATTTTGATTATAACTTTGATAAAACAATATAAGTAAAGATTTGAACAAGTAAAGTCGTTTTGGAAAACCATTTACAGTATCATACTTGGCAAAACAGTTGACAGTGTAATAAATCCTTGTGCATGCGGGTTATCAATCACATGTGATTGATATGATAACTGGCATGTTTTAACTTGTATTCCCCCCTAAAACATGTAAAAACATTTAAAAAGGTTCATTCAGGGGTATGAACTCACCTGTTGTAAGTGGATCGGGTGAAGGTGCCGGTGTAGGATGCTAAGTGTCAAGTGAGGACTTGACCACACACGCGAATCCTATTCAACATGTAATGATACATTTAAGTATCTAATTAGTCATTTAATAACTAATTAAGCAAGTAAGGATGTCTTATGACATAAAAACACTTTGCTACAAGTGCTAGGAGTGTCCCGGGTAACATCTAAGGGTGTGTATGGCCTAGATAGGAAGTTTACTCTTCAAGAGTAAACTCTTTATAGAGTTTACGGCCCTAAGACCTTTTCCCCATGATTTTACGGCCATAAAATCATGGATGGTGTTTTCTTTGATGCATTAAGGTCTTATAACACTTGTAGTATTAGGCTAGGTTCAATTCTAGGGCTTATGAAGGGTTTAAGGCTTCAAAATGGGCCATTTAAGGAGTTTAACGCCTAAGACTACTCCTTGAGGAGTTTACGACCGTAAACACATGAGTTTACGGTATTAAACTCATGTTGGTCCACTTCTTTTGTTGTTTGGTGGTTCTATCTCATGCATGTAAGGTTCTAGTCACTTTTAGGAGCTTAGGAAGGTGTTTAGGGCACTTAAACACCTTGGAAAGGTGTTTACAGTCTAAGGAGATGCTATTGGGGAGTTTACTACCTTAAACACATGATTTTACGGTAGTAAACTCATTTTGTCCATGAATCCTATGTTTTGGTGCATCAAATGAAGGATTACAAGGCTCTAAGCACTCATGGAAGCTTTTGGAAGTGTTTGAGTGGTAGTTTAACACCTTAAAAGGTGTTTATGGTCCATGAACATGGGTTTACGGTCTAAGAACATCCTTAGACCATAAACTCATGTTTACTCCCTATTTGGTCCGATTTTGGTGTTCTAAGTCCTTTCGGGTAAGCCTCTAAGCCATTGCTAAGCATGAGAAGTGTTTTGGAAGGGTTTTTGAGCATTAAAACCCTCTTTAAAGGGGTTTATGGTTTTGGGAGGCTCCCAAGACCGTAAACTCATGTTCTTGGGGTTTTTGGATGATTAAGTCACGAATTTGTAAGCTAGATATGTTAGATAACAAGCTAGGAAGGTTTACTTACCGATTTGAGGCTCGGAGAGGCGATTTTTGACCAAAACCCGTTTGTAGAGAGAGAAAGTAGAGAGAGAGAGTCTAAGGTGGGGGTGAAACCCACTCCTCCCTTATATAGGGTGGAGCTTATGGCCTGGCTGGGGTTCTCCTGACACCAACCGCGAACGGGTTTTTCACGTCAACCGTTAAACACGGCAACATTTTAAAATTATACCCCTTTAATTTTTGTTCGCTTGACGAATATTATTTAAAATATTCCAAAGGGTTTAATTTCGGTCAAAAATATTTTCGGGATAAATTTGGCTAATTTTTTTTACGTACTAATTTCGACGTTAACTTCGACGTTAAAACTAACAGAGGTTTTTGGGTTGTCACAATTGGATTACTTAAAAGTGCAGGGATTGTTTAGTTATTTATTGAAAGTTGAAGAAGGCCCAAGGACCTTATTAGATGAGGTGGACGAAAATCACTTGGTCAAGCGCAAAATTCGTCCAAGCCACTTGGATAAGGGGAATGGGTTGTTTGGTCACCAAGCAAAGGATCTATGGCATATCCTTTAACCCTAACTTTGACACCAAGTTTCCTCAACTATATAAGGAGGTCCCTAGCCCATAATTTCGTCCATCCCTTCCCTCTACAATCCTTGGATGAAATCTTGGCTCTTTTCTCCTCTCTCTATAGGTTTCCTCTTGCTAGTTTGGGTGTGATTCCATTAGAGGCACGACACTTGTGGTGCTTGCTTCCAAGATATCAATGAAGGAGAATTCTAGTTGTTTGCTATAACAACAAAAATGCATGTAACCCTAAACCTTTACTTTAGTAATTTCGAAAATCACCTACTTAATTATAGGTTCGATAAAGAAAACATAGATCCTTATTAGGGTTGCATGCACACTTAAGAGTTTAAGTTTATTTGTTTTGCATAAAACCCATTAGTGGTATCAGAGTTTGACTTGTTTTCTATTGAATTTGCTATAATGGTTGACTTGATCAATTAAGGTTTATAGCAATTAAACCGTCTATGCCAAGAATTTCAAAATTAGGGTTTCTTGGACCCTAAGTTTCGAAAATTAGGTAAGGATTGTAACCCTTACCTTGCCTCCCAGGTAATCGATTTTAGTGCAAGGTTTCTTGATCCCTAAGTTTTCGATTTTAAGGTAAGGAATGAAACCCTTACATTCCTCCCCAAGCAAGCCATTTTCAAAAATGGTATATGTGATTAGGGTTTCCTAATTTTCGTAATTGTTAGTTTATCTAATTAAATAGGATAATTATAAATTTTAGATAAATCCTACACCCATTTTTTCGAAAATTAGGGGTGAGGATTAAATTAAATTATTTGATTAATTTAATTAAATAATCTTTACATGATTAATTAAATGTTTAATTAATAGATAATTATTTGGTTGTTTTAATTTTAAATTAGTTATTTAATTTTTGAAATTTAAATTTAAACTTAGTATTTTGAAAAGTTTTAAAATACACCTTATACTATATGTAAAATTAAAAGCTTAATTATTACTATATGTATAAGACTAAGTCAGTCAAACCGTTAGTACGCCTCATTCACGAAGGCATACTATAAGGGGAGTTTAAGGAAGTGGCATATAAAATGACCATTATTGGGTATCCATTTTCACCCACCGCTCTCTTGTATGGTGGAGGGTTGTTAGCCGAACGGGTTTGATAGGACAAATTAGTTCTCATTAAAAGTATAATGATATTAAAAGTAACCAAACCCTTTTATTTAAAATCTCAATCTTAGTTACTTTATGAAAATGTGAATTTGTATGTTAATCCATGAAAACGCACATCATACTTTATATGACGTTAGTCAAGCGTGTGTGGTTAACCGGTACACTAATAGGGACTATAAAGATATATGAAGGACATCTCGAAAATTATCGTTGTTGATGAAACGTGTGTGGTTAAACGGCACATCAATGTGAGATGATAAATGACATCGAGGTTGTCAAGCGAGTTTGCATGGTTATTCGCATCTTGTTTGTGATCCTCGACATCACAGTCACACAAGTGAGAGCATAATCCAAGATTAAAAATGTCATTTATTAGATTCAATGAAGCTTAAAAGATCTAAGAGTTTCATAAGATTGAAATTGGTAAAAGTCTTACCTACCTAAAATAGATTTGAATTTGATTACGACATCCTTCTTCAATTTCGAATAAAAAATATGGATCCTAACCTTAATTTAAAATTTATGGGTTAATAATTGAGGATTAAAATCAACTAACTTGAATTCTCTTTTCTCCCATTATAGATGTCAAGTTAAGACAATAATGGTCTTCCTTATTATTTTGGAAATGGTTTTCATCTTTCTTCTAAAGATGACCTTCCACTTTCTAATCAATGTGAAAATGTTTTCTCTTCTTCAAGAAATGGTGGAACCAGAAGTCATGCTTCTCCAACTCTTCCTCCTCCTCCTCCTCCAGTAACTCTCCCCACGTCACGCTTTCCTTGAGTTGAAAGATACGAAACTACTCAAGCCATGTTGGCATGTAAACATCAAGATGGAAATTTTATGTGTGCGCATGTTTTGGAAATAAAATCGTACATTGACAAATTGGATAGAATAGGTGTTGCTTTCCCAAGCGAGCAAGCCATTGATTTGGTTCTTCTTTCGCTTCCAAATTCATATGAATAGTTCATTGAGTACTTTTATATAAGGAACCTCGACATGACCCTAATTGATCTGACACATATGTTGATTGTTGCTGAAGTAGAAATGCTTAAGAGCACAAGTGAAGCAAAAGTGCCTGAAGGGTCTAATTCTAAGGTTTCCATGGACATTGACAATGGTGACAATGGTGGTCTAGAAAAGATTTATTTTCCCAATGGAAAGGGATCAGCCAAGGTCAAATCGTTTGATCGTATGGTAAAGATAAAGACTAGTTCCGAGATAATTCCATGCGTTAACCCTAAAGAGTCCATATGTTTCTATTGCCAATTGAAGGGAAATTGGTTGCGAAGCTGCCCAAAGTATCAGAAAGATCTTAGAGATGGTAAAATCAAGTCATGTGACTCTACTTCATGTAAATCCATCATCTAACTCCATTATTTTAATAAGTTCTTGTTCATAGACTCATAATACATGATGTGATGATCACGTTTTGATGTTATTGTAGGAAAGAATGAAGCTTAAGAAGAGTGAGCTAAATCTGATCGTGAGAGATGGACTTCGGTCGCATGGTTCGATGATCAAAATTTGGAACTATTGCTTAGTTATGATAACTTAATAGATTTCTATTACTCTTCGGAGATGTATAGTTTTTCATTTTATGCTTTGTAAGGACAGGTTCCAAATTTTTGTTTATTTTCAATAGAAGTGAAATTTTGATTTATTTGGTTGTCTCATTTTATACATTTCCTTGCAATGACATTTATGAAAGTATTGGTTACATTTCTATTATTAGGAATGTTAATTGTAGATTTGATTCTTATGATATCGCTTGTGCTATTGTCATAATTAACTAAGTGACAAAGAATTCTCATCGTCCAAACTTCAATTGGATAGAAACTTGGGATCATGCAGTCTAAAATGCATGATGTATGAGAATCTTGATCGTTGGAAAATTATGACTAATTCATTGATCATATGTTTATATGAGACAGATGAAGGACTAATGGATCTAGTACATGTTGGTGTAAACTATTCAGATCCACCACAAAGGATGGCAACTCTATTCGTCATGATTTACTAATGTTTCAGTAAATATGGTTGTGTTTATAAGATTAAGATAATTCTGATACTTTGAAAAAAATTCAAAGAGTAGCATAACAAATATAAAAAATCTAATAGGAAGAAAGATAAGAGTTTCTCCAATCTTAAAGGAAAGGAGAGTACTTTGGCACCATGTTTTATGATCATCTTAATCATCGTGGAACTATATCACAATAGACCCTCGAAGAACATCATAGTGCAATTGTATAACTAAGAAGAGGAATCAGATATTGTTGAAATAGTTAAATCGAGAGATGAGTCATACTTCGTTTCCAATCTAGTTTTCTAGCCATACTCCAGTTACTACAGATCGTATCTTGAAAAATTAATTTCGTACTAAGTAAGTTTATAAAACCTCATGAAATGTGGAGTAATAATGCTTTCTTACTCTAACAAATTTGTAATTGGAAGTTGTGATGTTTTGGTTAAAACAAATGATGAACTAAGACCAATTCCATGAAGTGTTTATTATAGGGAACCGTGACATCCCCATTTTCACGGCTAGAAAAGACCGATTTGTTTATGCTTTATTTGAAAATCATAGTATATTTTTGAAGAAACATGTTGCGGAATTTGTTCCCAAAAATATGTTAAGTAAATTATCAAAGCATTCCTGAAGGAATGGGTTTTGATTATATTAAAAACATTGGGATGTCATTGTCAATACAGTACATAAGCATAAACATAAATAGCACAGGCCTTACAACATCTATTATTCTAATGGCCTATAATCCATAGATCTCTCAGCATATCAACACTCATGTAATCTTTTGCTACTACTTGTAATGCAAGAAACCGAGTGGGTCAGGCTTGGGAGCCTGGTCAGCACATAGGGTTTTCAACCCACAATAATTAAGCTTATTAATTTCATCAAATCATTCAACTCGAATACCCATTCCCGTTATCCTCACTTTCTGTCCCTAAAGCATCTAATTCAAGGGACCTAGCCTAAGTATCATCATCGGGATGACAATACTGCTTAGGGGGTTCCTCGGAAATATACGTCAGTAAGGCAACCATGAGGGGGATGGAGTACACCGGTGAACAAATCGTTCACAAACACCTGTAGGTTGTGAACATGTCTCCGTTGCACTAGATTGTCTAGAATAGTCCGCGGTCATCATCTATACTCCGCTAGATGACTAAATCAGCTTAAACATCGAGGTCTCTCATCATTTTATTTCATCGCTCATCTTCTATTTCATCTACCTATCTTTCCCCGCATATTGATAGGTATAAAATACATATACGGTTTAAATCAAGTAAAAACATGTATATCTTGTTCATTGTAACGCCCTGTTCTGAATCGCCTTCCTAATTCGAGACAATGGCCTGAAGACAGGTTATTATAAGGCTTAGGGCCTTTGGAAAATAGAGTTCTATACCCATTTAGGTACGGATAATGTAATTAAGGTGATCTAAGAGTTTGGGTCGTGTCTTGGAACCAAGGGGCATATCGGTAAAGTGGTAGTTCGAGCTCTTTATGAATTTTATATTTTGTTCGGGATGTTTTGAGGTGAGGATAAGATGATAGATGTGTAGAGCTTCTCGCCACCTTTTTCATGGATATAAAGAACATCGAAAACGGAGTTGAAACGAATAAGTTATGGTCGTTGAAGTTGGCGTGGTTCGGATGAGTGATCATTGACTTGTTGACCAAGCTCACTTAAGACTCACGACATGAGCATGAAGTTCTCATGATGTGAGACTCGCCTGATGCACCAAAACCCTAATTTTCGGGTATTTAAAGGTAAGGGACGATTAGGGTTGCTTCTCCTCAGCCTCCTTCACCTCCAAGGCCTCTAAGAAACCCTATAATCGATCCTTTTGAGCCCTTGAGCCATTGTTGGTGGTATTGGTGTGTTATTAGTGATTTGATTCCTTGAAGAAGAAGAATAAGCTCTTATGGCGGTTCCTTTTGGTGAGATAATCTCCTCCATGTGGCACTTCTGAGCTCATAAGCCTCTATAAGTCTCAAAGATCCCACCTTTCTCTCCTAATCTTGCTAGATCTTGGTTATGGTTACCTTCTTTGCATGGGATATTGAATTATCATGCATGAGGTCCATAAAGTTAGCAACTTTATGGACCATTGAGTCACTTTCTGTGTTAGAACCCTTGGATCTGGATTTTGGTGCAAGTTTTGGACTCCAAGTTTGAGTATTGGCCCTTTTCCTTCATTTTGATCTAGGTTGGTGTTTAAGTCATGTATCAGACATAAGTTACTAGAAAGCTTCGATTTTTATGATCCTTGGGGTAAAGGGAGACCCTCTAGACTGTCCCATGTGAAGGCTTAATGGATTAGAAGCTTAATGCTCGTTTTTTGTCAGATATGGACTCACGACGTGATCAATGAAGCCTCACGACGTGATAGCATGTTCGAGGAAGTTTATGGTCCAACCCACGACCTCACAACGTGAGCATCACCTGTGCAAATTTGGGCTCTTTGATTGTGGGCTAGCTTGGTATTGGACTTATCCTTTGGTTTGGGCTCATAATGGACTAAGGATTTTAGAGTAATGGACTTCTGATTGAGCTTGCCTTACCTTAATGGGCCTTAGATGATGAATTGGGACTTAATAGGCCCAATGTAATTAGGCCTTGATTGGGCCCAATAAGCTTGGACCTTTGGGTTATCGGAAAATCATTGGTTCATAAAAGTAAATGGGATTTAGGGAAAGGCCCATGTAAGGGTTTGGGCCCAATTTGGAAAATTGGGCCATTGCTGGGTTTTTATGGATTTGATTGTTTTGGGTCTTAGTTATGTATCTTGTTGGACTAGGGGGTAAAATTAAGGGTTTAGGCCCAATTTGGAAAATTGGGCCATTGATGGGTTTTTATGGATTTGATTGTTTTGGGTCTTAGCTATGTATCTTGTTGGACTAGGGGTAAAATGGTAATTTTACCCCAAGTATGGATTATGGATCATGGTATAGAACCCAATTGCTAATTGGGTGGTATTTTGGTATTGATAGCTTGAGGAGTTGCTAGGACAACAAATAATGATTTATTGCGGTGGACTTCAGCAGCATAAGGTGAGTTACCTTCCAGTAGAAGTGGGTCGAAGGCACCAATGTCGGCCGGCCCACTAGTAGTTGTTTATAATTGAGACGATTGTCTTTGCGATAATTGTCTGGTATGCCACTGTATGTTATGATTTGTGTGTTGGGATCCTACGATATTATGTGGTAGTGGTAGGAGGGGTGAAATAGTCCCCGGTTATCGGTCGAAAGAGACCAAATGGGTAGACAGTACCCATATATGACTAGCAGTATGTTTATGATATGTTATTATATGGTAGTGGTAGGGGTGAAATAGTCCTCGTAACCGGTTGAGATAAACCGGAGGGTAGGTCGGGCACCCAGATATGCCTGACAGGGGTAGGTCGGACACCCCGGTATGTCTGACCGGGTATGTTGGGCACCCCGGTATGCCTAACAGGGGTAGGTTGAGCACCTCGATATGCTCAGTAGGGTAGCTCGGGCACCCAAATATTCCTGACAATATGTTTAATGTATGGTATGTGATATGATGGGGGAACTCACTAAGCTTCGTGCTTACGGTTTACGGTGTTGGTTTCAGGTACTTCTTTTTCAAAAGGAACGGAGTCGGCAGGATCGCAACGCATCACATTATGATTTCCACATTATGAGATCTTTTGGAGTTGTACTCTGATAATACTTTTCTATGACATGTTTTAGTAATTTGAAATACTGGTTTTTGATTATGAAATGAGTTAACAATATGGATGTTTCATACTACTAGTTTTATACTTACTTGATTAAAAATGAAATTTTTGGCTATGAATTTTGGGATGTTACAAGTTGGTATCAGAGCTTTGGTTTGAGGGATTCTGACACACCTTCGGGGGTGTCTAGACTCAAATCGAGGGTTTGAAAGATTTTTACAACAAAATAAATTTTCTAAAATTTAAAATAAAGAGTTTTGATAAAGAACAAAGAGTGTGATGCGTGCAATCAGCCAAGCTCAAGTAAGTTTTCCCCAAGATACCAATACATGTTATGTTATGTTATGTTATGATATGAATTGAGAATATGTGAACTTCATGCTAGATTAGGGCTAAGGATAAAGGAAGGATGCCTTATATGCCTATTATATGTGCTTGTAGACCTGCATGCTAGTACTGATCAGTCAGTGATATGATGGCCTGTTTAGGTTATGCCTGATTGTATGATCTTTAGAATCTTATGCCAATATATATTCATGATAAGAGGATAGAATGGTTTGATTGGATCATGTTGGTTAGAATTTCCATTATCTGAATGTTGATTGCTTTGTGCTTTGTGGGATTCTTAGCAATGTGAGCTAGCTACCAAGTAAACATGCTAAGTCACATGTGGCACATGTTGGATAATCTCATAGTGATGGAGTTGACCCTATTGCATATCTTATGTATGATTCCAAACGTTTTAGGGATGAGTCTTTTACTTGAAGGATTATATGATCTCTGCTACATGTGGCTATATTCATAAGGTAGCTAGTTGACACTACTGAGAATCTTTCAGTAACTGAGGACTGGGTGAGTTCGGGAAGCTAGGAAAACCTAGGATATGCTTCAGTGGGTTAGTAGTGAGGTTTAGTGAGACTTGGGTGCATCAGTTTGAGGAAGTGACTTGGACGATTCATGAGGATTGTTAAGCAAAGTATGGGTAGGTCTAGAAGGTAGTATTAGGCCCGTACTACTGAAATCACATGATCCATACTCGAATCGGTGAGAGTCTTGGAGAATCTGAGAAGCTTCGGGGAGGAGAATAATTGAGTATGTTTTAATTAGTGGTTTTGTGGTTTTTCAGTTTGGAGATGAGCACTCAGGGAGGAGGTTCCGGTTCAGGATTAGGTCTCGGCTCAGGTGGTGAGCCTGTCGAGGGAAGGACTGCCAAGATTTTGAGTTTGCGTTGGATTGAGGAGATGGAAGGTGTTTTCCGCACTATTCCCTACCTATAGGAACCAAGGTTCGGTTCGTCTTAGATCTCATGTATCGGGCGACAATGAGATGCTTGGAATTGATTACGCGGTCTATTGCGCTTTCTAAATTAGAGATTATGTCTTGAGAGGAGTTTGTGACCCGGTTTAGGACAGAGGATGTTCCAGATGTTGTAGTCCAACCGTTGACAAAGTGAGCTAGTGAGCGCGATATGGTGCCAAACCCTGAAGGATATGACTTCCAAGGTCCAAGGATGCGAGGTCGATTTAGAGCACATTGGGAAGAGAGGGTCATGCCAAGTGCGTATAGTAGAGGATCCGGGGAAGAGACCTAAGACTTCTGATCATCGGGTGAAAGGCTAGTAGGGCCGGAGTCAGTGCAGCACGTGCGGGAAAGTACACAAGGGAGTTTGTCATTCCAGGGGTTAGGCTACTACAATTGTGGCAGGGTTGGTCATGTCAGCAAAGATTGTTCTCACGGGGCAAGCCCATTATATTTTCAATGCGATCAGGTGGGCCACAAGAAGGCTGACTGTCCGAGGAGGATGGAATGAACATTGAAGGTGCCTACTCCGACAATTTTGTAAATCTTTGATGGTCGAGAAGACGGGGCAGGAGCCCCAACAGATAGGAGTCAGGCCCTGCAATGTTAGACATGAGAAGTCGGGACTCCAGCAGGCGATGTTACGGGTATGTATCTTTGTCTTCTTTCAGTTTTATCTGTACATTGTTGTGGGAATTTTGCTTGGGTTTGAAATATTGTAGCAGGTTGGGAAAGTGTATCCCTGGTTTATTTCTTTTCTCCTGTTGTGTTATATCTTCAAATATTGTCATATGTCATTTGCATAACGTGAATTACTAAGTAGTTAGTGAAAGGTCGTTTCCCTTCGTTGGATCGGGGTGTTCAACGTTCTCTCGGTTCGTAGTAGAGATCGGTTAGGGGTATTATATGGAAAGCATGTGGTTAGCTTCATTGAGCTAGTCTGCCCGTATTGATGGGATATAGTGGTTTCATCATCTGTCCTGGTAAGATCGGCAGTGGCCTATGGGAGAACTTCTGGGTTCTAGCACAACTGTCACTAGGAGAGGAGCGGTAGTAGAAAGATACGGGTGTTAGACGCATAGGTGTTTGGTCATTGGATGTTCAAGAGAATTGTATTTCGCATGGGTTGAGTTTGGTTAGAGTTCAGTGGTGCTACAAGAACGAAAGTGTGAACGAGGATTTGTCAGCCAGGGTAAAGATTAAGGCCTCCGGTCGCCAGCATGGGAGGTGGATTGAGGTATCGGACTGGACCAGACTTCAAGAGTACTCTTCAAGATTTCATAGGATAGGCGATCTTAGGGTTTGATTGGTAATGGATCGCTAACATTGGTAATCACAGGTTGTCAATAGTGGATTATTATAAAGTAAGAAGGATGGGGAATCCTTCAATTATCACGTGCCATGAAGACTTAGCCGAATCTAAGTGGGGGAGAATCGATCAGGTATTTAGGAGCAGAAATAGGTCTGAAACTAGGATGAGTGTCGCATCCCCGTCATGGAGGAAGGTGGTCAAACGACCGTCTTAGTGGAGGATTTTGTGTGTTGGGAGTTCGAAAAATGTTCCAACATTTGGTTCACGCCTTTCCTTGGCATCAGATAGCAGGTTCCAGGGACCAGGTTAGAGGTCCAACTAGGACTCAAGTTCAGTTGAGTGTTAGGTCAAGTGCATGTTTGACCCAGGATGGGTATAGTTGGATTGGTGGTAGTGATGGGTTTTGTCTACAAGAACATCCTATGTGCTCATACAAACCCTAATGCTTGGATCTAGGTTTCTTTATTGTACATGCAAGTTATCCAAGACTATAAACCCTAATTCTAGCACACAAGTAATCATATTAACATAAGAATGGGTTTAAGTTATTACCTTGATTTTTATGTAGCAATAACAATTCCAAATCCTTCTTGTATTGACTTTAGAAAGCTTAGAGTCACAAATGTCACTCCTCTAATGGTTCACAAACACCAAGAGCAAGAGGATGAGGAGGAGAGAGGATGGAGGCTGCCCAAAACGTGTTCTAACCCTAGAAGAGAAGTTCCCCACGTTTTTGAGCCTTAAGGGTTCTATATATAGTGAGACTATTAGGGTTATCTAACAAGGAAACCCTAATTTGAATGCTTAAGCCCTAAGCAACCCATGGACTCCTTTTCTTAAGGGCCTTGGACGATTTCTAATGGGTTTCCCCATAGAATTCGTCCACTCCTTAATATAAGGCAATCCATAGCCCAAATTGCAATTATCCTATAATTACAATTTCAGTCCCTTAAGTTTAATTAATCTCTTTTAGTCACAAACTTAATTCTTATTAATTCTTGACTAATATTAATTAAACAATATGATTTCTCCTTTAATATATTATTCTCATAATATATTAATAAATAATATTTAATCCTTTCTCTCCATAATTCATCCTATCAAGTTGCTTTGGTGAAGGCAACCCAAAAGGACCATGCACCATCGGGTCAAGTACATACCAAAATAGTTATGGACTTAGACACTAATCCAACAGTCTCCCACTTGGATAAGTCTAATAACTATTATGCGTATGACTTCATATCATGATCTGCAATCGTAGCTTTCCAAAGCCGCTATCAACTCTGATCCTATCAGATACGCGTGTCCTTTAGATAAGGGATCATATATTCCTCCATTCTAGATATCGAATGAGACATGATTTCTAATCATTCTCTATGTACTATTTCTCGACTTCCGATTTATGACGACTGGCTAATTGAACAAATCAAATTAGCCCTAGCCCGGCCGAGCATTTACGTTTGTCATCACTAAATCATCGAGGGGCCTAAAGATATCGCTTTTATCCTACTTTGAATAAAAGGAACGGATAAACTTTGATTAAATGCTCGCTTGCACTTACTCACAGAATCACACACAACAATATGTTTTTATAACACCAAGTTACTGGTGCGTTTACATATTATCAATGTGCAACCGATTCGCAAGATACAACTCACACATCTCGGTTTCAAGAATATAAGATATTATCGTCTCACCAATCACTCGTGATACAATTCATGGAGTGATCCAAGCGAGCGTGGGTTTAATCCAATGCTCAAATCATATTCATAAGCACTCATGAACGTTGCAGCAAACATTTGCTTATGTCTAATACTCTTTAGACAATCCACACACCAATTCATGACAGTCTTTATTCATACCTACTTCCAACATATGAACGACTGTGGCCCGTTCGAATAATTTGACTGTTCTTAACCAATTAAATTATTAAGGAAGTCAAAACATGCAAAGTGAAACACAAGGATAATATTAATCCCATATGGCCTCAAACCTTTGAGCATAAATAAAACACCTTTTATTTATCACCATATCGATTACTCATTATTTGTTGTTTCGGATAATCAACTTCTTACTCGAATTATTACTACACTTGTCCCATGCTCCTAGCATGCACACAATGTTTACCTATGGTTATTTCTTTGTGAAATAGATCAAATTGAACACATTTCCAATCACACTCATTTCACAACTCCGAATCCTTTTCACAAGTGAAAGAATATCAAATTCTTGTCACTTATGGAATATGTTAGATTCTAACATTTTATGCAACGATCCTTTTGTAATGTCACTGCACTAAAGTCACAATGACTATTACCAATGAAATTACAAAGTCCTCTATTGTTACAATATAATTCCTTAGATATGATATCTCTCACTCAAAGTACATTCCTTTGAACATCCTTTGGCATAAAAGTTTCTAATCTAGACATAGATTTTCAATATTCAATTCCCAATATGGACACGTTTCCATATTTTCCATATGACAACTCATTCTTAATAGAATCTTATCTATTCATAATAAGGTCGATATGGTCCATCCAATACTATACTTCCAACTACTCACAAGCAACCAATCATCGGCGAACTTTGGATTGTCTTTTGATAGTTGTTTAATTATCTTAGTCAAAACCGATTCTTGTCCTTTTTCCCTCTAAATGCGCTAGACATTTGGAAAATTTTGGAATGGTCAAATATTATACCATTTGCAATCGATCCTATACCCGAAGCGTATGGGACACGATGTATAATGTCTTACATAAAGATTTGATACTTTATCAATCTTCTGCCATAAAATTTTTTGTGCTACGTTCTCAACATTCCACAACCTAAGCCTTTAGATTTGAAATGAAGCATAATATTCTCTCCCTTAATTATAGCAAAACAACTTTACAACCCTTACGATTTTGCAAGGTGTAACTCTGGTTTTTCTATAATTAATATTGATAACTTGCAATACTTGCCTTAATAATCATACAATCATAACATTTACGCTCCCACTATCAAGATGATTATTATAAACATAACACTTATGCTCCCACTAGCTTTGACATGTATTCAGAAACCATCTTAACTTCCAGAAAAACAATGCCTATTGAATTTCTTTAAGTTCATATTTCTAATACCGAATGCTTTGATAATCCTTTATCAAGGCTTCTTGAACTTATACACATTTGTCTTAGATAGCTCATATGTATGTCAAAACAATTTAGACTAATTGCTAAATCTCACAATTCGAATCATGGAAAGGGATACCGCAACCATAATTGAATTCGAGAATTCAATTTCACAATTACTATCTTCTTAAAATCTTTCTTAGTGAAAGCATTTCCTCACAGTCATTTTCATGAAGGAGGGAATATTATGACACTTAGATTTTAATGGTGTATGGGTTCCTATCCATGTGAATTTGTCAAAACCAAAGTTTACGACAAATTCAAACTCATATGGACCGAACTTTCTTAATCTTGATTTCTTGTCTTATGGTAACACAACTGCCCACCATGTCTTCTAAGTAGTTAAGCAGCTCACCTTTTCCTATCAATGTACTTTTCATCAATCAAGGTCCTTGCCTTTTATGCATTCAAATGAGAACTCATAGGGCTCACATGCATAATTAATTCAATTGGAATGGCACAGAAACAAAATAGTGTCAACACGATAGTTTGTAAACCTCAACTCGTGTGCTAGTGATGATCGATAAGGTTTATTTTGATTTGTTCTTGAAACCTTTCAAGACCATTAAGACTCCCACTGACTCCTTGACTAATAAGATTCTCTTGTCAATAAACATTTCTTGACAACCAAATATTCAAGAGTTAGTGTAGTTTTTATCAAAACACTTCATAAATTGGTCCTAGTTGGTCTTTGTCTTATCCAATACATTACAACTTTCCACATTTGATGAATGTTATAAACCTTCTTAATACTTATCACTCAATTTCACAATCTTAACTCTAAGACTTGTTTTGGAACGAAGTATGATTGACTTCTTGATTTAACCATTTCTTCAATTCTTGATTCCTCTTCTTATACATACAATTGTACTAAGACTCGCTTAGATGATCAATTGAGATATGGTTCTTAATCATTAAGACCTATCAAAAAACATAAAAGGTACTCTCCCTTCTTCTTAGAATGGAGAAACTTTTATCTTTCTGCCTACTTGATTCTTCTTATTCGTTCTGCTATTGATTTAAACTTTTTCAATCAATTCAGAATTACACTTAATCTTATAAGTATAATCATATTTACTAAACCTTTAGTAAATCATGATGAATATCTTGTTACTCTTATGGTGGACTTGATCAACACGCAATTTTGTGTACTCGATCTCTTAGTCCTTCACTTGACACTTTGTCAATGAATTAGTCTAATTTCCAAATATGAAATTTCTCATTCATCGTGCAACCAAGTTGCATGATTCCAAGTTTCTGTCCAGTTGAAACTTGGGAGATGAGAAACTCTCCTTATTTGGTAAATTTTCGACATTTCCATAAATAATATAATTAAGAATCAAATCCATTATTGCTAATATTAGAAACATTCAAATGTCAATTTTTCATATACGCCATTGCAAGGATAATATAAAATCAAAATTTATTTTATTGCGGAAAAATTTGTCCTTACAATGCAATTCTTTGAAAAACTATGCTAATACATCTTTCTTAGCAATCTTATTCTAACTCTAAGTAGTAGCTTAAGAATCTAATCTTCAAGTAATGCGATCGAAATTCATTCCTTCATGGTTAAATTCTGCTCACTTCTTCCCTTAAGCTTCCTCTCTTTTCTTTGATCCTACAAAACATCAATTGTAGTCTTATCACATTATGTATTAAGAATCTAGAATAGGAGCTTAAAAGAGTTAGTCAATGGATTTTACCTAAAGCAGAGCCATACATTTTGACTCTCCCATCTTTTAGATCTCTTAGGTAAACAGGACAACTTCGTCTCCAATTCCCCTTCTTTTGGCAATAAAAGCAAATTGACTCTTTTGGAACAGGACATGGAACTAGTTCAGACATTGCCTTTCTCTTATGATCAAACTTTTCGATCATAGCATGTCTTTCGTTTCCATTGTCTATATCCATAGAGGTCTTGAAGGCAGATTCACCAATCAACTTTGCTTTTCTATTGCACCAAACCATTGATGATTCAGCAGCAATAAGCATATGGGTGAGATCTATAAGAGTCACGTCGCAGTTTATCATATAGTACTATCTTACGAACTCACTATACGAGTTAGGAAGTGACTGGAGAACCCAGTCAACAGCCATCTCTTCACAGACAACGAATCCCAACATTCTTAACTTATCAATGTGTGACTTCATCTCTAGGACATGTGCACACACCGACTCTCCTTCTTTATGTTTACTTGCCAAAAAGGCTTGAGTGAGCTTGAACTTTTCAAGCCTTCGAACTTGTGGGTTAGGTAGAATAATTGGAGGAGGTGGAGGAAGAGAAGTATGAGAGAAGTATGATTTCTTGTTCCTCGATCGAATCGTGGAATACCATCTTCATGTGGAATGCTTGTTCCACGAGATTTGGGAAGACCATAGTTGTCGAACTTAAACATCTACAAAACGGGAGAAACCAATTCAAGTTAGTTGATTGATTGAATCCTTAGTAAATCACCCAAATGAGATACTAAGGCTAGGACCCAACACAATATGCTACAACTCGGGAGAGGGATGTCGTAACCCAAATTGCAGAACATTTGAAGGTACGTGAATGACGATTCACTAATTTCCACCATGAAAAACGAAAAGGAAATTTAAGTTTTAAATCTATGAAAACTCCTAGATCCATTGAGATTCATTGAACATTTCAATGGCATGTTTAAATCTCGATATGCCCCTCTTGTTTGTGACTGGGATGCCGAGGATCACAAAGCGGGTGTGAATAACCATGCAAACTACATGGTGCCCCCACATGTTACAGTCACCTATTTGATATGCCGGTAAACCACTCACGCTCCACCGAACTATGATAAACATTGAGTCACCCTTTGCTACCTTTGCTTAGAATCATTTAGTGTGCCGGTAAACCACACACGCTCCACTAACGTCTTCGCAAGGGCACAAAGTGTAATTTCATGGAATTGCATCAATTCACTTTTGCCTAAGTAACTAAGATTGGGAATTTGTAAAACATTTAGTTACTTTTGTAATTCATTATACTTATAATGGAAGGTTTCGTCCTATCCTACCCGTTCGGCTAACGACCCTCCACTAGTCAAGAGTGCGGTGGGTAAGAGTGGATACCCATTCAATCGCCATTTTATAGGCAATTTCCTTAACAACCCCTTATAGACCAACTTCGTGAATGAGGCCTACTAACGGTAAGACTGACTTTTACTCATACATATATATAATGTTAGACTTTTAATGTTATATATAGTATAGGGTGTATTTTACACTTTTAAAATATTAGGTGGTCAAATTTAACAATTATACTTTTAATTCAATTAAATTGTAAACCAAAACTTTATGAATTTATTAAGCCTCTTTTAATTATACACCTTAATTAATTAATTAAACCATAAGGGTGTGATTTGAATCCTTTTCAAAACAATACTAGGGTTTTAGAATTTAACATTCCTAAATTAAACTTTTAATCAACTTTTAAATTCCAAAACTTGAGGGCAAGTTTTGAAACATTTCAAAACATTAGGGTTTAGAATTTAAATATACATCAAAACTAAACTATTAATCAAAATTTAAATTCCAAAACTTGAGGGCAAGTTTTGAAACCTTTTTTTCAAAACATTAGGGTTTCAACTATTTAAATTTCAAAACAACAAAACTTTTGAGGTCAAATTTAAACTATAAAACCTAAAGGGGAAAATATGAAACATTTCATAACATAAGGATCAAATAACAAATAATCTAAATCAACATTTAATCATATAATTATCCATATTTGATTTATTTAATGATTTCTAGCAAAACAATTTACCAATTTAATCAAAATAATTAATCAATTATCACATAAGGAAATAAATATTTTATTAATTGATAAATATCTTCAATTAGATCAAGAGTATACTCATATATATCATAAAATCGGATTTATATTGATCTAATATGATAAAGGCAAGTATCTCAAAGATAAACAGCAAGAAATCCCGAAGATAGCTCCATCTGACGCTCGAACTCGCCGAGTACCCCCATGGACTCGCCGAGTAGGGGCAACTCGCCGAGGCCATGATGCAGAACCACAAAAAACGAATTTTTTCAACATACATGGCATCAATACAATAGAAACCAATCTAGGCTCTGATACCACTGATGGGTTTTGTCTACAAGAACATCCTATGTGCTCATACAAACCCTAATGCTTGGATCTAGGTTTCTCTATTGTACATGCAAGTTATCCAAGACTATAAACCCTAATTCTAGCATACAAGTAATCATATTTAACATGAGAATGGGTTTAAGTTATTACCTTGATTGTTATGTAGCAATAACAATTCCAAATCCTTCTTGTATTGACTTTAGAAAGCTTAGAGTCACAAATGTCACTCCTCTAATGGTTCACAAACACCAAGAGCAAGAGGATGAGGAGGAGAGAGGATGGAGGCTGCCCAAAACGTGTTCTAACCCTAGAAGAGAAGTTCCCCACGTTTTTTAGCCTTAAGGGTTTTATATATAGTGAGGCTATTAGGGTTATCTAACAAGGAAACCCTAATTTGGATGCTTAAGCCCTAAGCAACCCATGGACTCCTTTTCTTAAGGGCCTTGGACGATTTCTAATGGGTTTCCCCATAGAATTCGTCCACTCCTTAATATAAGGCAATCCATAGCCCAAATTGCAATTGTCCTATAATTACAATTCCAGTCCCTTAAGTTTAATTAATCTCTTTTAGTCACAAACTTAATTCTTATTAATTCTTGACTAATATTAACTAAACAATATGATTTCTCCTTTAATATATTATTCTCATAATATATTAATAAATAATATTTAATCATTTATCTCCATAATTCATCCTATCAAGTTGCTTTGGTGAAGGCAACCCAAAAGGACCATGCACCATCGGGTCAAGTACATACCAAAATAGTTATGGACTTAGACACTAATCCAACAGGTAGAACCTAGGTTGGCAGATAGTGTTAGAGTGTTGTAAGTCTTTGGGTGTAGTCGTAGCATTCACAAGGTTGGTAGATAATGTTAGAGTGTTGTAAGTCTGTGGGTGTAGCCGTAGCATTCACAAGGTTGGCAGATTGTGTTAGAGTGTTGTAAGTTTGCGGGTATAGGTGCAACATTCACAAGGTTGGCAGATAGTGTTAGAGTGTTGTAAGTTTGCAGGTGTAGCCGTAACATTCACAAGGATGGCAGATAGTGTTGTGTTGTAAATCTGTGGGTGTAGTCATAACATTAACAAGGTTGGCAGATAGTGTTAGAGTGTTGTAAGTCTGCGGGTGTAGCCGTAGCATTCACGAGGTTGGCAGATAGTGTTAGAGTGTTGTAAGTTTGCGGGTGTAGCCATAGCATTCACGAGGTTGGCAGATAGTGTTAGAGTGTTGTAAGTCCGTGAGTGTAGCCGTAGCATTCACAAGTTTGGCAGACAGTGCTAGAGTGTTGTAAGTCTGCGATTGTAGTCGTAGCATTCACAAGATTGGCAGATAGTGCAAGAGTGTTGTAAGACTGTGGGTATAGTCGTAACATTCACTAGGTTGGTTGATAGCACGAGAGCGTTGTTATATCGCAAAATAAACAGTATTACCCACCAGTTCGGGTGCAACAGTGAGGGTGTGGAAAATCCACATATTGGTTTACGAATTTCCACATATGAATTAGACCTGGTTGAGCCAACGATAAGACCGTAGGAACACCATGGCAGTCATGGGATCAAGGAAGTGATGGGTCGTTTAAGGTCGTTTGTGATATAAGGCTACCCTTGGTCATATAGTAATCACTTTTAGCCTTGGATTTGGTGACGCCAGGATTTGACGTATGGACCTGATCGGTTGGATCAGGAGGTCGTTAGAGCCATAATGGCAAGATAACTAATGGCAACTATTGACAGACGAGGGTTTCGTTCGGAAGTCGTGTGGGGCGACTGTGTGGGAGTCTTTTGGCTTCACAACCGGGAAAGAACCCGATATTTCAGATGATTGGCCAACAAATTGGGACCAGGGAGGTCTCGGTGGATTTTGGAAAGCAGCCAGGAGGCAGCATACTGTTTCAGGCAGTTTAGTGTTTCGGGCAGTTTCGGTGTCTCATACAGTATTAGTCTTTTAGGTTTGCAAGTACGGACAAATTAATTGATTGATTGTGAAGTGATAAGTCCCTCGCAGTGGGATTAAATAATCTCGGAGTGGTTGATATGACTCTATTGCGCAGCTCTCGTCTAAGTCTAACCGTTGCAAGGATAAATCTTCTACTCGAAGGATTATCTGAGCCTTCTGTTAAGTATAATTGTTCAGCATATGGTTACGGTTAGTGGCATCGCTCATAGATTGCATCAAGGTGATCAGGGTTGTAAGTGTTATGGTTGGCCAGTTATTCGATGAGGCTTGGGCATGGCAACATTTCGGCGTAGGCGGTCTGTCGGAGAGACAAACCAATATAGGATCTAGATCTTGGAAAGGCGGAAGTGGTTTTGCGGAAGTTTGAGATTTAATTTTTTCGGGATGGGATTTTGGTTTGAGTTTTGGTGGTCTTGAGAAGGTTGCCTTACGCGCAGAATCATCGATCGCGTTCCTCAGATCGTTTGTTTGGATATAAGTGTTAGTAAGGAGTGATTTTGAGGACAAAATCTAATTTAAGTGTGGGAGAGTTGTAATGCCCTGTTCCGAATCGCCTTCCTACTTCGGGACTGTGGCCTGAAGATAGGTTATCATAAGGCTTATGCCCTTTAAAAAAAGAGAGGTCTAGACCCATTTAGGTACGGAAAATGTAATTAAGGTGATCCGGGAGTTTGGGTCGTGTCTTAGAGCCAAGGGTCATATCAGTAAAGTGGTAGTTCGAGCTCTTTATGAATTTTGGATTTTGTTTGGGATGTTTTGACGTGAGGATAAGTTGATAGATGTGTAGAGCTTCTCGCCACCTTTTGTGGGTATAAAGAACGTCGAAAACAGAGTTGAAACGAAGAAGTTATGGCTGTTTGAAGTTGGTGTGGTTCGGATGAGTGATCGTTGACTTGTTGACCAAGCTCACTTAAGACTCACGACGTGAGCATGAAATGCTCACGATGTGAGAGGCACCTGATACACCAAAATCCTTATTTTCGGGTATTTAAAGGTAAGGGATGATTAGGGTTGCTTGTCCTCAACCTCCTTCACCCCCAAGACCTCTGAGAAACCCTAGAATCGATCCTTTTTTTAAACTATATGGATCAAATTTATAATTGATATTAATGATTTAAGATTAATGTTATGAGGTATTGATGTTCACACCCGATCATATTTTCTCTTTCACTTTGGCGCCACGTTATTCACATCACTTCATCTTTAACCTAATAAATATATACCTCATTGCCTTATTTTTTTATATATTAAACTTAGGGGTGAGCGTGGTGCGGTTCTGTGCGGTTATTTGCCAAAATCTCACCACTAACCGCAAATGCGGTTAATCCATTTTCAAAATCGCTTGGTGCGGTTATTTTTGCGGTGCGGTGCGGGTTTTTTTTTTTTTTTAATTTTTTTTTAAATTTTTTATGTTTCGGTTATTAACCGCATATATTTGGTGCGGTTATTTTGTGTGGTTTTTAACCACACTTTAGAGTTCAAATAATTTTAAGAGTTTAAACACATTACTTGTAATAATAAAAAACTATAAGACAATTAACTTAAATTACAAACAACTAATATCTTAAAAACGTTAAATCACTAGTAATTAACAATAAATATCTTAAAATTGTCAAATTTCACTATTATCCATATTTAAACATAAGAAAAAACCAACACTAAAGTCTTCTAGAATTTTATCATTTTTTCATCCAAAAAAATTGTCTTATTTTTAATATTTAATGTATTAATAATTTATAAAAATTATATATAATATATGTGGTGCGGTGCGGACCGCACAGCACCGCAAATTTGCGGTTTTTGAAAAACAAAAAACCTCACAATTGGTTTTTATTGCGGTTGCGGTTAATCGGTTGCGGTTTATACGGTTAATTTTAGTTGTGGTGCGGTTTTTGCTCGCCCCTAATTAAACTAGACGGATGCTCGCGTGTTTCACATAAAACAATTATACAATTGATTATATAAACCGTTTAAGAATTTTTTTAGTTAATTTAGATTACACTTTAGGTTTTACATGAAAAAATAACAATTTATAACATTTAACTATTTACAAAATAGTATTTGACTGATACTTATGTAAATAGTTTTAATTTTTATTAGTTAATTTATGATTACAATTTAGGTTTTACATTTAACATTACAACTTATAAACTTTAACTATTTACAAAATAGTATTTGGACTAATACTAAAACTATTAAAGTATCAATACATGTTATTAAAATTAAACGGCTATAATTAAATAGAGTTTTAGTTATTTATTTTGATACTTGTGATAATTAGTTAAATATGATTGAAATGGAGTTTAGTCGATTAAAATTATGATATGATCATATAATGTGTAGACTAAATATTGTACAAAAACATCCAAACATTTTATTAAAAAATGAATTATGTGCGTCTAATATTTTATGTGTATTGTCTATATAAGACCATTTGTATACCATGTTGTCATTCATACATAATTGTGATAACTGGCCTTCCCTAATTACCCTAACTCCTAACAGTATCTTGTGAATAACTGGAAAGACTTTGCTGGTCTAACATACCATGACACTAAGTGTCTGAAACTTTACATGCATAACAAGGAGTTATCATAGCCAACTAACATACTTATACTCTACTAATACTTATATCCTACCACGCAAATGATATATAATGAGATACGTGTCATAGCGAGAAGCTCACCTAAACTGAAGAACCAGAGCAACACAACAACACTCTCACACCTTCCACTGCTCAATCTCACGAACTGACTGCCACCAAAAGATATAAATACTTACTTAACAACCAAAATCCTCAAAGTTTGACCACAATTCAAACTGGCCAAAAGTCAACGGTCACCCAAATTAACCACCTCCACAACATAGAGACCTCTTAGCCACGTCGTGGCCATAACATGCCAAAATAGACGACACACAGGACATTGCCACGTCGTAGGCATGTACGGACAAAACAATCACGAGAAAGGACTCCACCACACCGTAAAGCATGATCCTAAAGACCACTTGAGAGACACAACACGCTTCAAAGTTCCTCAAACTTCAGATCTAACCCTTGTCATTGACCTGATGGATAAAGTTTCCAACTTTATCCATTAGGACCTCATCCTAAAGCATGATTTACAACTTTAAGTCCATTAAGTCCTTAATATGTTCAAAACTTGGTCAAGAACACAAGATTGCCCCATACATGACTCTTTTCTCATTTACACGAACCTAAAGATCATTTGAGAGCCACAACAAGCTTCAAAGTTCCTCAAACGCCAAGTGCATCCAATGAAAGGACCAAAATCATCCAAAATGAACTCAAACTTGAAATAAGAAGATCAAAGGTCAATGTATGAACTTTATACCTTCAATAACTCAAAAATCAGAAGAGGGTGATGGATCCAATCTAGCTCCTTGCTTCCTTGCACCAATATGAACTTCTTCTTTCCCCAAGCTTCACCAAAATTTAAGAACAAGCTCTCTAATCAAGCAGACAAGCTCTTAATCATGCATGGAGGCTAAGGTTTCGAATATGATTATGGAGGCTGAAGAGAATGACCTAAACCTAAAATTAAGGTCCTTAAATACGGAGGAAAACCATAAAAATCAGGGGATTGGGCTGCAACAGCTGCCACATTGTGGCCATCTACTTGCCACTCATGGCAACCATGCCATACACGATCACCATTAAATTGCCATGCCACATTGTGGTCATCCACTCACCATGTCGTTTCATAGGGTTTTTTCTCCAAAATCCCCGTAGTTGGTCTCGTTAAGTTTTCAGCTAAAGCATTATGGAAAATAGGTGTTACATAATCAATATACCATTTTCTCACTAGTTTTTTCGGGTGTTTTGGATTTGAAGACATTCAAAATGACTATATACGATAGTCACTGGAAGAGCGATATTTTTTAGAAGAAGAAGAATGGTTTATAGGTATGCGAGACCGCATATGTAACATCCCGACTCCCAAGTATAATATTCATATATTATTTTTTGGGGTTGATTGAGTGACTCGACGAGTTGTATGTACAACTCGTGGAATAGAGTCGGATTGGCCACGTGGGTTTAATGAATAACCGGACGAGTCAGAGAGCTAACTCGCCGAGTTGGCGTTGTGTGAAGAAACCTTAAATCTGCGGGGTTGGGTCCTATTTAAATGACCTTAAGCCCTCATTTCCGCCTCACCAGCTACCTTACTCCCAGAGTGAAACCCTAATCGCCTAGAGTGAGCTAAGAGATAAAAGAAGGTTAATCTTAGGCATTTTGTGATCTTTTGGAGGATAAGTGGAAAGCATCGAAGCTTGGATCATGATGAGGCTTTTGGATCTAGAGATTCTTCAGAGAATTGCTTCAGTTAGAGGTAAAAAGATGCTAACTTGATCATTTCCCTATGAGATCTTGGTTTAGGGAGTTTTTAGGGTTTTCTACCATCCATCTTGTGTTATTGAGTCATTTGGGCATGGCTTGAGGTTGGAACCTCAGATCTGAATTGTAGGAGGCCTTGTAAGTCCAAAGACCCGAGATTTATTGAGCTGGAGGAAAGCTCTTGTGCATCTAACCCTTGTTGGAGCTTGTATTGGCATTATGAGCCTAATATGCCATGCATGAACGTAAAGCTTGCAGCTTTACATGATATTCGAGCCTTAGGAAGTTAGATCCGGAGTATGGGGGATTTGTTCTGCCTTAAAACGTCTGAATGAGATTTTGGCTTAAGGGACTCGACGAGTCGATGAGCTGACTCGACGAGTCGGTTGGAGGTTGTCTCGATGAGTCTGAACACGCTGTAACTCGGCGAGTTGAGTTAGACTTTCATGAGGGTTCTGAGGAACCAAGGGGACTCGATGAGTTGCATAGATGCACTCAATGATTTGGGTCAACATGGACTGTTGACTTGATTGTTGACTTTTGTTGACTTTAGGGTTTGGTCAAACTTGAGGGATAGAGGTCATGGAGGAGTAAAATGGTCTATTACCCATACCAAGAGTTAAAGAGGGACTATCATGAGGTGTGATATTTAAGTGTTAATTAGAGATGCTTGTTACATGTAGGCGGTGTTTAGACTGTTCGAGGGGTATTCAGTTTCCTTGCTTGCTTACGAGGTGAGTCTTCTCACTATACTTACCTATAGTGGTAATCTTTGTGTGACTGAAGGGTCTTATATGCTTATAATGAGTATTGTGATATCCTGCATTGTGTCTTTGTGATTTATGTTGTGTATTATTCTGATCTTACTGAGTTAGGACCGGAGGGTCCACCCGAGTTGTGGGACCGGAGGGTTTCACTGAGACATATTGACCGGAGGGTCTTATTCGAGTATGGCCATGAGAGGCTAATGAAATGTGTGTGGTATTTTGGGGAACTCATTAAGATTCGTGCTTGTCGTGTTATGTGATATGTGTTTCAGGTACTTCTTAGAATCGCAGGAAGGCGCCGACTTGATTGTACACACGAGATGGAGTTATGTTTTTGTAGAATCCTAGATTTAATTCAACAGTTATGAAAATGTGTTTTCGATAATTTGACAATTGGGGATTTTATGAAATGTGTTGATGAGATTCATGTGATTCTAAAATGAAAAAATTTGTTTGAAAATTTACGGTGTTACAACATATATAGACTGTTAGTGAGTATCGACTATTGGGGTACCGAACCAACTGATGCAATCTTAGTTGTGAGTTTCAATATGACCATCGAAAAGGCCCCATACATACCACAACATATAGACAATAGATGGAATTTTGGGGTGCTTTTGTGTTGGTTCATGAAGATGTTGATCGCCGGGAAATTGTATTTTATACAGGGTAAAAGCGGTCCATGGGCTATGGCATATCGTAAACAATTTACAAATTTTTTTAAGGTATAAAGACAAAATCCATTTTAACATTGTAATATTACTTAAAACAAATCCTTTAAGTTTATGTATTTATTATTTTTTTTTGTTGATTTTAAGATTATAGTTCAATTTTAGATTTTATAAAAACAAAACTTATACAAAAAAAAAACACAAAACACATTTTATACTAAAAATAATAATCTGAAATGAGTGTCTATAGTCCTACTCCGGTGTTCCAGAAAACTCTCCGGAATACTTTATTCCGAACAAAATGGTTATTTAAAAAAAGTTTTTTTTTCAAAGAATACATTTATATTTATATCAATATGTATTTTATTTAAGGGAGAATGACTTATGAGGGTAACAAAGTGTTGGACTTGTTCTCATTTGGTCCTTTATCTTTTTTCTTGTCCTTATTGTACCATTGTACTTATTATTCTTGCACACCAAAACCCTTGCGACGAGTTATCACCTGTTTTGCTGGTTTCCTTATTTTAAAACGTTTAATCACATATTACATGTCGTATTACGTGGACTTAGAACACATTTCATACCCGTTTCTCTTTCACCCCCTTTATCCTTAAACTTCGGGTTCATAATGAAATCGAGGACAATAGTTCAATCGAATATTACGGTTACGAAATTGAAGAAAATCGGCGAATACGAGTGTTATAACGAAGAAGATGGCCTTCGATTCCAAACGACGTAAGTATTTGACACTTTATGTACATTATAATGGTTTGTTCGCACTAAAACCATTAGTGTACTTAAACGTTGTTGTTGTTGTTTCAATATGCGATGCTGATTTTGGTGCAATGGAACCCAAAGAGTTTATTTTGTTCGTTGAAAAGTTGATTGAAGTCGGTTGCGATAATGTATATTACCACACTAGAAATGAACCATTTGTAGAGGGTATTAAGAGAATTGGGAATGATGTTGACTACTTTGAGTTTATTGAAACGGGTTATAGTGATGAAAATGGTCTAAGAATGAATGTACATATAGACCTCAAAAATGAACTTGTACTTGATTGGGCTGTTACGGAAGTAGTAGAAGATGATGTAGGGCATTATTCCGAGCAAGACTCGGATGATGACAACGATTCACAACTTTCTGATGATATTCCATATGAACATGAAGCAAATGATTACATTCCTTCACTTGACAATACTATTGGTGATGAATTTTTCCACCGGGTGTCAAGTATTTCATATTTGTAAGGATACAAATAATGACGTTGGAACCAACAACGAGGATGACAAACAGGTGTACCATGTCCATAATGAGAACCATAAATGGGACAAAATGGTGCCAATTCTAGGTATGAGATTCTCTAACCTTTTGGAATTTAAAATTTGTGTGACTAACTACGCAGTGAAGAATGTATACAACCTTTATTATGAGAAAAAATGACAGTCATATGTTGTTAGTAGGATGTTGTAAAGATAACAAGAACCCCTCTTATCCTTTTAGACCATGGGCTTCCTGGATGAGTAGTGAAAGGTTTTTCCATATTATGTCCTTAATTGATGACCATAATTGTTCAAGAGTCTTCAAAATTGGTTCCATTGTAACTTATAAATGGATTGGAAAGAATTTTAAGAAACAACTTTTGCAGAACCCCAAAATGAGCATAAGGAAAATGAAAGTCAAGGTAAGTACAAAGTTTAACTTGATTGTTAGTGTGACTCAATGTAGAAATGTTAGGAGATATGCTTTGGATGAGATAGAGGGTAGTTTGATAGAACATTCTGGTAAAGTATGGAGGTATGGAGAAGAAATAATGAGGACTCCTTACCATGTTGGAAAAGATTCGGACATGGATTGTGATGCATGACATTCTTTGAAGTGGACATGGCTTGTGATGCTTATGATAATAACATATCATAACTTTTCAACTATGTTATTGATCTTGCTAAGAAGAGACCACTCATCACCATGTTGTAAGAAATTCATATTTATGCAATTGAGAGGGTGTATAAAATGTTGCTAGAGGGACAAAGTTGGGGTAATTTAAAAATATGCTCATCTATAAGATTAAAGATATCAAAGTTAAAGAGACATCAAAGATATGCTATAACTTCTATTTTATAAGTATTATTAACAAATGTGAAATTAATAGAACTTTTTATTTTTGTGGACAGATCGGGGAGTTGTACCTTCCAAGATACAAAAATATGAGGTTAGGCTTGGAAATGATGGATATGTTGTGGACCTTACCAACAGGACATGTGGATGTCAATATTGGCAAGTATCAGGTATCCCATGTGTGCATGCAATGGCAATCATTTCATACCTTAATAGGAATGCAGAGGATTATGTTGCACCATGGTTTACTACAACCATGTTCTTGACTTGTTACAACCATACCATTAACTTAATGGTAGCTCCATATAGCCTGAAGTTCCCTACATGAAGCCACCCCCCCTTCCCCCTCCCCCCGAAAAAGGTTACCAGGAAGGCCAACTCTAAAAAGGAAAATGGATCAATCTGAGAGGGAAAGCAAGAGAAAAACAAGACATACTATCTCAAAAACAAGTATAGTTATGAGATGCACTATTTGTAGAGTAAAGGGCCACAATAAATCAACATGTCCTACAAGACCAGAAGACGTAGCATCCACTTCAAGGCCAAAAAATAAGAAAACTAAAAAATGTAAAAAAGAGAAAGGTGTGCTATTAAAACAATTTAGTTATACTACAACATCCTGTTGGATTAATGTCTAAGTCCATAACTATTTTTGTGTGTACTTGACCCGATGGTGCATGGTCCTTTTAGGTTGCCTTCACCAAAGCAACTTGATAGGATGAATTATGGAGAGAAAGGATTAAATATGATTTATTAATATATTATGAGAATAATATATTAAAGGAGAAATCATATTGTTTAATTAATATTAGTCAATAATTAATTGGTAATTAGTTGTGTGACTAAAAGAGATTAATTAAACTTAAGGGACTGGAATTGTAATTATAAGATAATTGCAATTTGGGCTATGGATTGTCTTATATTAAGGAGTGGACGAATTCTATGGGGAAGCCCATAAGAAATCGTCCAAGGCCTTAAAGAAAAGAGTCCATGGGTTGCTTAGGGCTTAAGCATCCAAATTAGGGTTTCCTTGTTAGATAACCCTAGTAGCCTCCTATATATATATATATATATATATATATATATATATATATATATATATATATATATATATAGATCCCTTATGACCCAAAAACGTGGCTAAGAATCCTTCTAGGGTTTCACACGTTTTAGGGCAACCTCCATCCTCTCTCCTCTTCATCCTTTTGCTCTTGGTGTTTGTGAACCATTAGAGGAGTGACATTTGTGACTCTAAGCTTTCTAAAGTCACTACAAGAAGGAATTGTGATTGTTATTGCTATATAACAATCAAGGTATGATCTAAACCCCAATTATATGTTATATTGATTATCATATTCTAGATCTAGGGTTTATAGTCTTGGATAACTTGCATGTACAATAGAGAAACCTAGATCCAAGCATTAGGGTTTGTATGAGCATATAGGATGTTCTTAGGACCAAAACCCATCAGTGGTATCAGAGCCAGGTTGGTTTCTATTGTATTGATGCCTTGTATGTTGAAAAAATTCGTTTTTTGTGGTTCTGCTTGCTGAACTCGTCGAGTCCCTAGATGAACTCACCGAGTTCATGCTAACTCAACGAGTCCATGCCTGACTCGACGAGTCGGCTGGTCAGAATGAGGGAAAACCGGGATTTCTTGCTGTTTTTGCTTGAGGATACTTGCCTTATCATATTAGATCAATATAAATCCGATTTTCTAATATATATATATATATATATATATATATATATATATATATATATGACTATATTCTTGATTTAATTGAAGATATTTATCAATTAATAAAATATTTGTTTCCTTATGTGATAATTGATTAATTATTTTGATTAAATTGGAAAATTGTTTTGCTAGAAATCATTAAATAAATCAAATATGGATAATTATATGATTAAATGTTAATTTAGATTATTTGTTATTTGATCCTTATGTTATGAAATGTTTCATATTTTCCCCTTTAGGTTTTATAGTTTAAATTTGACCTCAAAAGTTTTGTTGTTTTGAAATTTAAATAGTTGAAACCCTAATGTTTTGAAAAAGGTTTCAAAACTTGCCCTCAAGTTTTGGAATTTAAATTTTGATTAATAGTTTAATTTTGATGTATATTTAAATTCTAAACCCTAATGTTTTGAAATGTTTCAAAACTTGCCCTCAAGTTTTGGAATTTAAAAGTTGATTAAAGGTTTAATTTAGGAATGTTAAATTCTAAAATCCTAGTATTGTTTTGAAAAGGATTCAAATCACACCCTTATGGTTTTATTAATTAATTAAGGTGTATAATTAAAAGAGGCTTAATAAATCCATAAAGTTTTGGTTTACAATTTAATTGAATTAAAAGTATAATTGTTAAATTTGACCACCTAATATTTTAAAAGTGTAAAATACACCCTATACTATATATAACATTAAAAGTCTAACATTATATATATGTATGAGTAAAAGTCAGTCTTACCGTTAGTAGGCCTCATTCACGAAGCTGGTCTATAAGGGGTGTTTAAGGAAATTGCCTATAAAATGGCGATTGAATGGGTATCCACTCTTACCCACCGCACTCTTGACTAGTGGAGGGTCGTTAGCCGAACGGGTAGGATAGGACGAAACCTTCCATTATAAGTATAATGAATTACAAAAGTAACTAAATGTTTTACAAATTCCCAATCTTAGTTACTTAGGCAAAAGTGAATTGATGCAATTCCATGAAATTACACTTTGTGCCCTTGCGAAGACGTTAGTGGAGCGTGTGTGGTTTACCGGCACACTAAATGATTCTAAGCAAAGGTAGCAAAGGGTGACTCAATGTTTGTCATAGTTCGGTGGAGCGTGTGTGGTTTACCGGCATATCGAATAGGTGACTGTAACATGTGGGGGCACCATGTAGTTTGCATGGTTATTCACACCCGCTTTGTGATCCTCGGCATCCCAGTCACAAACAAGAGGGGCATATCGAGATTTAAACATGCCATTGAAATGTTCAATGAATCTCAATGGATCTAGGAGTTTTCATAGATTTAAAACTTAAATTTCCTTTTCGTTTTTCATGGTGGAAATTAGTGAATCGTCATTCACGTACCTTCAAATGTTCTGCAATTTGGGTTACGACATCCCTCTCCCGAGTTGTAGCATATTGTGTTGGGTCCTAGCCTTAGTATCTCATTTGGGTGATTTACTAAGGATTCAATCAATCAACTAACTTGAATTGGTTTCTCCCGTTTTGTAGATGTTTAAGTTCGACAACTATGGTCTTCCCAAATCTCGTGGAACAAGCATTCCACATGAAGATGGTATTCCACGATTCGATCGAGGAACAAGAAATCATGCTTCACTTCCTCCACCTCCTCCAGTTGTTCTTCCTAACCCACAAGGTCGAAGAATTGAAAGGTTCAATATCACTAAAGCCCTATTGGAAATGAAATATGAATATGGTAAACCCGCGTGTGCCCACGTTCTAGAATGAAATCACACATCGATAGGTTGATAATGTTGGGTACGTCATTCCCTGATAAGTTGGCTGTGAACTGGGTTCTACAGTCACTTCCTGAATCATATAATGAGTTCAAAAGAAAGTATTATATGATGGATCATGACGATAACCTCATTGACCTAACTTACATGCTCATTGCTGCTGAATCAAAAATGATTTGGCGAAGCAATGGAGCGTATTTGTTGGGAAAGTCAACCAACCATGCTTTCGAGGACGTTCTAGGAGAACTGACCTGCGTTTGCTGCCAAAAGAAAGGGTGTTGGATACAAGTCTGCCCAAGGATCCTGAAGAGTCCAGAAGATGGGAGAGTCAAAGAGTATGGTTGCACTTCAGGTAAAATCCACTATCTTACTCCGTTAAGTTCCTATTCATTGATTCTTGATACATGATGTGATAAGATTGCATTTGAATGTTTTGCAAGATCGGTGAAAAGAAAGGAAGCTTGGTGAAAGAGCAAGATGAATCTAATCACAAGAAATGGATCTTGATCGCATGGACTTGAAGATTAGATTTTGAGCTTAGATAGTTATGATAAAGTTGTTAGAAATTTTCCTTTTGAAATACATAGTTTTCAATGGATTTTGCATTGTAAGGACAAATGTTTTCCGCTGCTTTTATAAATAAAATAAATTTTGGTTTGACTTATTTATTTATTTGTTTATTTCCTTGCAATGAAATCGTTATGAAAATTGATGTTTGCATACTTGATATGATTCTTATTTATGGTGTTTATGGAAAAGTCAAGAATTTACCAAACATGGAGAGTTTCTCATCGCCCAAGGTTCAATTGAACAGAAACTTGGAATCATGCAACTTGGTTGTACGATGAATGAGAAATTTCATATTTGGAAATTAAACTAATTCATTGACAAAGTGTCAAGTGAAGGACTAGGAGATCGAGTACACAAAGTTGCGTATTGATCAAGTCCACCATAAGAATAACAATGATATTCGTCATGATTTACTAAAAGATTAGTAAATATGATTATACTTATAAGATTAAGTGTGATCCAGAATTGATTAAAAAGGTTTAAATCAACAGCAAAACGAATAAGAAGAATCAAGTAGGCAGAAAGATAAAAGTTTCTCCATTCTAAGAAGAAAGGGATAGTAGCTTTTATGCTTTATGATAGGACTTAATGATTAAGAACCATATCTCAATTGATCCTCTAAGTGAGTCTTAGTACAATTGCATGTCTAAGAAGAGGATTCAAGAATTGAAGAAATGGTTAAATCAAGAAGTCAATCATACTTCGTTCCAAAACAAGTCTTAGAGTTAAGATTGTGACATTGAGTGAAAAGTACTAAGAAGGTTTATAACATTCATCAAATGTGGAAAGTTGTGATGTCTTGGATAAGACAAAGACCAACTAAGACCAATTTATGAAGTGTTTTGATAAAAACTACACTAACTCTTGAATATTTGGTTGTCAAGAAATGTTTATTGACAAGAGAATCTTATATGTCAAGGAGTCAGTAGGAGTCTTAATGCTCTTGAAAGGTTTCAAGAACAAATCAAAATAGACCTTATCGATCATCACTAGCACACGAGTTGAGGTTTACAACCTATCGTGTTAACATTATTTTGTTTCTATGCCATTCCAATTGAGTTAATTATGCATGTGAGTCCCATGAGTTCTCATTTGAATGCATAAAAGGCAAGGACTTTGATCAATGAAAAGTACATTGATAGGAAAAGGTGAGCTGCTTAACTACTTGGAAGACATGGTGGGCAGTTATGCTACCATAAGGCAAGAAATCAAGATTAAGAAAGTTCGGTCCATACGAGTTTGAATTTGTCGTGAACTTTGGTTTTGACAAATTCACATGGATAGGAACGCATACACCATTAAAATCTAAGTGTCATAAGATTCCCTCCTTCATGAAAATGACTGTGAGGAAATGCTTTCACTAAGAAAGATAAAAGGATAGTGACTGTGAAATTGTATTCTCGAATTCGATTATGGTTACGGTATCCCTTTCCATGATTTGAATTGTGAGATTTGACAATTTGTCTGAATTGTTTAAGACATGCATATAAACTATCTAAGGCAAAGGTGTATGAGTTTAAGAAGTCTTGATAAAGGATTATCAAAGCAATAAGTATTAGAAACATGAACTTAAGAAACTCAATAAGTATTGTTTTTCTGAAAGTTAAGATGTTTATGAATACATGTCGAAGCTAGTGGGAGCATAAGTGTTATGTTTATAATAATCATCATGATAGTGGGAGCATAAAAGTTATGATTGTATGATTATTAAGGAAAGTATTGCAAGTTGGCAATATTAATTATAGAAAAACAAGAGTCATACCTTGCAAAGTCGTAAGTGTTGTAAAGTTGTTTTTGCTATAATTAAGGGGGAGAATATTATGCTTCGTTTCAAATCTAAAGGATTAGGTTGTGGAATGTTAATAACTTAGTCAAAGAAACATAGTGTGTTATTAAAATTTCGATTATGATTACGGCATTCCTCTTCACAATTCGAATTTTGAGAACATAGCAAATAAAATATTATGGCAGAAGATTGATGAAGTATCAAATCTTTATGCATTGTGTCCCATACGCTTCGGGTATAGGATCGATTGCATAGGCTATAATATTTGACCATTCTAAAAATTTTCCAAAAATGTCTAGCGCATTTAGAGGAAAAAGGACAAGAATCGGTTTTGACTAAAATAAACAACTATCAAAGGACAATCCAAAGTTCGCCGAGGATTGGTCGCTTGTGAGTAGTTGGAAGTATAGTATTGGAAAATATGGAAATATTTCCATATTGGATGGACCATATCGACATTATTATGAATAGATAAGATTCTATTAAGAATGAGTTATCATATGGAAAATATGGAAACGTGTCCATATTGGGAATTGAATATTGAAAATCTATGACTAGATTAGAAACTTTTATGCAAAAAGGATGTTCAAAGAATGTACTTTGAGTGAGAGACATCACGTCTATGGAATTGTCTTGTAACAATCTCCGATAGAGGACTTTGTAATGTCATTGGCAATAGTCTTTGTGACTTTGGTGCAGTGACATTACGAAAGGATCATTGCATAAAATGTTAGAATCTAATATATTCTATAAGTGGCAAGAATTTGATATTCTTTTACTTATGGAAAGGGATTAGGAGTTGTCAAATGAGGATGATTGGAAATGTATTCAATTTGATCTATTTCACAAAGTAAGAACCATAGATAAACATTATGTGCATGCTAGGAGCATGGGACAAGTGTATTAATTCAAGTAATAAGTTGATTACCCGAAACGACAATAATGAGTAATCGATATGGTGATAAATAAAAGGTGTTTAATTTATGCTCAAAGGTTTGAGGCCATATGGGATTAGCATTATTCTTGTGTTTCACTTTGCATGTTTTGACTTCCTGAATAATTTAATTGGTTAAGAATAGTCAAATTATTCAAACGGGACACAGTCGTTCATATGTTGGAAGTAGGTATGAATGAAGATTGTCGTGAATTGGTGTGTGGATTGTCTAAAGAGTATTAGACATAAGCAAATGTTTACTGCAACGTTTGTGAGTGCCTATGAATATGAATTTGAGCATTGGATCAAACCCATGCTCACTTGAATCACTCCATGGATTGTATCACGAGTGATTGGTGAGACGATAACATCTTATATTCTTGAAACTGAGATGTATGAGTTGTATCTTGCGAATCGGTTGCACATTGATAATATGTAAACGTACTAGTAACTTGGTGTTATAAAACATATTGTTGTGTGTAATTCGGTGGGTGAGTGCAAGCAAGCATTGTATCAAAGTTTATCCGTTCCTTTTATACAAAGTAGGATAAAAGCGATATCTTTGGGCCCCTCGATGATTTAGTGATGACAAACGTAAATGCTCGGCCGAGCTAGGGCTAATTTGATTTGTTCAATTAGTCAGTCGTCATAAATCGGAAATCGAGAAATAGTACAAAGAGAATGATTTGAAATCATGTCTTACAATATCTAGAATGGAGGAATATATGATCCCTTATCTAAGGACACACGTATCTGATAGGATCAGAGTTGATAGCGGCTTTGGAAAGCTACGATTGCAGATCATGATATGAAGTCATACGCATAACAGTTATTAGACTTATCCAAGTGGGAGACTGTTGGATTAGTGTCTAAGTCCATAACTATTTTGGTATGTACTTGACCCGATGGTGCATGGTCCTTTTGGGTTGCCTTCACCAAAGCAACTTGATAGGATGAATTATGGAGAGAAAGGATTAAATATGATTTATTAATATATTATGAGAATAATATATTAAAGGAGAAATCATATTGTTTAATTAATATTAGTCAATAATTAATTGGTAATTAGTTTTGTGACTAAAAGAGATTAATTAAACTTATGGGACTGGAATTGTAATTATAAGATAATTGCAATTTGGGCTATGGATTGCCTTATATTAAGGAGTGGACGAATTCTATGGGGAAGCCCATAAGAAATCGTCCAAGGCCTTAAAGAAAAGAGTCCATGGGTTGCTTAGGGCTTAAGCATCCAAATTAGGGTTTCCTTGTTAGATAACCCTAGTAGCCTCCTATATATATATATATATATATATATATATATATATATATATATATATATATATATATATATATATATATATATAGATCCCTTATGACCCAAAAACGTGGCTAAGAATCCTTCTAGGGTTTCACACGTTTTAGGGCAGCCTCCATCCTCTCTCCTGTTCATCCTTTTGCTCTTGGTGTTTGTGAACCATTAGAGGAGTGACATTTGTGACTCTAAGCTTTCTAAAGTCATTACAAGAAGGAATTGTGATTGTTATTGCTATATAACAATCAAGGTATGATCTAAACCCCAATTATATGTTATATTGATTATCATATTCTAGATCTAGGGTTTATAGTCTTGGATAACTTGCATGTACAATAGAGAAACCTATATCCAAGCATTAGGGTTTGTATGAGCACATAAGATGTTCTTAGGACCAAAACCCATCACATCCAACTCATTAACTACACCTTTGTATATGGAACCAGTTCAAGTGGATCCAGTACACAGTGGAGGTTCATGTGACATCCTCAATTTCACGGCCAGAAAAGACCGATTTGTTTATGCTTTGTTTTTAAAATCAGAGTAATCGTTTAAAAAAATGTTGCGGAATTTGTTCCTAAAACAAAATATGATAAGAATTTATCAAAACGTTTCTCAAAGAGAATGTATTTTCATTATATAACAAAATCTCGGGATGTCATGTTTCGATACAGACACATAAGCATAAATAGAACTTACATTTATTTACATTCATGATTTACATCTCCTTTAATCTCTCAGTGAAATATGTCTTCGTATTGATACCTGTGATACAAAGAAGATTGAGTGGGTCAGGCTTGGGAGCCTGGTGAGCATATAGGGTTTTCAACCTTCGTATTGATACCTGTGATACAAAGAAGATTGAGTGGGTCAGGCTTGGGAGCCTGGTGAGCATATAGGGTTTTCAACCTTCGTATTGATACCTGTGATACAAAGAAGATTGAGTGGGTCAGGCTTGGGATCCTGGTGAGCATATAGGGTTTTCAACCCACAATGTTATATATATATATATATATATATATATATATATATATATATATCATCAAACAATCATTCCAATTACCCATCCCCATTATCTCCATTTATCTCTTAAGTACCTTCCCTAAGGAATTATCCTAAGGGTCATCTCCTACATCGTATTTAACTCTCATCTCCTTACATCACATTTCCTTATATGTTTGTTCCTAAGGACTTTTTCCTAAGGATCATCGCATGAATACACAGTCACAACATCGTCTGGACTCGTAATTCATAGTAAGGGTTAGGCTATCATCGCATGAATACGCAGTCACAACATCGCCTGGAATCGTAATTCATAGTAAGGGTTAGGATATCATCGCATGAATACGCAGTCATAACATCGCCTGGACTCGTAAATCATAGACGTATTAAATGATTTTAAATTGTATACGTATTTTAATATCTACAAATATGTTGGGGTAAATCATGGGTAGATGAAGTTATTGGTGTGTGATGAATGTGATGAGAGGAAGGTGATGATAGTAATGTGATAATAAATAGGTGATGATAGAATGGTGATGATAATTATACTCGTGTTTATGAAAGGGACTATACACTCACCTGATCAGAAGATGGTCGGACAACACTACGACTCTAAGAGTAGTATTATTCGGTGAAACCGGGATCACTTCACACACCGGACTTCTCGTGGGCAGAGCTTCGGTTCAGAAACACTTTTCTTCTCGGGATCTTCGGGCTTCGGGTCTCGGGATGATACCGGGGCTTCAGGGGTACTTCTTTGTACGTAAATCGATGTAATATGGGTGAGAGAAGGGTGAATTAGCACCCTTGGCCGACTGCCCCTTTAAATCTATTTATAGGGCAAAATTTTCATTTTCCACGTTGTAGGCTTGGTCGTCACTGCATGCGTCATCGCAAGTTGGGTCTGGCAGACTCTAGGAAGCGTCAGAAAACATGTCACGTCGTGGCCACTGACACAACTTTGGGGTTCGCGCCCCAAACTTCAGAAATTCATAACTTTCGCATACGAACTCCGTTTTCGACGTTCTTTATATCGACGCGTAGGTAAAAACAAGATCTACAATTTTCATTTAGACTCTGTCGGCTAATTTTGAATTTATTTTTATTATATTATTTTTAGTAGACCGGGACAGGAAAACTCCGTTATAAACTCATAAATTCTTCATCTGTCGTCCGTTTCCGCCTGTCTTTTCACCGTTGGACTACTATCGATAAGATATTCACTTTTCATTTAGATTTTTTCGGCTAAATATCGCTCGATCTCATATTCGAACTTCGGGTTGTATGCTGCTAAGCTAAAACTTCGAAAAATCATAACTTCCTCATACGAAATCAGATTTTGGCGTTTTTTTATGCACGTTCTCGGTTTAACGAACTCTACAACATTCGTTTAGATCACTAAACCATCTTACCCATGGATCATATTCAGTTCACTAACGTAATTAAGACATTGACAATTGATTGCTGCTATGCTTAATATGGACCATTTTACTCGTGCATCATGTCCAATTCACTAACCTATTTAACACATTATTATTTATTTGATACCAGTCGAAACATCAAACTATCATTAATCAACAAGACTCAGTCTTATTACATCAAACAAAATACAACGTTAAACCAATTTTTCTTGTCCGACAAAATTTAGTCTTTGAATACAACTTCACTAATTACTTCTTAAACACAAACACCAAAAACAACATAATCATTCGAATTTTATGAGTAAATAACTTCCATTTAATTTTTTCAAACTATTGTCTAACAACCAAATTTTCTTGTTCCATCTTCATCTTGCATATGCTAATCTCGTTTTCCAATGTAGAAACTTTGAGGGTTAAATTGCACAGTTCTTTTTGGTCCTTCCGAGAACTGACTTCATTTTCAGGGGTTTCAGGCTCCAAACATTCTTAGAACTTGCATTTTGGTCCTTCATTCTTGAAAAAACTAAACCAAAAAGTAAAAACATTTGATTGACCATGGATTTAGGGCACAATCTAAATTTTTTTCCCGGATTGTCTTTAGTTTGTAAAGTTCGTACGCGAGATGGTAACCCACAATCACAAGGTTTTTCAGGTTGAAATTCAACATTTCGTTTGGAAGAGATAGAAGAAGCAACCATGTCAATTTAGGGCGTAATAGATGAGAATGACGCATACAACAACTTAATATCATACGACTTGCATTTAATAAGCCAAGTGGATGCCACGTAATAGCCATATAAGCAATAACCTACAACAATCAGTCGTGAGGGTTTTGGTGAGCATAAATAATAAATTCAATGGTATAATAAAGGACCAAATCAGAACAACCACGAGATTTTGTTACCAACCAAGTCATTTTCCTTTTTATTTAACCATATAAATATTAACAAATAGACTAAAATATTGCAAAAAAAAAAAGTAAAAAAAGAATCAAGTTCAAAATAGGGTGCCCTAAATAATCTTACTATATATACGCCTTTACGGAGCCGCAATGTAGTAACGCAGCTTTCATCGAAAAATTGCAGATCATCTTCGGCCGGAACAAAGAGAATTTCGATCTTGACGGTATTCTTTATCTATTCACCCTCTTAATTTTCCCATATACTAATGGTTGCTGTTTATTATCTCTTATTATCGTTGAATCTCGATCGGTTATACCAATTTAGGGATCTACTGTCTTTCAAAAGTAGGGTTTATCGTCCGAAATTAGTCGAGGCCTGTTTTGAGCTTGAAATATTATCTCATCTGTTTGTACGAGCTGTGTTATCGTCTTTCTTTGGTTAACTTTGATTGAATTCGAATTTTCCAAATAGTAGATGTTCTACTGACATCATGATCTTTGCGGCTAACGTTGGGTTTTATAGTTAATTTGTCTCGGTCGTTGAAATACACTGGTAGCTATTGGAATGTTTACTTGTGTTTTTGGTTACTACTTACAATATTGTTACAATATCGTGTTTACATTTTTTTTATGTGTCACTTGACCAGGAAAGTTTTAAATCGAGGATCGTTCAGATTTGATCAAAATGGCAGAGGAAGAAAACCAAATTGAGATGAAGGAGGAAGCAACTGATGTAACTATTTCCTAATCTTTTAAATTTATAATCGTTCTCTTTGATTTCTATCGATTACATTTGCTACTGCATTTGCGTTGATATTTCATGTTAAAATCCTGGTTCCTTCTTCATTCTTGCTCCAGTCACGTGTTTAACGTTTATTGCCTCTAGTTACATTAGTCATGCAATCATTATCATGGTTCTTTGAAAGATTGTTGACAAAGCTACTTTGATGCAGCTTGCTCCTTTTGACCCTTCAAAAAAGAAAAAGAAAAAGAAGGTCGTGATCCATGATCCTGCTGATGGTCCTGTGGAACAGTTAGCTGAGAAAACTGAAAGCCTCTCAGGTGATTACTTTGGCAATCAACACACAAACACATTCTACATAAATGCATCATATCTTTTATCTGTGAGTGAATTATAACCAATAATATTTTTGACATGCAGTTTCTGAAGGTCTTGAACCCACATTTACTGGTTTAAAAAAGAAGAAAAAGAAACAGGTTAGCCTGGTTCTCTATAACTATATTGGATATAAGTTCTCATCAAATTTCTGATTCAAGATTCTTATAATTGTTTTAGGCTGAAACTATCCCTTTGGAAGAGGAGAAAGAGAATGAAGGCGAAGATGTTGACTGTAAGAAGCTTATTTAATTAAGACAATGTCTTTCATTATGTTTTATCTTTTTGAATGAATGCTTGAACATTTGCTCTGTATGTTTTCTAGATCCTATTGGAGAAGACGAGGAAGGAGAAGGAATTGTTCTACAAGAACAAAAACTTCCATGGGAAGGGACTGATCGTGACTACATATATGAAGAGGTATGTAATTCTTCTTACTACACTTTATGTTTAAAATTTAAATCTAATTCATATTTTTATTTGTTGTTTTTGGTTCAGCTTTTGGGGAGAGTGTTCCATATTCTTCGTGAGAATAACCCTGAGCTTGCTGGAGATAGAAGAAGAACAGTCATGAGGCCACCACAAGTTCTTCGTGAAGGAACAAAAAAGACTGTGTTTGTGAATTTTATGGACCTTTGCAAATCGTAAGTTAGTTAATTATGACCATATTTTTCATTTTTTATAAAAAGAAAAACTTTTCAACATTATAATTAATCATACATTCATTTCTTGCAGCATGCATAGGCAGCCAGAGCATGTTATGACCTTTTTGCTGGCAGAATTGGGTACAAGTGGATCACTTGATGGGCAGCAAAGATTGGTTGTGAAGGGAAGATTTGCTCCAAAAAATTTTGAGGGGATTCTGAGGCGATATGTCAGTAAGTTATCAAAAACATGAGAGCCTATTTGTTACATGTATTTAATTATTTCTTAATTACAACAATAAGTCAATTTGCTGATATAAAATTCTGTTTTACAGATGAGTATGTTATCTGCAATGGTTGCAAGAGTCCAGACACAATTCTTTCAAAGGAGAATCGTCTCTTCTTTCTCAGATGTGAAAAGGTATTTTTTAACACTTCACCTACATTTTTTGACACACACACTACAGTGGATGCCTGTGATGAATAGAAATTTTGCCTACATTGTCTGATTTTGTTTATACAATGAAGAGAAAATTATAGATTTCTGAGGCGTTTTGTACTTTCGATGATTTGTTTGTTATTCTATCCTCTTTGCTTTTCTTGCTTTGTATTTTGAAAAGTCTACATAAATATAATAATGACATGCATACTATATGATCTATTAGTAAAGGCCTGTGATGAATAAAATATTGCCTACATTGTCTGATTATATCTAACATGAAGAAAAAAATCATCTACTTCTGAGGCCTTTTTGATTATATACATATTATGTAAAGTAAAAGCCTGTGATGCATAAAAGTTTTGCCTACATTGTCTGATTATTTACAATGAAGAGAAAACTAGAGATTTCTGAGGCTTTTTTTTCCAAAAATATATAAACACGCTAGATAGATGGATATTTAATAAAAAACAAAGCAAAAGTTAAAAGATTTCTGAGTCGGTTTACTATATAAGTGTGTTGTAATATATTAGTAATGGCCTGTGATGAATAAAACTTTTGCCTACATTGTCTGATTATTCACCATGAAGAAACAACTCCTAAGATTTCTGAGGCCCTTTTGGATTTTTAAATTTATTTATTGAACTAAATGATCTTAGTTGTTTTATTTTTTATTGAAAAAGATATCAATAAACATGTGTGCTTTGAAACCCCTAATTGTTTTTTATGTGTTTGTCTTGTAGTGTGGTTCTGGAAGATCTGTTGCTCAAATCAAGGCTGGTTTTGTGGCTCGCGTTGGCCGCAGAAAGGCTGGGACATAGTTCGAGTCTGGTTAGATCTTGTTGGAGTTGCGATTACTTTGTGTGTAACAGCTTATTTTACCATAATGCCATTGAGATCCTATCTTATCTTATGGGTTTGTGCATTTTTTTGACCTTTTGAGTTTTTCTTTTTGGTAAACAATATCCTGATCTTTTTAATCTTTGTCCATATCTTAAGGTGCTTTAGAATGTGCTTTCTTTTAACTTTTATATACAAACACACTGTCCAGAAGAAGTGATAAATAATTTCTTTCTTTAAATGTGTTAAATATGAGATTTTTTTGTTCAAGTGGTGTACAAGCATCACGAGGTTTATGAAGAAATGTCAAGGTGTTTCAGTTCCTATGATAAAATTGGGATACACTTTGGCAAAAAATTGATAGAATTTCAACTTACTTTTTGGATGTGCAAAGATTCAATAAAATTTTAAATATTTGGGTGTCGTTACAGTTCTTGAATTTTAAAATATTTGGGTGTCGATACAGTTTTTGCTTGGCAAAATGTTGTTGTGGAAGGATGGTTCAAGTAACCAAGTTAATATTGTAACATTTTGTATGATTTTGTGCAAATGAAATATGTATATTAAAATATAATGGGAAGATGAGTAAAAAAAGACAGTTTTTTAAATGTACATAAAGTATCATTGTTTTTTTAGGACAAAAAATACCACATATATATATATATATATATATATATATATATATATATATATATATATATATATATATATATATAGGGTTATGTTATTTTGTTTTTACTATCTATTATGTGCATGATTGATTATGGACCAATCATTTTAGTTATTTTAAGAAAGTAATTAATGCATATTACATGATGAAAATATAATAAGTATTAATTATATTTTCAATATTTAATATGCATTAATTACTTTCTTAAAATAACTAAAATGATTGGTCCAGAATCAAATAATATATGCACACAATAGAGTGAAAACATTTGAACCTATATATATATATAGATATATATATATATATGGGGAAAATAATAGAAAATGCATAAAGGTTTGGAAACCCTAAAATCTAAAAAATTAATAGAAAAAAATAGTTTAAGATATCTATTTTTTTTTGACGTCATAGGGCTAAAAATCACAGGTTTAGAACAAATTTGCTTTTTTTGAAAAAAAAAATTGTATAAAAATTTATTTTTCAACGATTTTATATAAAACATAGCGATTTTTAGTTTTGTAAAGTAAACAAGTTTTGTAAAGTAAAAAAATGATTATATATATATATATATATATATATATATATATATATATATATATATACACACACACACACACACACACATATATTATACAACAAGGTTAACCGTTTATTAGTGTTGCGACACAAGAGAGAAAAAAAAACTAGACAGGGGAACAATTGCAGATTTTCCGACACCACAAAGGTTGTCAGACGATGATGTTTCACATGATCGGTGTTGTGTATGTATGTATGGTTTCTATCAATTCATGCTTCTCCGGCGTGAACATTGGTTAAAGAGAGAAATGAGCGTGACATTATGTCATGAGAACTCTTAAATGTGGATTCAAAGAGTATGAGTTATGTTTAATTCTCTGGGACCGCAAGATTTTATTTGAACAAATGTGTATTTCATTGGTATTCTGTGCACAAATTGTATACTTTAATGATATTTTTTGAACATTTTATAAACTTTGATACCCTTTTAAGTCATTTTCCGAAACAATAATAATCGGGTAACCTGATCGTTACCTACTATAGCCGGTCAACATAAACTTCAATGATATTTTTTGTACTAAAAAAACAACGTTGATATTTTTTGTACTAAAAATCAACAATGATATTTTTTGTACATTTTAAAAATTTCGTTACATATTTAAGTCATTTTATCATATATAATTTCACCAACCTTTTTAATACATACAAATGGAGGTGCAAAAATCGGTCTTTTTAGCCGAACGAGTTTGGTTTTAAAACCGGATTGGATCAGAAAACGTTTCGGTTTCAAACCAAGAAATCTATACAAACCGATTTGGACCGGATTAAAATCGGATTGGATGAAACTTGTTCCCCAACTTAGTTTCATTTTTTTGTACTATTTGAAGTAGCTTCTTCTTTCTTTGCATTTGACTACAACTAAAACCACTATTTTTCGTAAGCCAAACAGGTGAAAAAAAAAAAGAAGAATGCAAACCATACGTAATGAAGGTCGAAGCCTTGAACATTTTTAGAGCAGTTATCTTCATTTATTTGGTTTTTTATCGTGTAAATACATAAACAATAAACTAATGCATCTTCAAATATAAAAACATAGTCTTCTAAAATGCATCTTCAAATATAAAAACATAGTCTTCTAATAGTTTCTTTCTCTTTTTTTGGTTTTCTTATAGATTGTATTCATAGTGGTCGTCGTAGTTGTTGTTTGGAAGTAGTCCCCCTCCATGTTGCGTAATTATGATTCATATTAAACCTCTTGTATGGTAAGTGGCACAAACATTTCTATCGTTATTTCTTGTTCAACCTTGAACAATTCGTCTTCAAGTGGTGATACATTTTGTATTCATTCCACGTCGTCTAAGTAGTATGTCAAGCATAAGCACATTTCCACCGACAAAAGCGTGAGTCTTGATCTTCTAGATGATATAACCTACCACAAAACGAATTCTGAAGCTACTGAAGAAACTTGGACGATTAGTACATCATGGGCCATAGGGGCTAGAACCGGAAATTGGGATTCCTTATCTTTCTACCAAGCCAAAATATCAAAATTCTCAAACTCTTGTATACTTATATGTGCCAAAAAGTTGGATTGAATGTGCCTTTTCTGAGCTCGTTATTAGGGGTGTTAGACCGAACTCGTTTGATATTTTCATTTTTTAAAGTATGATAGAGTCAAATTGTTTTGCTTTTATCTTGAGAAAACGATGAGAATGCCTCCAAATTTCGCATAATGCCATAAATAGTTATTGAACCATATTTTGCTGAATAAACCCCAAACAAATTTTGAAGAACATTGTTAAATTTTGATATTTCTTTTGCGATGTAATCTTTATCTTTATCCAATAAACCCAAATGTTATAAACTAAAGTTTCAATCCCAATAACATTTAGAGTTGGATTTCAAAGCGGTGATACAAATTATATCAAGACGCATATCTTCGAAATATTTATATTTGTATGATACAAATATAAACAAGATCACCATTACTTAAGGGGTTGACATCTACCATTACTTCAAGGGTTGACATCTTTGATATATCATGATTAAAATTATGTCAAAGGAGCATTAAGCGTAACATGCGTGATATACATATACAAGAAAAACTTGATTAAGATATATCATAATTAAAACCACGTCGATGAAGGGCCTTAAGCGTAAGATGTGTAATATTCCAATTTCCAACAAGAAAATGTTTATCATTAATTTTAATATTTATGTCATTCTGTGTTCAAGACTTCAAGTTGTTCGATACTATAAAAATATAAAAATAAGGATAATATTTTTGTATGGTGAAAAGTTAATACGTTTATATATATATATATATATATATATATATATATATATATATATATATATATATATATATATATATATATATATATATATAAGGGTTCAATTGAGAAAAAAAAGATTGAGAATGGGGGAATCATTCTCAGCCAATCATTTATTTTTGCCGCAAAAGCCTTCAACGTACCAGCGGAAATGGGAAACGAATGCACATGTGTTTTCCAACATAACATATTTCCTTAAACTATGCTAATCATTACCTTAATATATACAAAAACATAGTTTTTTTCGTTTTTTTTTTAATTTTTATAAGCTATTTTTATTAAAAAAATGATTTTAAATATACCAAAATTCATGATTTTTTATTCTCTACAAATAGACATCCATATTGATATAGTTTTAAGATAAAATAAAAAATTTATTTTTTTTTTATATTTTCAGCTATCGTTATTCATAAATGAATAACAATGCATCAGGTTTTATTACAGTACATTCGTTATTCACTTATGAATAAAAAGTATGATTTTTTTTTTTACAATTTAAGTATTATTCATATATTAATATAGCATATAATAAACATAGTATATTCATATTTTAATATTGGACGATGAAATCACTTGTGAATATTAACATAGTATATTCACTTGTGAATATTAGATGATATATTCACTTATGAGTATTAAATAATATTTCATATGTGAATATTACATAGTATTACATGGTATATCACATGTGAATATTACAGAGTATATTCACTTGTGAATATTAGATGATATATTCACTTATGAGTATTAAATAATATTTCATATGTGAATATTACATAGTATTACATGGTATATCACATGTGAATATTACAGAGTATATTCACTTGTGAATATTAGATGATATATTCACTTATGAATATTACATAGTATATTCACATATTAATATTACAAGGTATATTCACTTATGAATATTGAAGGTATTTTGACAAATATATATAATTTTTATATGTTATTCACATATGAATAACATACAGACTTGCATATTTGTTTTGTGTTTTTAATAATCATATACTGATTCAGGTGAAAAAACATATTCATATGTGAATATAACGTGGTAATTTAGTTTATGCATTTCATCAAACAGTTGGAGTGCAAACAAGTTAACTATTTTAAAAATGTTAAAAACATCAAGTTATCAATTCCAAATCATCATATACTTCCGATTTCGACTTCAAATGCGACATCCTATCTCTGATCGATTTCTCAATTTGATTTTGATTTCCGAAAATCCGATTGGGAACCTGTGATTACCGATTCTAAGTCCCTCAATGTCGACTGTGACTGCGAGTCCAGAACTCCGATTCCAATTTCATGAACAACGAAGAAATTCCGGTTTAGTTGAAGAAATCTGGATGATTATTGAAGGTTGGAGGAAAATTTTTGATGATGAATGCACAGTTATCGAATTCTCTATAGTTACGTATTTGAGATTGAAGGTTATTACGATATTTACAAGTTTGCCACCGTGTCTTTTATGCTTAGATTAAATAAGTGGCTGAGAATGATTCCCCCATTCTCAACATTTTTTATTTTCTCAATTGAACCCACCTATATATATATATATATATATATATATATATATATATATATATATATATATATATATATATATATATATAGCGTTAGGTTCATGTGAGACGGCCTAATTTTGTGAGACCGTCAGACGCATTTTTTTTATTTTATTTTTATTTTATTTTTATTTTTTTTAGTTAATTCAAGTTCCGAAAATAATATTTAAAAAAGAATTTTTTGATTTTTCCATTTATTTTGCATTTTAAAATTATTTTTAGAATATGTACAGTGTAATATTCTATTTAGAATATTTCACGTATTTTTAAAAAAAATAGATATTATTTTATTTTATTTTATTTTATTTATTTATTTTTAGTTAATTCAAGTTCCGAAAATAATATTTAAAAAAAGAATTTTTAGATTTTTCCATTTATTTTACATTTTAAAATTATTTTTTAGAATATGTCAGTGTAATATTCTATTTAGAATATTTCACGTATTTTAAAAAAAAACGGGATTTTTTTTATTTTTTTTGTTTTTTTTTTAATTTTTTTTAGTTAATTCAAGTTCCGAAAATAATATTTAAAAAAAGAATTTTTGGATTTTTCCATTTATTTTGCATTTTAAAATTATTTTTAGATTTGGTCTCACGGTCTCACAAAATTAAAATGGTCTTAAATGAACCTGAACCTATATATATATATATATATATATATATATATATACACACACACACACACTAGTTTATAACCCGTGGTAACCACGGTTATAAAATTAATTAAATTTTAATAGTAAAAACTCAAAATTATTAATCAATTATTTTAAATAAATTATTAATTAAGAGATGTTTTTATTAGTTATATGAAATTATAATCGTTGGTTCAAATAAATATGTAAAATTAATTTTTAATATATATAGACATTTTTTATTTGTGAATTAATAAAAACAATAATATAAAATTTAAATTTAAAATAGAGAATAAATACATTGACAAATAGAACACATTAATGATGATGTCTAATAAATTCAAAATAGAGAACTAATAGATTGACAAGTGACAACACATTAATTAAGAGGTCTAATATGATGACACATGACAAAAAAACCACTTTTTTATTAGTATAGAGATATACCATTAAACTCACCCATTTTATTCAAAAAATATCATTTTGACTAGTTGTCACATTTTTAATTGGTTTATATGTTTAAATAAAATCATTAAACTCATACATGTGCTCAAGAAACACTATTACTTTGAACACGATTTACCATTAAACTATTTTTTTAAACGTTTAGTTAATTTCATATTTCCCAACCATCATCATTTTTTTGTGGCCATCTTATCTAGCCAACACAATTTCGAAGAAGAAAGAAAATTCAAATTTAAATGACAAAATTACAAAAATGGTCCCTGCCGTTTACCAAAGTCACAAAGTTAGTCCCTATTATTTTTTTTTGATGCAAATGGTCCTTGTGATTTGCGAAACTTGCAAAGTTTGACATTTTTACTAACACCGTTAGAGACTAAATCTGTAAAGACAGTTTCGTCTTTTCAAGTATAGAAAGATTGAATTCGTGACATTAACCACAGGGACCATTTTTGAAATTTATTTGAAAAAATAAATTAATTTGCTGAAGGTAGGGAGAAGGCCCGAACTCACGACCTCCACCCCCTTTATTTGACCAAAACCTTAACCAATTGAGTTGATTGCTCAATTGGTTATAACACCCTAAACTAATTTATATAACAACAAAAACGTTAATATTTAAATAATAAATAAATTACAAAAAACATTTTTTTTACATAACTCTTTTTAAATAAAACAAAAAGTATTTTAGTCGTATTATTAAAAAAAATTGTTTTTTACAAATAATTTGTATGTAATTTTATGTATTTAATTTACTTAAATATATATATATATATATATATATATATATATATATATATATATATATATATATATATTATTTCTTTAAAAAATAAGTTTTCGTATAAAAAATAAGTTTTTATATATTATATTTTTTTATGTCTTTGAAATAATAATAATTAACACTACTTATGACATAAAAAAATATATTAATTCTTTTGGATCGCTAGTTCTAAAATACGTATTTCATCTTTTTTTAAATACATATAACCGAAAAACGGTTTTCAGAAAACCGATTGGACCAATCAGTTTTCTAGAAAATGTTTTTCTGTTATATGTATTTAAAAAAACATAAAAAACCTATTCGGTTATATATCTTATTTAAAATATGTATTTCATCTTAATTGCAAGTTCTGAATCGTATGATTGAAATGAAGATGAAAAGAAATAATGATATATCTTTTTAAAATAACGATAATTAATAGTACTCTTGACATAAAAAAAACCGTATAAATTGTTTAGATACATAACATAATCGTTGTTAAGTTGTTTTTAATACATATAACTGAGAAACGGTTTTAGAACTAGCGGCTCAACAGAATTTATACATTTTTTTATGTCATGAGTAGCGTTAATTATTATTATTTCAAAGACATAAAAAATATAATATATGAAAACATATTTTTTATATGAAAACTTATTTTTTTTAAGAAATAAAAAAATATATTTTACGTAAAATAAATAAATAAAAATACAATACGACTAAAATACATTTTGTTTTATTTAAAAAAAGTTATATAAAAATGTTTTTTGTAATTATTTATTATTTAATTATTAACGTTTTTATTATTATATAAATTAGTTTTAGGGTGTTATAACCAAATGAGCAATTAGCTCAACTGGTTAAGGTTTTGGTCAAATAAAGGGGGTAGAGGTCGTGAGTTTGAGCCTTTCCCCTACCTTCAGCAAATTAATTTATTTTTTCAAATAAATTTCAAAAATGGTCCCTGTGGTTTCTTAAATGTCACGAATTCAGTCATTCTATACTTGAAAAGACGAAAATGCCCTTACAGATTTAGTCCATAACGGGGTTTTACTAACGGTGTTAGTAAAAAGGGCTAACTTTGCAAGTTTCGCAAACCACAAGGACCATTTCCATAAAAAAAACTAATAGGGACTAACTTTGTGACTTTTGATAAACCACATAGACCATTTTTGTAATCTCTACATTCTCAAATGTGAAAACTCTCTTACCCCTCATTCTACTATCATCGACATAGCTTATGCCGCTGCTTTCTCTGCTCATCTCTAGCTTCTGTCACTTCATGAAAACCAACATGCCCCTACATCCCTCTCTTACATTTTTCTTCTTAAATATACGCCACTAGTAATCACCTTCGCTCAACGACGCAATTTTATTGTTGGAATATGAGATTGATGTAATTGAAGGTTTGAATTTGAGTTTTAATTGATCAGAGGTTTGAATCGGTTTTGCTATAGGTTGAAGCCGATTATTAGTTTGTTGTTGTTGAAGATGGGTGGTTGTGGTGGTGATGGAATGTTGTGTTTTTTTGCTGAAATTGGATGGTGACAGTGGAAGGTGAAAGATGGTGGTGGGAGTGAGTGGTGTTGTCTAGTGAAACAAATATAAAATCAGCTTTAAGCTACAACAAAATCGATTCAAATTCAAATTCAAATTCAAACCTAAAAATTGATCCAAAACTCCAATCGCTTCAATCTCAAATTCTAGCAATAAAATTACATCGTTTAACAAAAGTAGTTACCGGTGGAACACGATTTAAGAAAAAAGGGATGAGAGAGGGATGTCGGGGTAGGGTTGTTTTCACAAAGTAGCATGAGCAAGGAGCGGTGAAGGTGTTAACAACAAAGGGAGGGATGCCGACGATAGTAAAAGGAGGCCGTGGGAGTGTTTTCACCGGAGAGAATGAAGAGACTGTGCACTTTGCAATGTATTTAAAAACCGAACAAATAAAATGTTTTTTTTTTCTTTTGAATTGTGTTGGTTAAAGAATATAACTGATCAATTGATGAAGACTAGAAAAGATGAAAGTGATGAAATATGTACAAAATTTATTTTAAAGGTAAATCATATACTAGAATGTGAGGGTATTTGTATTTTATTGAACAAGTGTGAGTTTAATGATGTTTCTTTGACCATATAAATATGTTAGATTTTTAATAGCCGGTCAAGATGATATCTTTGAACAATAAATAAATTTAACGGTAAATAATATATAAAATACAAAAAAAATGACTAAATTTATATAAACGTGATATTTCATTATTCTAAAAATCATTTTCACGATAAAAGTATACATAAAATAGTCCTATTGAACTAATTATAAATTATAATATTGAGACAAAAGCAAAAAATAAATCCAAGTGTTACAAATGTTCTTCGTGTTCTTAAGATTATGTTTAAGATACATGTTGGCAAATAAAAAAATAGGTCATAAATTTAACTTTTAAAAAAGTTAACGTTTTAAAAGGTTAACATTTCAACGAACATATAATTTTTATTTTTATTTTAATTCTCATAATATATTTTTATTAATTACAAAAATAAGTAATTATTTTATAATTGACGTGTTTAATGAAATGATATAATATTAAAATACAGTTTTTATTATTAAAAATTTGAATACATTATTTAATTTGATATTAAATTCTCGCTTTAATATGTAACCAAGCTTAAATTATACTATTAATGCTAAAAATCATCTTTTTTTTTAACCGACGACGCAAACATAGGGCTCTAGTAATGTGGATCTATTATCAGGCAAGCCCACACACCTTGACTTTTCTCCTTATTCGTCATTCCAGGGAAAATCCCGCAAATGCATTCAGCCAAGAGTCTCCACAAACGTACCGGGATTCAGTAATATGGATCCAGTATCTGGCAAGCCCACACACGTCGGCCTTTTCCCTTATTCGTCACTCCTGGGAAAATCTCCCAAATACATTCAGCCAAGTGTCAAACTCATGACCTCACCCATTGAGGCTTGTAACCAGATGCATCACTACCAGCTATGCTGGCGATCACATGCTAAAAAACATCATTTTAATACGAAAGTTGGAATTGCATGATACAAATGAGATTAAATGATGTTTGGGCTTATGTTTTGAGATTTCAAATTTTAGTTAAATCAGATCATGTATAAAAATTAAATAATGATTAAGGCTAAAGAAGAATAACATCTTTCTTTTAATAATTTTACTTAAGCTAGTAATTTTTTTTAATCGTATCTTTACATCATAAGCTTATAAAAGATGTTTCATTTAAGTTGCTAGTTTATTAAGTTAAATACAATACTGCGACACTTATATAACAATCACACATCCATATATTATCTTTAATATAGTCATATGATAATATACGAGTCTTTCTTTACGAGATTCGAGAAATTCATGATAATACCGCATGAAATATAAAAATTTCGTTTAAACATAAATATCTGAAATTTGTATTTTGTGCTTAGTTAAATTCAATGAAATATATTGTATATTTGTTTTATAATATTGAATCATTATTATAAATATATCTTTATAGTTTATGTCATTTTACAATTTCCAAATAGTTTATCAATTAGTTTTTAAAAAAAAAAATCATTTTTATCTGCTAACAAGTATTTTTTAACTATCTACTAATTTTTCAGTAAGTTAATCAAATATTTCGAAATCAAAAACGTTATGTCCTTATCGCACTTCTGATCTTACGGGACACATAATCTTGACGGTGTATCTTAAATTCTTGATGACTTAAAATTATAAAAGAAACCCATAATATGCATTTCACCTCAACACACAAACAGGTACATTGACATAGACAATGTATTTGTATCCCACTATGGTCGGTGGAAACATTTAGAAATTTAATATTTGCCCATGTATTGTTTCTGATTAATATTAACCAAATATAGTCTATTACTAAAATTATGTGGATCTTGTTGATGGTTGTTAGTGGGTCTATCATCAGGGCCGGTCCAGACGGTGGGCAACTCGGGTGATCGTCCAGGGCCCACGGGGCCCAAATTTATGGGCTATATAGTGTGTGTATATATATATTTCCTAAATGATTTTTAGGGCCTAAAGTTGGTTCAAACTAGCTCAAAAGATAAACAATTTGGCTTGCTTGTTATTGTTAATTGAACACGTTTATAATGAAGAATAAATGACTTTTTTTTTTATCATTATTATATTTGTCTTTAAAATGACCATTTTTTTTCTTTTTGCCCCGGGCCCATATACGTTTGGACCGGCCCTGTTTATTATTATCATAATAAGATAAAGCAAGTCATGATTTTATCCTCTGATGAAATGATTATTCTCTGGTTTATCTAAGAAAATAAACCATCGTTCAAGTTAGCCCAAGGGAAAGATATAATAGTTTTTTATTTTTAATGTTTTTTAAGTAGGAGAAAAAGAACGAAAATGATAAATAGTTTTATAATTTTATCCTATATATATAAAGTATAAAGTATAAACTAAACCAAATATTTTTATTATTCTAAAAGCTTTATAAGACGGTTCTCTTCGAAGTGAAAAAAAAATGATTTGCCAAAAGCAAAAAGTTTCCTTCATTTTCCATAATTCTTTGGAGTCTTTAATAGGTTATGCAAGATGGTAAAACACAAAATCCAATCAGGATTTCAACCAAACGATGTACACTCATTGTGGGCGCGGTGATTGTGACTTGGCAACATCATCCCGACCTCAACGATCCTTCTTAATAAATAAATATATTTTTGTCATATTTTAAATTCTTATTAATTTTACCATATGTAATTTTATAATTATTTTAAATTAATTTTTATTCTATATATTTTAAGGTTTTTTTATTTTATTAAATTGTAAATAATATTTATATTCAATAATAGATACATATCAATTTCATTAATGAATTTTCCTTATAATTTCAAAATTACAAAACTAAAGATTCATTAATTTTCTTTATTTATTTATCTAAATTATTTGTTTAAATTTAAAAAAGAAAGAAAAACACTTTAATTTTTATAATTCAGTATTTTCTCACGTTTCTTATAAATTTATACTTCTCAAATATTTAGAATTTTGTATTTAGTAATTTTCTTTTAAATAAATACATGGATCTCACACTTATATATATATATATATATATATATATATATATATATATATATATATATATATATATATATATATATATGAGAATGATCATTTAAGAACTCATAGTTTTCCGAGAACTAAACGTGGAACGTTAGATTATAATTTTTAATAACTTAGATCGTAGATGACATTTTTGTAATTATGATCAAATTTAATGGTATATTAGGTTTTTCTAAAATAATCATAAGGGTAAATAAGGTATATGAAATATTTATCCTAAAATTCATTTACAATACTCTTTCTTTCTCTTTTTCTCTCACTACACAAACTCTAAATCAGTATAACCTACACATTCGTTTCTCTCTTTCTCTCACGTCGATTTGTTCCCCCCAAAAGCACCATCATCCAACGACAAAGCTAGACTGTCGGCGCCTTAGAAAAAATTGTCGTCATAACCAAAGAGTGAGCCGGTAGAGGTGGAAGGTGATGGTGGTTACAAACAAAAGACAAAGGCACGAGATGGTGGCGATCACGAACGTATATCACAGTGCCCTCCGCCTTCCAGATCAACGCCTTCCGCCTTTCAGATCGTCATCGATCTCCTCAACACATCTATACGATTTCCATTTTGAATGTTGAATGATGCCATTGATTCACCTTCACAGTACCTTCATTTTCGATTTAAGACACCGAATTCAACCTGTCAAACCTATGTGAACTGAAATTCTGTTCAGTGCTTCTTTTGTTCACTACATAATAAACTTCAGTTCATTGCTTTTTTTCTTTGTGCATCCTCACATACCTCAAATCCTTTAACTGAGCAAGAATTGTGAACTGAAATTCTGCAAATCACTAATTTTCCAGTAAATAAATAGTTCATTTCATATAGGAATTATTGAAGCCACTTTTTGTATGCTCCATATTATCATAATAGTTTTCATTAATATACAAGTGTCATTATTCCTTATTTTTATCTTCATAAAAGGCCAATTATCTAAGAAGATGGAGTGTATAATAAATTAGATAGGAAAACTAATTTATGTTTTTTGTGCCACATTTTTCTTAGACTTAATTCCACCATGAGAAGACTTATTGAAAGGAGAAACTTTGAAGGATGTTAATCTAACTGTTAGGGCCACGATCCTCAAAGCCTTTAGGATCCTCAACCCTAATTAGATATCCAGGACCCTCAACTATCTCAGGATCTCGACTATTACCATTATCATTATTTACTAATATTTATAACGGTTATATTTTGTTCTTAATTGACACATGTGCAGAAATAGTCAAGAGAAGACTTATTCTCAACAGAGTTTCATCTCAACTATGCTAAAGACCCGAAAGTCAAATAATGTTCATGAAGTTGGTCATAGAGGATCCCGGAAATAACGGACATCTTGTTAGCTAGTTTAGACTATAAATTGACACTTGTACTTCGCACACAACACACAGTTTTTTACTCTAAGCTTACTCTACGAAATTATTCACTTGTTCTTACTTAGATATTCTCTGTAATCACCATTTTACATTAATAAAGTCATCAAGGCAAGTGATCATTATCACCTCCCAAGGTTTTATGTCGAAGATCCTAGCAAGGATCAAGGGCTTTCCTTGTAAACCATTATGTCACTCTCTTTTATCATTTGCTATTGCACAATTCGAACATCACAACCTCTCATTCAATTTGGTTGATTAGTAATTGTCTAATTTTTGACCAAAACAATTTGGCGCCCACCGTGGGGCCGTGGTGTTCAAAATCCTCGAAAGATCATGTCTACACAACCGATCCTTTCTTTATCCTCCACTCCTTCCATTCCAACTAAAAACCTACCACCTCCTTCGAGTGGGCCTCCTGGTTAGAGGAAAATGCCTGGCGTTTCCAAGAAAAACACCCCTCAGGTCACTAACCAAGGAAGCTTGGGATCTTCAGGACTCCAGGATCCGACTGTCTCAGTCACTACTTCAGAACTCTTCGCTATGATAAGGAAAATGACGCAACAGGTGACCCAGAAGTAGGAGGAGAATAGAGCACTGCTCAGAGAAGGGGAGAGGATGAAGGCATAATTTCAAAAATCCTAGGAAACAGCGCCCACAGTTGTACAACCAAGGATCCTAAAATCCTCAGAAAATCACCAGAAGAGCACAGTTCCTACCACTGTGGCATCACCCTGGGGGGTAACTCTGGACAACCAAGTATCTACAATCAATGATCTTAATGAGCCTTTCAATACTCCTAGAATCCTTGGTTCTAGTAATTTCTTAAACAACAATACTATTAATACTAAATGTAACACCTTGTTCTGAATCAATTCCTAGCCTGAGGCTGTGGGCCGAATATCGGTCATCATAAGGACTAGGGCCTTTGAAATGGTAGGATCTAAGACCATTTGGGTGCGGGTGATGTATTAGAAGTGATTTGGGTGTTCGGTTCGTGTTTTGGAACCTAGGGGTATTTCGGTAAAGTGGCAGTTCGGGCTTTTGGTGGAAAATGGATTTTTGTTCGGAAGGTCTTAAGAAAGGGTTGATTTGTTAGAAGTGTAGAGCTTCTCGTCACCTTTCCGTGGATATAAGGATCATCAGAATCGGACTTGTAATGAAGAAGTTATGGCCTTCGGAAGTTTCATGGTTTTCAGTCTTAGCCGAGTACGCGGGGCGTACTAGGGAAAAAGGGATTACGTTGGGCGTAATGATCAGGAGTGGTCGCGAAGGTTCTCTGGAGTACGCTGGGCGTACCATAATTACGCTAGGCGTAATTCCGTCAGATCAGAACCCTATTTTAGGGTCTTGGACCCTATTTAAACTCCTTATATCATAACCAAACCCTAATATCTTCATCCTCCACCCCTCTAAACACTATAAATCGTCATATAGCAACCATGGTGGCATTTTGGAGCTTATGGAGTCCATTTTTGGGATATTTGGCCCACTTTCAAGAAGATGGAACTTGTTGCAAGGAAGGGAATCAAGGAGGAGCTTATGGATCTGGCTTTTAGGACTCATTTTCAGCTTGATGAAGGTATAAAGCTTTGAACTTGATCATTCAGCTCTTAGATCTACCATTTTTGGGTTTTGGTTTGGTCCCAAGGTTGAAGCTTTATGGTTCCAAATCTGTTTTTAGGCTTGGGGTTGCCACCCTTGATGCTATTTGAGTCCCTAAGGCAAAAGGTTGCCATCTTGATGGTCTTAATGGGTTTATGCTTGAGTTAGGGTCACTTTTATGGAAGTAAAATGCCATTTTTGGAGTTTGGGTTTGTTTGGGGCATGCAAAATCACCAAGTCAGTGACTTTATGGGTTTAGACGTTAAGTATAGCTTAGATCTGTGATTTGGACTTATTGGATCAAGTATTAAGCACTTAATGGATGTTGTGCATGAGCTGTTTGTACGCTGGGTGTACTATGTAGTACGCGGCGCGTACAGTCCATTTGATCAGTACGCTAAGCGTACAGAAGAGGTACGTTGGGCGTACGCTCTCAGGAGGACTTGGGCCTTTGTGGACTTCGGACCTTTAGGCCCTAATGGTTTTGGGCCTGGATTTGCTGATAGTTGGGCCTGAATGCATCTTTGGGCCAATAATGGATTAGTTGGGCCTATTGGGCCTTGTGGCCCAATATAGAAATGAGCTTCGCATTATGGGCCTCAGGTTGGGCCAATTCTTGTATTGGGTTGTTGTGGGCCTTCGTGGGCCAATTGGGTCGGGATTATTGACTAGGGGGAATATTGGGCTTTAGTATAAGGTCCATTAGAACGGCCTGGGCCTAATTTGGAAAATTGGGCCATTGATGGATTTATGGACATTATAGTGTTGGGCTTTTGGTTTGGGTTTGGGCCTTAGTTTGAATCATACAGGGCCAGGGGTAGAATGGTTATTTCACCCAATGCATAGATCAAGGATTATGCTATGGACCCAATTGGTAATTGGGTATATTGATTGGTAGTGACAGCTCGGGAAGCTGGCGAGGCAGCAGCTAATGATTTCATGCGGAAGCTTCTGTAGTGCGAGGTGAGTCTCCTCACCATACCAATGGGTCTAAGGCACCAAGGCCGGCCCATTATGTGTTACGATATATGTGTTAGCCATTCTGTGAATTTATATGCTTGGTGATTGTGCTTGCATGAAAGACCTCGGGGGGGGGGGGGGGGGGGTTCCCGGGGCACTTAGGTGTAAGACCTTGGAGGGTTTCCTTGGCATCCTAGGTCAAAGACCTTGGGGGGTTCCCGAGGCACTTAGGTATAAGACCTTGGAGGGTTTCCTTGGCATCCTAGGTCGAAGACCTCGGGGGGTTCCCGAGGCATTGGGCTAAGACCATGCGGGGTTCCCATGGCACTCGGAGTAAGACCCTGGAGGGTTTCCAGGGCTTCCCTATGTGTTGGATTGCATGGTTTATGCTTTCTGTATAGCTGTTTAGCTAGTATGATATGTTATACATGATTGTGTGTGGGTATGCTCTGGGGAACTCACTAAGCTTTGTGCTTACAATTTTGTTTATTGTTTCAGGAATCATCGATTTGGAAAAGAAGGGCTCGGATTGATCGCAACGCACACACCCATGATTTTCGCAATGATAGATTTTGGGATGAACTATGATAAATGTTTTTAAATAATTATGTTTTGGAATGATTGACATAAATGATATAAATGTTTGGCTATAATAAAAATGAAATTTTTACCTTTGATTTTTGGGTTGTTACACTAAATATATTAATATTGATGAAGGAATAAATCTAAACATGGACAGGGAACTTCAACAGTTGAGACAAATGATCTCAAGCGTACCTTGGGTGGTCCAACCCATAACATAAGCATCTCCAACAAGTCACAAGATCTCGAGATTTGCTCTTGCGATAGCTGATACCGAAGTTCCTAAACGCTTCCAAGCTCCTAGCATGAAGCCTTACGATGGAACTACGAATCCTGAAGAACACATAGCACAATACCGAGAAAGGATGGAGATCATTCCCATCCCAGTGCACTTAAAGGAAGCTTGCCTATGAAAAGGCTTTGGTTCAACCCTCACGGGATCAGCTCTTAAATGGATGCTAAACGTTCCACCATACTCTATTACTTCGTTTGCTCATTTAGTCAATATTTTTGATAACCTGTTTTCTTGTAGTAGAACCTTTGAAAAGATCACTAGTGATCTCTATCGACTGGTTCAGGATCCTAAGGATCGAATTAGGTATTTTGTTAACAGGTTTGGCATGGAAGCTCTAAGCATCCCCAACATTGACATGGCGACTGTTGTAGAGGCCTTCAAGATGGGTCTAAGGAAGGATTCACCCTTCTATGAAGATCTTGTGATGACTCTTTGCAAGAGATTGGACGAATTCAGTGTTGGATTAGATGTCTAAGCCCATAACTATTATTGGTATGTACTTGACCGGAGAGTAGCATGGTCCATTTGGGTTGCATATCATCAACACAATTTGTTAGGATGGACTCTTGAGAGAATGTTATATATGATTTGTTAATATATTATAAGTACTAATATATTAATATGAAATCATATGGTTTTAATTAGTATTGATCAACAATTAATTTGGAATTAATTTAGTGATCAAAAAGAGACTAATTAAATATATGGGGACTAATTATGTTAATTAGTTATATTTATATGTGTTGGGCTTATGATCCATGTTGGACCAAGTTTATGTATGGATACATAAAGAGTTAGGCCACATAAACCATGGATCATACAACCCATGGGCCATGGGTATGGGTTTGGGTTTTACCCATGACTCTTAGATTTCAACACATATAAATACATATATGATGACCTAAAAACCGCCAACCCTAGTGTGTGGGTGCATGTTCTTGGAGTTCATGAAGGTTTTAGAGTGCATGAAGATTCTCTCTCAAATCCTACCTTTGTCCTTGATGTGTTATGAATCCACTTGAGGCTTCCACACTATTGGGGCTAATCTCTTAAGGCCAAAATGCATCAAGACTTCCAGCCATATGAAAAGGTATGTTACACTAACTAGTATCTTGTGTAGTTTACATCTTTGTATGCTAGTTATAGGCTTAATACCTTGGAAACACCTTTGCATGTATAATTAATGAAAACATAGATCCAAGGTATTTAGGGTTGCATGAACACCTTAGGAGTGTTAGAATGTTCAAAGCCCAACCGTGGTATTAGAGCCTAGGACTGTTTTTGATTATACCTAATGCAACTTGTATTTCAAAGCCTCGAATCTGTCCAAACTAAAAACTCGATGAGTTTTTTCTATAAACTCGACGAGTTCATGGTTTGTAGCATGAACTCGACGAGTTCTCTATAGAACTCGACGAGTTGAAGTCCCTGACAGCTTACCTTCGAGTTTTTTGGCTGGAATTGGACTAGGAACATTACCATAAGCTGTTTTTGAACCCATTAACCTGTTTTTGATGTGGTAATGATCATTCTAATCCAATTCAAAAGATAATTGTCAAAATTTTCATGTTTTGTATTAGTTTAACGATTAGGCTAATTACATGAAAATTATTTGATTTGAATTGTCTTGTTCGTATGAGTTTAATCAAGATTATGAATATTGCTAGACATGTTTGTGATAGTTGTTTTCAATCCAAATTTATCTAAAAGTTATTCATAATATGTGTTTTTGTAAGTTGTCCTCAAGTTATATGAAAGTTCTCATTAAAAAAGTTATTAAAACCATAGGTTAGGAAACTTGAAGAGTCTTTTCTTCATAAATAATTTTATGAACTCTATAACTTGTCCTCAAGTTATGGATGTTCAAGAGTCTCTTCATTAAAGATTTTTAAAACCTTAATTAAACTCATAAGTTATGAAAATCTAAGAGTTTTGAAAAGTTTCAAAACTTGCCCTCAAGTTTTGGAATTTGCAAAGTTACCTCCCCATGTATACTTTAATTCCAAATTAAACCTTAGAATTTTAAAAGTTTAAAATTCAACCTTATACTATTATAATTTTAAAATTTAATCATTATATATATATATATATATATATATATAAGAGTAAAAAGTCAATCTTACCGTTAGTAGGCCTCATTCACGAAGCCAGTCTATAAGGGGGTATAAGGTTACTGCCTATAAAATGACAGTTTAATGAGTGTCTACTCACCGCTTCCTTGACTGGTGGAGGGTCATTAGCCGAACGGGTAGGATATGACTCTAATTCTCCTTTCATTAAAAGTATAATGATAAATACTAAGTAACTAAACTCTTATAAATTGCCAAGCTTAGTTACTTAGGAAAATGTGAAATGGTGCTAACCCATGAAATTACACTTTTCACCCTTGTTAAGTCGTCAGTAGAGCGTGTGTGGTCAACCGACACACTAACATGGGACTGACAATGTGTGGCAAATGGTGACTTAAGCTTTATCATAGATCGGTGGGGCGCGTGTGGTTAACCGACACATCGATTGGGTAATAAAATTAAGGGTACCAAGTCAATTTACATGGTTATTCACACCTTGTTTGTGATCCTCGACATCCTAGTCACAAACTTGAGAGGGCACAATCGAGATTTAAACATGCCATTGAAAGTTCACTGAATCTCAAAAAATCTAGGAGTTTCAAATCCAATTAAAACTTAATAATTTAATTTGTTTTTCACGGTGGAAATTGGTAAATCGTCATTTACCTACCTTCAAATATTTTGTAGCTTGGATTACGGCATCCCTCTTCCAAGTTATAAAATAGTTTGTTGGGTCCTAGCCTTAATATTTCATATTGGGTGTTATGTTAAGGACTTAAATCAACTGAAACTTGAATTTCTCCCTCAAAGATGTCTAAGTTCATACAACTATGGTCTTCCTCATCCTTTTGGATAGAGCTTTCCTAAAGAAGATGATATCCCAAATGGTAATCAAGGTGAAAGATCAATCCCTTTGTTGTGCATTAATAGGACTAGACATCATACTTCACTTCCTCCATCTCCTCCAATTATTCTCCCTAACCCACAAGTTCTTGAATAGTTCAAAGTCACTCAAGCCCTGTTGGCAAGCAAGGTCTATGTGTGCTCACATCTTGGAGATGAAGTCACATATTAACAAGCCAAGAGAGTTGGGTGTCAAAGTCTTGAGAAAGTTGGTTGTTCAATCACTTTCTAAGTCACATAGTGAGTTTCCTTTGGGACTACTATGAAACAGACTATGACATGACCCTTAATGATCTTATCTATTTGCTTGGTGCTGCTGAATCAGCAATGACTTGGAGGACTGGTAAAGCAAATTTTATTAGAAGATCAACTTCCCAAACCTATTTGGACATTGACAATGGTGACATTGGAAGTCCAGAAAACCTTTCTCTTCCCAATGGAAAGGGATTGGCCATGGTCAAGTCGTTTGACTCAATGGTAAAGAGAAAATCTAAGTCTGGACAATCAAGTGTACCATTTCCAAAGAGTCCACATGTTTCTTTAGCCAGAAGAAGGGGCATTGGTTGTGAAGCTACCAAATATACCTGAAAGATCATAAGGATGGTAAAGTAAAAAAGGTTTGACTTTACTTCAGGTAAATCCACTATCTAACTCTATTAAGTTTTTATTTGGAGATTCTTAATACATGATGTAATGTAATTACATTTTGATGTTTTGTAGAATCAAAGAAAAGTAAGGAAGCTTAAAGAAAGAGTAAGATGATTCTGATCACCAATAGATGGATTTCGATCGCATGGTTCGCTAATCAGAATTTTGAGTTGCTGCTTAAGAGTTATGATATATTGCTTAGGAATAGATAACAACATGTTTTCATATGTATTTGCATTGTAAGGATAAGTTTTTCCGCAAGTTTTAAAATAAAAGAAAAGTTTTGATTTTATTTATTTTAAGTATCCTTACAATGGCATTTGTGAAAAAATGTCGTTTATATGATTTCGTTGATAGCAATATTGGAAAAAGGATTTGATTCTTTCATTTGTGGTAGTGTCATACTTTACCAAATAAGGAAAGATTCTCATCACCCAAGTTTCAGTTGGATAGACACTTGGAATCATGCAACTTGTATTGTATGATGAATGAGAATTTTCATCTTTTGTAAATTAAGACTAATTCCTTGTTCATATCTACATGTGAGTCAAGTAAATGACTAAAGGATCGGGTACAATAGGTTGTGCGCTGGTTAGGTCCACCACAAAGGCTAATAAGGTTATTCATTATGATTTACTAAAGTTTAGTAAATATGGTTATGCTTACAAGTTTAAGTGTAATTCTGAAACATTGGAAGTAAGAAGAATCAAATTAGGGAGAAAGATAAAAGTTTCTCCAATCTGAAGAGATGGGAGAGTACTTGAGTATCTTGTTTTATGATTATCTTAGTGATTATAAAAACCACATCACAATTGATCCTCTAAAGACACCTTAGTGCATTTGTTTGGCTAAGGAGAGGAATCATGAACTGTGGAAATGGTCATATCAAAAGATAAATCATACTTCGTTCCAAAACAAGTCTTAGAGTCATACTCTAAGATTGTAACGTGAGTGACATAATTTTAAAAAAGGTTTATAGCACTTATCAAATGTAGAGTAACATGTTTCTTACTCTTGTACATTTGAGATTGGTAAGTTGTGATGTTTTGGATAAGACAAAAACCAACTAAGACCAATTGGAAGAAGTGTTTATATTGATAAGAATCCGCACTAACTCTTGAATGATTTGTTTTGTCAAGGAATGGTTCTTGACAAGAGAATCTTATATGTCAAGAGGTTAGTGGGAGTCTTAAAAGATCTTGAGATAGTTTCAAGAACTAATCAAGAGTATTGTTAATCACTAGCCCACGACTTAAGGTTTGTAACCTATAGTGTTGACATATTCTTATTTCTATGTCTATTCCAGTTAAAAGTTGACTATGCTTGTGAGTTCTATGAGTTCTCAATTGTTTGCATAACAACCTGGAAGCAATGGTAGGCCATGTGCTACCAGGTGACAAGAAATTAAGATTAAACAAGTTCAGTCCATATGAGTTTGGTTTTGTCACTAGCCTTATCTTATGATTATGGTTATGACAAATTCGCATGGATAGGAACACTTACGCCATAGAAAATCTAAGTGTCATAAGGTTTCTCTCCGATTCATGAAAATGATGATGAGGAAACTCTTTCACTAACTAGATTTTCAGTAGATAGTAAATATGATATTTGCATTCTCAAAGTCATTAGTGGAGCGCGTGTGGTTAACCGACACACTAACATAGACTTGTGATAAATGGCAAAGGCCTAAACAATTGAGACTATGATTACGACATCCCTTTTCATAGTTCTAAAATTGTTTAGACACACATGTGAGTTATCTAAGGAAAGGTGTATGATTTTGATAAAGTCTTATCAAAGCATCTCGTATCAGAAAACTGAACTTTGGTAAGAAAGTCAATAAAGTATTGATTTCTAGAAGTTCAACTGATTTCTGGGTACATGTTAAAGCTAGTGGGAGCATAAAGTGTTATGCTAGTTAAATTATAATTATCATGTTAGTGGGAGCATGATTATTATGTTACGTGTTGTAGGTTAACAATGTTAATTATAGAAAACAAAATTTTCAATTCACTTTGAAAAGTTGTTTTGCTATAATTAAGGGAGAGGATTTTATACTTCATGGCAATTCTACAAGCTTAGATTGAGATTTTAATCAACTTTAGTCAAAGATATATATGAATGTTATGTTGGAATGGTTCAACATAAGGAAATTCTATATATGTTGCGTTCTCAAAATTCGATTATGATTATGACATCCCTCTTCATAGTTCGAATTGTGAGAACATGACAAATAAAAGGAATAGAACCAGATATGACTAAAATGATTAAACAATTGTCGAGGACAATCTGAGGTTTACCAAATATTGGTTGATCGTGGACAATTGGAAGTATAATGTAAACTTTGGAAAGGACCATATTGACATATTCTGAAGAGAGGTAACTCTTGTTCAGAAGTGATAGTCAAAATGGTAATATGGAATTGTTTCCATAGGTGGAAGTTATTCTCTGAATCTGTGTAAGATTAGAAAACTTAATGCAAAGAAGGATGTTCAAAGGAATGTACTTTGAATATAAGACTTCGTTTCCATGGAATTGATCTCCATTGGAATAATTTGTAATTTATGTAGCCAAGTCTTTGTGACTTTTGTGAATAGTCATTACAGGAGAATCATTGCATATAAGTTTAGAATCTAACAGATTACAGTAAATGGCAAGAGTTTGGTATTCTTACATTTACAATTGTTGGTTTATTTCTTTAGTTTAGCATTGAATTATTGAATTTACTTAGAACAAGGGCTTTATGATGGTATAAATCATCTCTAACTTATGAATCATAACTCCTTTATGGATGTGTAAGCATTGACATCCTCTAGGAATTGGGGATTCCTTCATTCTTAAGGCTAATCAACTTCTTGGGTTCAATTGCTTCAATCGGATCTTTGATTTTGATTAAGAAGGTGTGTTGTGGGCTTCCCCAACCTCCATACAACTTATGAGGAATCTTGGCATATCATGCTTCATGATTGCTATAACCAATTTGGGATGAATGATAAGTTTCATATTAAATCCTAATGATAAACACACAAATGTTCATTATGTTGAATTGCCTTGGTTTACCAATTCTCTCCAATATTTGAGTATCTCATCATCTTGCTTAATTGCATGTTGTCTAGTTATTCAAGTCTTTTAGTTTTTAAGCAATCACAACACCCCCCCTTTTAGTTTAATTGTAGTTAATTAGTTTATTTAAACTAGTTCTTTTAGATTGTATTGGTGATTGAATACAACCATTTCCCTGAGGAATGATATCCCCTTTTACAATTATATTATGTTTTATTTGCAAACAAATGGTGTAATTTGCTTGGTGGACTTAACATCCCATCACATACGAACTAATACTTCATGGATTACAGTAACAGATACATATGTTAGAAAATATTGGATTTTCTTGGAAAGCATACAAACATTCTTACACAAAATCAAAGACGGGTTTACATTAAAAAATATGCTTATGAACTCGCCAGCTTTAATGCTGATACTCTTTTCGAAACCGCTTGTATTCTTAGGAAATCAGTAGACAGGTACTCCTGCAGCTTTTGAAAAGACAGAGCGTATAGAGTCGCGTCTTTTATTGTTATACTTTTGGTGTATACAAACTATGTATCAAACTAATGTAAATATTTTACTTATTCAATGTAATGGTTGTGTTTACTTTGATTACTATGATGCAATTGTTGTGATACTTTACATGACGTCCTCTACCCCCGAACATTTCCGCCGTTTCGGTTTGGGGGTGTGACACCGGTTGTGGGAGCTGAGCTGGTTTTCTCGCTACCTTTTTCTCCCATATGACAACGCGGTTCAGTTGCCCTAGTTTGTGCCCCCTCCGATAGTTTCGGAGGACCTTCATTGGGGGCACGGGTGGAATCTTTGGTATCCTCCAGTAAGAAACTCATATTACGTTTCTTACGAAGAGGAGGACCAATGGTGGTTGACTCGGCTCGACCACCGGAAGAAGCTTCCAGGAAAGCAAAACGCCTCTTGACACGACGAAGACTCCTCGGAAACCCAGAAGGTGTAGGATCCTTATAAGAAGCACCGATGACAACAATGTCTTGCAAATCTAGGTCATCGCACGCGCCAGTGGCACTGTGAGAACCAACAGTTGCCCCGATTCCTCGTCCGAAAACAGGGGGTGGAAGAGCTTCCACAAGATCAACGTCACGATACTGAAGCTCATCACCGAACTGACCCTGAAGAGCTCTCTCTAAAGATACGACTTCCTTCACACTTGGCAACAAAACAATAGATAACGACAGTAAAACAAAATGTCGATTTAAATGGGCTTTGCTAAATTTTCAAAAAAAAAGGGGGGGGGGGGGAGGAGCAAGAGAAATACCCTTTTTCTCAACAAAAAACTTGGGCATCTTTTCGCATGCTCTCCAAGCGGCGCTCATTCCGCCGGCAGCCAAGAAGCAATCAAGTCAATCTTCATCATTGATGCTGATCTTCTCAAGGACATCGGCCAATTCCTTATCAACACCAAAAAGCGTCAGAGCACTGTCGACGTACACTTTAGCCCTCGGATAACTGAGCACCACGAGATCGTTGTTCACCCACAAGAACTTCTCCTGCCAATTTTTCTTTGATTCTTATCATGGATAAGAGTAGGGACTCCCCGCCGTCGGGAGAGGGTTCGAGTCCCCAACTGGGTAGAGGCGTTAAAGAAGTGCTTGAAAATTGGAACAGTTGGCAGGCGACCTAATGTACGACATAGTAGTTCGAAGCCCACTATCTTGTTTATAGCGATAGGGGTCAATTCTCTCACCGAAAGCCCATATTCCCGGATGATCAGGTTGAAGAAATCAGTGGTGGGCAAGCGCATACTTTCCTTGAACGAGGCGATTGGGATGCCAACTTTGCCCTCAGGCGGACTGTAGAGTGAAGCATCGGGTAGAGGTATTTGCACTCTATGTTCGGGAACGAACCTGAATCGGAACTCAAAAGACTCCCACTCTTCGGTGGTCAGATCTCTCCCTAAAGCGCGAGTGGCAACCATGAAAAATATAAAGAATGGACTGAAAGGGTCTTTTCTCAAGAGCAAGAAGTCAAAGAGAAACAAGTAGAAGGTAGGAAAGAAACGCCAGGGAGAACATTACTTTAAATACCACAAAAGGGGCAGTGAATCGTCTTCATGATGAAATCGCCGAACAAATAGTGATTTTCGCCCTGCCAGCTGTATAAGCTGCCAATAGCAGTTCTCCACGTGCCTGTAAATAGCCCAGAACGACTCTGCTATGTCACGAACAAAGAAGCCTACTAGTCTAAGGGAATTGTTAACGTTACCATAAATGGTCCCGTTAAATGTAACGAACATCATAAACGAGACATTATCTCGTCAGGACTTTGGCCAAGGCAGTCTAACACTGGGGCGACAGTTTGTTTCCCTCCACGAGGGACGGATATCCCCTGCAATCTACTCATTCACTCACGACCAATCAGGACATGACATAAAGCTTAAGTGATGCTCAGAGCAGACGTGGGCATAATTCTCCCAGTTAGAAGAGGACACGTTTCACGCTCATCGGACAAGGTCCCCGCGATCCGTTAGAGGCGGGTATAAAAGGATCTATTTCGCCTCAAGGAAGGGATTTCATCTTCTCTCTCAAAAAGATTACCCTAAAATTACCTATCTTAGAAATCTAACTTGATCGTCGGAGCGACGTCCCGGGAGAACACCCAGACGTCCTTTAACGATTCTTCTCTATGTTGTGTTCTCAAGAAAGCTCTTAAGGCAGATCCATCATCTGGTTTTCAGTATGCATGTTGTTATATGTTTGTGTGGTGGTACTTTGGGGGAAACTCACTAAGCTTTAGGTTACGGTTTTCAGTTTTATGTTTCAGGTACTTCAGATGATCGGAGGAATGCAAAGACATGGTTGTGCACATCCTGCCGACTTTTATGATTTTGGATTCTAATACTCTAATTTGTAATTAACACTTTTGAGAACAATGTTTTGTAAACAATTGTGGTCATTGGATTGGTTTTGAAAAATTAAAAATTTTACTCTAATTTTTATGACCTTACAAAAAGCCCATTACATAAAATTATGATGCTTTGAGAGATGAAATAAGGAAAACTGAGTAAGATCTACGTAAGAGTTCAATTTAACCAAAATGTTTGTCAATTAGAATCATATATGAAGACCACATCAACTTTTTGTCTAGTCGATAAGTGAGAACAATATTACACCTGAAACAAACCGGTTGATTGGTTAAATTTACAACAAAGTTGTAATTTAGTGACTTAATTGATAAACTATAAAAATACGGTATCAAAATCAAAATTTTGTATAAACTTAGTATCTTTTATGCAATTTTCCTTTATTATCATAATAAAACATAAATATATAATACAATTGATTTCCAAATATGATTATTTTGATGAATATTACTTTGGTAAATCCAAATATAATTATTTTGATGAATATTACTTTGGTAAATTAAAGCCTGTTGACAATCTCGAACAAGGTAGAAAAGATACACAATAAAAAGGCTTTTAGTTCTATACTAGTTGTACCAGATGTTATTTCAATTTGAAGTCGAAAGTTCTAAGTCTTGGACATAAATATTAAATGTTAGTTTAAAAGTAAATAAAATTCACCAATTAAAAAAAGAAAATACATAAATCGTTTCACCGTAAAATCCGTGAATGCACGTTCGGTCTTGTAATGTGATACTAACTCAAATATCAACGAGGACTAGGCTAATGTTATTTTATTGTCTTTTTTATTAATTTTTATCTATTTCTAAAATCATCCATTAATTTTCCTTTGCATTTAAACGAGTGTTGATAATTTGAGCTACACTACATGACTATGTTCGGCACCACCACAACTTTAAACATGGACCGCGTGTAATAAGTTGATATTATAGATGGTTTCTTGGCCCATCAAACCCTAACTACCATCTGGTAGCTTTTTTTCTACGTTTTTCCTAGAGTTATTGTCAAAACAATCAATATATTTTCGATTTATTTATGGCCAAAGTTATGGTTTTGTTTTAACGAAGAGAGACAAGAAATATCAAGTTTTTATAAATTAGAGATCTATAAAGAGAAAAATATCGTTTTTTCTAATAAAATTGAATGTCATTTGAATAAAAATGAATAAAAGTTTTTTTCTATAAATGACCATTTTATAATTTTATTTTTGATCTTATTTTATTATTTTTAATGAGTTCTCTTCGTTTGATCAAAATAATCTCATTAAATTTTTACTGTGTTGTGCTCTGTTGTCTATCCTGATAATCCAATCAACCCTAACACCAGCATTGAACACAAGTTCATAAGTCTCATTATTGGTAACAGGTGATGTGCGCCTATTTCCCATGATCAGGTTCAATATTCCATGCTTCACTTCCTTACTTTCTTTTAGCCTCTGCATATCAAAACAAATGTGGAAATCACATCTCATATTAAGGACCCAGGAATGAGAAAACTATGTGTTATTGATTAGTATAATGTATATACCTGACGAGGAGCCAGATGGCTTGATCTTCCCCTCTTTCAACTCTTGCACGTATTTCAGGCAGCTTCTTATCCAATTCCCCTTTTCACCACAGTGAAAGCAAGTGACCTCCTTTGGATCACTAACAACAGGGACATAAAAGTTGGGCTTCCTCTTCGACCCATTGCTAGACGCTCCAACATGGGCCTTACCCTTCCAATTTGGTTGGGAGGTGGCCTTCCTCTTCCTTCCTCTACTATGACCAATGGTCATGACAACAACACTTGTCACAGAAGGGGCATGATTTTTCTTCATTCTCGACTCAGTAGTTTGCAACAAGTTGTGAGGTTGGGTCAACGTGGTCTATGTGTTGTTCAAATGATAGGACAAGATAAATAATTGGGCGGTCGGGAGTTAAGGACCATATCAATTGATAACTCCATATCGAAAGACACATTGAGTTTTTCCAACCTCTCTACATATCTCTGCATCATTTTCACATGAGCACAAATAGATTCTCCTTCATTTAGCTTACATGCCATAAGGGATTTTACGACTCCATACCGTTATTGTCTTGCTTTCTTGTGAAAATTTTCAGCAAGATTCAAGCATATTTCGTATGGCCAGTAGTCCTCATAGAATTTTTGTAGCTCAGGTGCCATGTTGCAACCATTATGCAAGCGACCTTAGTGTCATCGTCAGTATGTTTGTTATAAGCAGCAAGTTGTTCAGGAGTGGCACTCAACTCATGGATTTCAACAAGAGGTTTCTCGAGAACATACTCTTTATTCTCGTAGCGAAGAGTCATCTTCAGGTTGCGCATCCAATCCATGTAGTTTGGAACTGTCATCTCGAGAACATACTCTTTCTACCTTGTTGGAGTTTTAAGTGGAGGTTTGAACAGCAAGAGCATCACCGTTTCCAGACATCTATCATAAGAGAGATAAATTTAGTTAGTTGATATAAATCTTTAATAATTTAACCCACTTTAATATTCAAGACTATAATCCAGAATACAATTCACAATTAAAAACAGGGATGTCGTAATCCAATTGCAAATTATTCAAGGTAGGTAATACACATTTACCAATTTCAATCAAATATGAAATTCATAGATTGTTTGAGATTCATTGAATCTTATCAATGACATGTTTAATATCAGGTTATGCTCTTCAATTTGTAACTGGCATATCAAGGATCACAAACAAGATTTGAATAACCATGCAATCCCGCTCGACAACCTCGATGTCATTTATCATCTCAAATTGACGTGTCGGTAAACCACGCACGCTCCATCAGTAACGATAATTTTCGACTTGTTCCGTCATTTTAACTTTATAGTCCCAAGTTAGTGCATTGGTTAGTGTAACGCCCGCGTTTCCAGGCTAGGCATTATCATTGATGTAATAGTCTAGGTTAACCCTTGTAACTCTTTTTGAAGTATTAATGATGAAATATTTAAGTATTATGTGTTATGTGCTTAATTGTGTGACTTAATTTAATTAAGAATAAAAATAAGCGTCAAAATGAAATGTTAGATAAAGCCGATATCTATGGATAATGTTGTAGTGGTTGAAACGAGGTTTCCGAATATATAAAGAATACCGAAATCCGAGTTATAACGAAGAAGTTATGACTTGTCGAAGTTTCGCGACAGAACCGACACGACCCAACACGACCCAGCGCGACGTAAATAGTGAATTTAAGGTAGATAGATATCTATCCTTATTGATCTAAATGAGAATTGAAGATCTCATCGTTAGTAGTGCAACGACGGAAAGACGGACGAAAACGGAGTTCAGAAGAAGGAGTTATGAATTTCGAACGGAGTTTTCTTGTCCCAGCCTACTAAAAATAATATATAAGTAATATAATTATAATATACTAAAAATAAAGTCAAAATTAGCCAATGGATTCTAAACGATAGTTGTAGAGCATAATCTCACCTTCGTGTCGATATAAAGAACGTCGAAAACGGAGTTCGTATGCGAAAGTTATGAATTTCTGAAGATCGGGGCGCGAAACCCCAAAAATGTCAGAGACCACGACGTGGCAAGCAGTGCCACGATGTGACAAGTCTCCTGACACCTCCGGGAGTCCCCCCAGATGCAACTTGCAATGACGTATGCAATGAAGACCAAGCCCACGACGTGGGAAAAGGATCCCACGACGTGGCAAGGGCCAAATTTGCCCTATAAATAGATTTGAAGGGCCAGTCGACTATGGTTGCTCCATCCCTTCTCTCCCACTCCCGATACACCCTCTAAGCCCTATTTTAACCCCCCGAAGCCCCGGTATCAACCCCGAGACCCGAAGCAAGTTCCGAAACCCGAAGATCCCGAGAAGAAAAGAGTTTCCGAGCCGAAGCTCTGCCCGCGAGAAGTTCGATTTTTGTGAAGATCTTCCAGATTTGCTGAGGATTACTACTACTGTAAGCCGTAGTGCTGTCCGATCATCTTCTGATCAAGTGAGTGTGTGGTTACTTTCTTCTAACGCATAATTATAAAGTATTTTATACGAAATACGTGTTATGTGTATATTTTGTGTTATATGTGTGAATGTATATTCACTCTCTTCTATCTCATGGATCTGATTTATTTTCTATGAAATACGTGTTATGTGTGTATGTCTCATCTGTTATGTGGAATATGTATTGATTAAAGCATGCTATACAGGTTTTTAAATTATGTATAAAAATGTATATTTTTATCTACTAATATGTTGGGTAGAACATGGGTAGATAGTTGGTGTGTAATAAACAGATGAGAGGTCTCGTTGTTGTTTTGATTCAGTCATCTAGCGGAGTTTAGATGACGACCACAGACTTTTCTAAATAGTCTCGTGGAACACTAGCATGCTCGCCACCTGTAGGTGTTAATGAACTTGGGTGTTCATTCGCTGTACTCCATCCCCATCATGGTTGCCTTATTTGACTTATATTGCTGAGGAACCCCCGAAGCATGTGTTGTCGCCCCGATGAAATATTCTTATACTAGGTCCCTTATGTTAGTTGTCTTAGGGATGTAAAGTGAGAATAACAGGAATGGGTAATTGGGTTATTGTTGGTTGGTGGAATTAAATATAATTATTTATTGTGGGTTGAAAACCCTATATGCTCACCAGGCTCCCAAACCTGACCCACTCAGTTTTATTTGCATTACAGGAAGTGGCGCAAGGGCATAAGATGGATGAACCATCAAGTTGTTTTGTTTACAAGTCTGTATATGTATATATTTGTTGAATGACTTGTAATGTTATCGTTTATGCTTTATGGTCTGTATCAGAACATGACATCCCGAGTTTTGATTATATAATGAAAATACATTTCTTTTATGAAATGCTTTGGTAAACATTGTTTTATCACGTTTTGTTTTTGGGAACAAATTCCGCAATTCTTTCAAATCAAAAGGATTTACTCTGAAATTATTTTAAAAGCATAAATGAAATCGGTCTTTTCTGGCCGAGATTTTGGGGATGTCACAGTTAGCCACACACACTCCACTAACAACTTATAAAAAATGTTGTTCATTTTTATAGATTAGCATACGTTTCACGTTTTTCCTATATTAACCAGAGTGAGATTTTAAAGAAGGTTCTAGTACATTATAACATTATACTTTTAATGAGATTATGTTTTATCAAATTCGTTTGGCTAACAACCCTCCACCACATAAAGGAGCGGTGTGTGAAAATGACATTCATTCAACAGTAATTTTATAGGTTGTATCCTTATACCCAACTTATAGCGTGGCTTCGTGAATGAGGTGCACTAGACATTCGACGAACTTTTATTATATATATATAGTATTTAACGTTTTAATATATATATATATATATATATATATATATATATATATATATATATATATATATATATATGCACATACATACACACATATATATAGGGAGTATTTTAAAACTTTTTCAAACACAAGGTTTACATATTAATTATCTAAATTAATCATATAATTAATTAATCAATTTAAACCTAATATGATTTAATGTTTTTTAATTAAAAAATTAATTAAATCATTTAGGAATTAAATAATTATCTTAATTATACCTTTAATTAAATAATCAAATTTAATTTCAATCCTTCTAATTTTTCGAAATTAGGGTTAGGGTTACCAGGTTTTAATTGTTCAAACTTTAAGGCATTTATAATATAAAGTAAGGAAACTAGAAACCCTAAGAAAACCTTAGGAATTTTTGAAAATAGGCAAGGAGGCTAGGGTTTGAAGAAACCATAGCAATAATCGAAATTTGCAAGAGGCAACGATTTATTTCCGATAAACCCTACGTAGATCAATTCACCTCATGCACAATCAATTATGAGACCAAGTCTCTGATACCATTGATAGGTTTTATAAGTTATAAAATTACACGTGAATGCGGAAAAATCACTCAACACTTAAGGGCACATGCAACCTATATGGATCTATGTCTTCACAATTAATAACAACATACTATGAATATCAAGAACCCTAGAGAACCCTAGTATAATTGAAAAATACAAGAGTTAGGGTTTACATAACTTAGAATTATTATAGCAAATAATTCTCTTGATTCATTTCCTTTGATCTTTAGAAAGTTGACAAGAGGAGATGGGAGAGGGGATGCAAATTTCGGCTATCCTTCTAGTATATGGTGTGGACGAAAATAGGCTACCCAAAGGATCCTATTTATAGTTGATAGGAAAACTCTGGAAACCCTAATTTGGAAACCCTAATAATAATATTTCAAATCCAGGTAGTTTCCAGTTTCCTTATCTTCATGAGGCTTCTAGAATGCCTTATTAGGACATCCCCAAAATTGTCCATAAGGGAAGGTTCTGGAACCCTTCCCTTTTTCAACTTTTGAACAACTACAACTTAAGTCCTTGCATCTCTAATTAATTATAATTAATCTAAAAATTATTTCCAATTAATTTTTGATTAATTATTAATATTTCCAATTAATATATTAGTAAATCATTTATTTCAATTTCCAATTAATTTATTACTCACATAATAAACTAATAAACTGCCCTATCTCAAAATGTCATTCTATTTAGTTTCTAGTGTATGAGGGGCCCCCCCCCCCAAGATGACTTTCTTTTTAATTACAAGCATATATCAATTTAGTGATGAGCTTAGACACCTTAGTCCAACACCTTTCACCTCTAACTTTTATACATACTAAATCGATTATTTTTATGGTTTTCAGTCCAGCTGAAGTCGGTTTTCCCTTGAACCGACTCGGTTGAACTAGGTTAGGGAACTGCATGGTTTTATATTCTAGACTGTATGAAATGTGAATATGAAATACATGTCATCACGAATAAACGTGCAAAAAAAAAAAGAATTATTGTCTTATGTGTGTCTTATACGAGTTTATACGGATTGTATACCACACAATATTTTTTCCATTTTTAAATGGGAAAATTTATGTTTGACATGTGTAATACACAAAACAATAATTTGACATATGGGTCGACACAAATAAAAAAGTGAATTCTTAAAATGTATACACAAATTACGTATTTCGTGTTCGTGTCCTGTAATGAATTGGCACATCTACCGCATACTATCTTCTCGCTTTCATCTAGTCATCCTCTCCTCCTCGTACCCTCAATAGAAACCGACTCTACCCACCTAATTGTGGTTGCGGTAACCTCCTTTGGACATGTACGCAACAAAAATCTTTCCTTTTAGAGTTTATCAATGATCGAATCCACTCTCAACAACTTTCTTATAACCATATTCAATATTTTGTTAAGTAATGTATTACCGTATATCCACCTTAACATTCTCATTTCCATCAGTTCCATCTTCCCCCCATACTATTTCTTCATTAGAGAACATTCTGATTCATACTGCATAATTGCCTTAAGTAAGACCTTATAAAACTTCCCTTTCAATTTTAAGGGACCTTCTTGTCGCACAAGACCCATTTAGCTTACCTCCACCTTAACCAACATGCCTTTATGTGGTGAGTAACATGTAACACAACCCTTCACCTTTATGGATCATAGAACCAAGTAATTACACTCTCATTTTGGGTGCAGGGCTTGTTATTCGCAACTTATTTCTACTTCTTATTCGTTAAGCTCTCGACTAAAGTTGCACCATAGATACTTTATCTTAACCGTATTTATCTTTCACTCTTTCTTTCTTCTAACATCTTTCTTTAGGTGTCCAACTTGGCATTAAAATCATACCCATTCTTAGCTACCAACACATTGTCATCGTAAAAAAGCATACACAAGGGCACTTCTCTTTATAAATCTCACGAGATATCTCATCCAAGATCTAGGCGAAGATATATGAGCCAAAAGTTGAATGCCCAATTTCCACTGGGAGATATGTTGTGTCACTAACAGGAATTTGGAAACATGTCAATAACCGAAAATTTATATCACGAATAGCCTCACATATATTCCTCAGGACATTTTTCGTTTCTCGAGTCTTCAATTGCGTTACACTATAATAAACATTCTCGAGGTCGATAAAACCATATGGCATTCTATATATTTTTCTCTATATTTCTCCATAAGACATCTAAGGAGGTGGATCGTCTAAATACTCGATCGTCTTGTCATGAAGCCCAATTGGTTTTCTGATATAGTAGTAACATGTTGCAACCTAACATGTAGCACTCTTCTGCATAGTTTCATATTATGACTATGGAGCTAAATACATACGTAGTTGTCACAACTTTGAGCATCACTAATGTTCTTGCAAATTGGAATGAGTGTACTAGATCTTCACTCATCGGGTATCGCAACAGTCTCTAATAGGATGTTAAAGAGGCGTGTGAGACATTATAGTCCCTCTCCCCCAAAACACACCTATATACTAATAGGTATTTTGGTCTAGGCATTTTGCTTTGTTTCTCCCCATCTTCCTCAAAGGTTTTTTCACTTGATCGCTACATATATCCATACAAGCATCCTCATTACAAGTTAGTAAAGTCCCTCTGGGGCCTTTCATGTTCTCGCCACCCTAGGAAACTGTGACATCCCCAAATTCACGGTCATTTTAAAATTTTTATTTATGCTTATTTAAAAATTAGAGTATCCATTTTAAAGAAATATGTTGCGGAATTTGTTTACAGAAAACATGATAAATATATTATCAAAGTATTTCCGAAGAAATGTATTTTGTTTATATAAAAAACATTGGGATGTCATCATCAATACAGAAACATAAGCATAAACAGACCTTACATTCATTTACACTAATGATCTACATCTCCGTTAATCTCTCAGTGTAATGTGGCTTCGTATCGACACCAGTGATACAAATAAGCTGAGTGGGTCAGGTTGGGAAACCTGGTGAGTACATAGGGTTTTCAACCTACAATAATATAATTAATTTTTTTCTTCACATAATTTATGTCAAACAATTAACCTGATTACATTTCCCCGTTTTCTTCATTTAAACTTCCTTATAGACTCATCCTAAGGGTCATCTCCTACATCGTTTTTACCTATCATCTCCTTACATCGCATTTTCTTATATATTTTTTCCTAAGGAATTTTCCTAAGAATCATCGCCTACATCGCATAGACAGTACTGGTTCAGGGGTTGCTCCCTCAATACGTGTCTAGTAAGGGTTAGAGTATCATCGCATGAATACGTAGTTACAACATCGTCTGAACTTGTAATTTATAGTAAGGGTTAGAGTATCATCGCATGAATACGTAGTTACAACATTGCCTGAACTCGTAATTCATCACTTATATGTTATGAGCTTGTTGGTGTTACTACATGACTGTCTCGAATAGTCTGTGGTCGCCACCCATACTCTGGTAGATGACTACATCGCCACATCGCCGGTCAAGGTTATGTTATCTCCTCTCATCTCACATCACATATTTATCATCACCTAATTATCGTCACCTTTTTATCATCATCTATCTCTCATCACCTGTCGCTACCCAATATATATTTATAAGTATAAAAATACGTATACAGTTTAAATCACGTAAACATGTATAAATCGTTCATTTAGCATACATATCAGGAACACAGATAATATGCACACATATTGTAACACCCGTGTTTCTAGGCTAGGCATTAATGATGATGTAATAGTCTAGGTTAACCTTTGTAACTGGTTGTGAAATAATAAAAACGTATTATTTTGAGTGTTATGTGTTTTATGGTTAATTATGTGATCTAAATGAATTAAGAACAACAATAAGCATAATAATAAAATATTAGATAAGCCTGATATCTATACAAGAAGTTATAGTGGTCGTTACAAGGATTATGAAAATATGAAGAATGCCAAAATACGAGTTATAACGAAGGAGTTATGACCTGTCGAAGTTTCGCGACAGAACCGGTACGACATTGCATGACGTAAATAGTGAGTTTACGATAGAGCGATATTTAGCCTTAGTGATCTAAATGAAAGTCGTAGAATACGTTAAACCGAGAGCGTACATAAAAAGAATGTCTAAATCTGACTTCGTATGAGGAAGTTATGATTTTTTGAAGTTTCGACTTAGCGGTATGCAACACAAAGTTCGAATATGAGATCGAGTGATTCTAGCCAAAAAAATCTAAATGAGAATCGAAGATCTCGTCGATAGTAGTCCAACGGTAAAAAGACAGACGAAAACGGATGTCAGATGAAGGAGTTATGAATTTCTAACGGAGTTTTCCTGTCTCGGCCTACTAAAAATAATATAATAAAACTTAAATTCAAAATTAGCCGACGGAGTCTAAACAAGAGTTGTAGATCATAATCTCACCTACGCGTGCATATAAAGAACGTCGAAAACGGAGCTCGTATGCGAAAGATATGAATTTCTGAAGTTCGGGACACGAACTTCAACCCCTGTGTCAGAGCTCACGACGTGAGCACAATGTTCACGACCTGAGCAAGTGATGGACTCCTTCTAGGGCAAGTGGCCATGACAAACGCAGTGACCTATCGAGCTCACTACATGAGCATTAGTGGCTCACCACGTAAGCGTATTTTTTCAGCCTCCTATAAATAGAAAGCGAGGCCAGCCGTTTAGGGTTGCCAAATCTCTTCTCTCTCACCCATATTACCTCGATTTACATGCAAGTTATACCCCTAAAGCCCCGGTATCATCCCGAGACCCGAAGCGAGTCCCGAAGCTCCGAAGATCCCGAGAAGAAAAGAGTTTCCGATCCAAAGCTCTGCCTGCAAGAAGCCCAGTGTGTGAAGAGATCACAGTTTGATCGAAGAATACCACTTTAAGAGCCGTAGTGTTGTCCGAGCATCGTCTTATCAAGTGAGTACATAGTCCCTTTCATATACACGATTTTAATACAAGTATTGATGAATGTATTAGATATATGATATGATTAAGTGTGTAGTTGCTTTCTGATAATACACATATATGAATTATACTCTATGAAATATGTGCTATATGATTATATACTATTTGTTATGTGGTATGAGTATTGAATGAATATGTTATGCAGGTTTTAAGTTGTATATAAATAAGTATATTTTATCTATAAATATGTTGGGTAGAACATGAGAAGATAGTGATGTGTGATGAAATGAAAATGAGGAGAGGCCTCGATGTTGTTGTTGATCTAGTCATCTAGCAGAGTATGGATGATGACCACAGACTCTTTCTAGACTGTCCAGTGGAACGCTGACAGGTTCATAACCTGTAGATATAGTGAACGATGTGTTCACCGGTGTACTCTATCCCCCTCATGGTTGCCTTTAGGACATCTATTGTTGAGGAAATCCCTTTGCAGTAATGTCCATCCCGATGAAAAATCCTAGATTAGGTCCCTCGTGATAGTTTTTGTTTTAGGGACATAAAGTGAGGATAACGGGAATGGGTAATCAGGTTATTGTTGGTTGGTGAAATTAAATATAATTATTTATTGTGGGTTGAAAACCGTATATGCTCACCAGGCTCCCAAGCCTGACCCACTCAGTTTTATTTGTATTATAGGTAGTGGCGCGAAAGCATAAGTTGGACAACTTGTGAAGATATTTTGTTTATAGGCTAGTAGTTGTATATAACTGTTGTAAGGCTTATAATGTGCTGTTTATGCTTTTGGTCTGTATCGGAACATGACATCCCGAGTTTTGTTATATATGAAAACACATTTCTTTAAGGAATGTTTTGATGAATTTTATTTATCATATTTTGTTTTGGGAACAAATTCCGCAACTCTTTTAAATCAAAGAATTACTCTGAAAATTATTTTAAAAGCGTAAATGAAACCGACATTTTTTGGCTGTGATTTTGGGGATGTCACAGTTGGTATCAGAGCATTAGTTTAATCGAATTAGGAATTTGTAGGATTTCTAGACTTAAACTTAGAATGCTAAGTGAAGATTGTGAGATAAGTGTCTGTTATATTTTAGACACGAGCACTAGTTTATTTTAGGAAAGATACCTAAAATGTCTTTATGTGCTAAATGTTATATGTTGCCATATATGATATTATTTGTTCAGATCTACGGTTTGTTTCCAACCGGATCTGGAGACCTTATGTATTTAGGATTCTAAGCGTATGACGATGGTATTAGAACTAGCATTAAACGTTTCAGAGTGATATGGACAATTTAATTATCTATCGTGAATGAGGATCTAATTTCACCTTATTCGGTGTATAGATCAAAAATGGTAAGAACCAGAAGTGGCGTTGGAAACGCAGATGAAAACAGAAATCAACCACCTGTGATTGAGCGAGTACGTGTTGTACCAGCAGCACCTGAGCCAATGACAATGGTTGGGGTACAAGTGATGATCCAAATGATGTTGGATCGTCAAATGGAAGAAACTAGACGTTTGCTCCAGCGGAATCGTGAAGAACCTTCGATGCCGATTGAACAGCCCGAATTGAATGAAGGGTGTTCGGAAGGAGGAAACTTCAGTGGAACTATTGGTCAAGCCAACCCACTGATTTTTAGGTAATTCAACCCGGATGGAGGAAATGATGGGCGTGGGTGCAAGTACAAGGATTTCATGGCATCCAAGCCACCAAGTCTATTCGGAAGCCCGACACCGGTGGAAGTTATAAATTGGATCTCCGAAATGAAGACAATGTTTGAGAGTTGCGAATGCAGCAACAAACAAAAGACCACTCTTACGATCCCACTGTTAAAATCTGGAGTGTTGAGTTGGTGGAAGCTGTTAGCTGACTCGATGCCCAAGGGAGAAGCGAGCAAGATTTCTTGGGAAGACTTTGTGGTGCAACTCAAATTGCAATACTGCTCCGAGCAGGGCCTTCTGAAAATCAATAATGAGTTTCAGAATTTGAAGAAGGGAAAAATGAGTGTTACTGAATACGCTGCTAGTTTCACAGAAAACAAGAAGCTTATCCCATATTTAGTTCCAACTGAACTCTCTAAGGTCAACAAGTTTGCCCTCAGACTACCAGCAGACTTTGATCCAATGGCTAAGCAAGCAACCACATTGAAAGCTGCCATTTGGGCTGCTAGAAATGTTGAGACCCAGATCATGGAGAAGGGTCTGGAGAGGTCAGAGGTTGGTGAGAAAAGGAAGTTCGATGGACCATCGGGGTCCAACAAAAAGGGTAAATTCTCAAAGTCTAGTTCGAGAGGAGGTGGAGGAGGTGAAGCGAAATGGTGCGAAAAATGCAAGAAGAATCATCATGGGAAATGTGGCGGGGAAGCCACATGCTTCAAATATGGAAAGCCATAGCACTATGCCAACGAATGCACCCTTACCAAGAAAGTCTGCTATGGGTATGGTGAGGAGGGGCACATCTCGAGGGATTGTCCAAAAAAAGAATGAGGTAGCAAAGCCCAATATTCCTCCAAAGCCGAAGGCGAGAGCCTTCCAGATGACACTGGAAGCTGCAAAACATGAAGCTGATGTCGCTTCAGGTACCTTTCTCGTAAACGAATTGCCTGCCCAAATTTTATTTGATTCTGGAGCCAACTACTCCTTTATTTCGCATGAAATTGGAAGAAAACTAGCTTTGCATGTCGATAGACTTGATAATGCTTTATTAGTCGAAGTTGCTAATGGCAAGTTTATACCTGTTAGCCATCGTATGAAAAACATCTTAATTGATTTGGATGGAAATAAGTTCCACGAGGAATTATTGCCTATTGAGTTAAATGGTTTCGAGATCATGCTGGGAATGGATTGGCTTAGCGCCAATGATGTCGAAATATTGTGCATAAAGAAGATAGTAAAAGTAAACCCGCCAGGGAAAGATTCATTTATGGTGTATAGAGACAAACGCAGAGTAAATTCTGGGATTATTTCTCTAATGAAAGTCAGAAAGTGTTTGTTCAAAGGATGTACATTGTATCTAGCATTCGTGATTGATGCAAAGAAGGAGAAAAAGGAGATGCAGAGCATTCCTGTCGTGTGTGATTATCCAGAAGTATTTCCCGGAGATCTTCCTGGATTACCGCCTGATAGACAAGTGGAGTTCAGAATAGACTTGTTACCAGGGACGACACCTATAGCAAAAGCACCTTACCGATTAGCACCGACGGAGATGAAGGAGCTGATGATGCAACTTCAGGAGTTATTGGACAAAGGTTTCATTAGATCTAGTTCATCACCCTGAAGAGCTCTGGTGTTATTCGTGAAGAAGAAAGATGGAAGTATGAGAATGAGCATCGATTACAGAGAGATGAACAAGGGAACAATAAAGAATAGATATCCGTTGTCGAGGATTGACAACCTGTTCGATCAACTATAAGGTTCAAGTTATTTTTCAAAGATCGACCGAAGGTCAGGATATCATCAGCTGAAAGTGAGGGAGTAGGATATCGAGAAGACTGCATTCAGAACACGATATGGACACTACGAGTTTTTGGTTATGTCGTTTGGACTAACCAATGCTCTAGCAGCATTCATGGATTTAATGAACAAGGTTTGTAAACTGTTCCTTGATAAATCTGTGATAGTGTTCATAGATGACATTCTGATTTACTCGAAAATCCAAGAGGAGCATGACAGACACTTGCAAGAAGTGTTAGAAGTCTTGAAAAAGGAGAAGGTGTATGTTAAGTTCTCTAAATGTGATTTTTGGATTCGAGAAGTCCAATTCTTGGGTCACGTGGTCAACCAAGAAGGGATAATGGTTGATCCAACAAAGATTGAAGTTGTGATGAAATGGGAACAAATTGCAAACTTTTTAATCAAAAAGTTTACAAACGTGTCCCACGGAGATCCGAAGCTTTTTGGGATTAGTCGGATATTACCGAAAGTTTATCTAAGGTTTTTCTTCGATCGCTACTCCTTTAACAGCTTTGACTCACAAAGGAGCTACTTATGCTTGGAGCGATAAACACAAAGAAGCATTCGAGCTGCTAAAGAGGAAGCTATGTGAGACACCGATTCTTTCTCTACCTGATGGAGGTGAAGACTTCGTTGTCTATAGCGATGCGTCTGGGGTTGGGTTGGGTTGTGTTTTGACCCAAAGAGAAAAGGTGATAGCATATGCGTCTCAACAGCTGAAGGATCATGAAAAGAACTACACCACTCACGATTTGGAGCTGGCAGCGGTAGTTTTCGCTCTGAAGATATGGAGGCATTACCTCTATGGCACGAATTGCAAACTTTTCACTGATCATAAGAGTCTCCAATATCTATTTAATCAAAAAGAATAGAATATGAGGCAACGACGCTGGCTAGAGTTACTTAAAGACTACGATTGTGAGATACTTTACCACCCCAGTAAAGCTAATGTTGTCACTGATGCTCTTATTCGGAATGTCAACCTTGAAAGAAAAAGGCCAAGAGCGTTGAGAACACAAGTTGACTCGACAATTGTGGAAAGTATAAAGAAAGCTCAAGAAGAAGCTTCTAAGAAGAATGACCGAAAGGGAGAATGTTTGGGCACAACGTTGGTGTTTGGTACAAACAGTCACAGACTGAAGGTATTCCAAGATCGAATTTGGATGCCTAAGTCAGGAGGAGTAAGAGATCTTCTGATAGAAGAAGCTGACAAAACCATGTACTCGATTCATCCCGATAGCACTAAAATGTATAGGGACCTAAAACCCTACTACTGGTGGCTGACGATGAAGCTTGATATTGCAAAGTATGTGGCCGAGTATGTGACATGTGCAAGAGTCAAGGCACAACATCAGAAACCATATGGGACTTTAGAACCTTTGCTCGTGCCTAAGGGTAAATGGGAAGACATTGCTATGGATTTTGTCACTAAACTGCCCCAAACAAAGATTGGTCACGACATGATTTTGGTGGTCATTGATCGCTTCACTAAGAGTGCGTATTTCATAGCATCCAATGAGAAATGGTCTATGGATAAGCTTGCAAATTCTTAAGTGAAAGAAATTGTGAGGCTTCACAGTGTTCCGTTAACGATTGTGTCGGATCATGATAGCTGTTTCACCTCACGATTTTGGAGAAGTCTACAAGAGGAATTGGGTACCAAGTTTTGTTTGAGTACAGCTTACCATCCACAAACTGATGGTCAGAGCGAACGGACGATACAAACACTTGAAGATATGCTGAGAGCATGTACCCTGGCATTCCAAGGTAACTGGGATGAACATTTACCTTTGGTAGAATTTTCCTACAATAATAGTTTCCACTCGAGCATAAAGATGGCACCTTATCAAGCTATGTACGGACAAAAATGTTGTACGCCATCTTGTTGGCTTGAGGCTGGGGAAAATTAGTTTATGGGACCCGAGATAGTCCATCAAACTGCTGCAAAGTTGAAAATAATTTGGGAGAGAATGTTAGCAGCTCAGGATAGTCAAAAGAGCTATGTTGACAACAAGCGAAGACCGGTGACTTTTGAAGTTGGAGATTCGGTTTTGCTTAAAGTCTCACCGTGGAAGGGACTTATACGATTTGGAAAAAGGGGAAAGTTAAGTCCAAGGTTTATTGGACCGTTTAAAGTTCTTCAGAGGATTGGGAACCATGCTTACAAGCTCGAATTACCAGAATAACTGAATGGAATTCATAACATTTTCCATGTGTGTTATTTGAGGAAGTTCACGGGATAAGTTCCCGACATAATTCCAATTTCTGAATTAAGGATTGATAAAAACAAAAGGTTGATTAAAGAACCAGGGGCAATCGTTGACCGAAAGACTAAGAAGTTGCGACACAAGATGGTCGAATTAGTGCTTGTCCGATGGAAACATGTCAATGGGCCAAATCTCACCTGGGAAACGGAAAGTGACATGATGAGTCGCTATCCGCATTTGTTTGTTGATGTGAGATTCCAGGGAAGGAATCATCCTAACGAGGAGAGAATTGTAACACCCGTGTTTCTAGGCTAGGCATTAATGATGATGTAATAGTCTAGGTTAACCTTTGTAACTCGTTGTGAAATAATAAAAATGTATTATTTTGAGTGTTATGTGTTTTATGGTTAATTATGTGATCTAAATGAATTAAGAATAATAATAAGCGTAATAATAAAATATTAGATAAGCCTGATATCTATACAAGAAGTTCTAGTGGTCGTTACAAGGATTATGAAAATATGAAGAATGCCAAAATACGAGTTATAACGAAGGAGTTATGACCTGTCGAAGTTTCGCGACAGAACCGGTACGACATTGCATGACGTAAATAGTGAGTTTACGATAGAGCGATATTTAGCCTTAGTGATCTAAACGAAAGTTGTAGAATACGTTAAACCAAGAGCGTACATAAATAGAACGTCTAAATCTGACTTCGTATGAGGATTATGATTTTTTGAAGTTTCGACTTAGCGGTATGCAACACAAAGTTCGAATATGAGATCGAGTGATTCTAGCCGGAAAAAATCTAAATGAGAATCGAAGATCTCATCGATAGTAGTCCAACGGTAAAAAGACAAACGAAAATGGATGTTAGATGAAGGAGTTAAGAATTTCTAACGGAGTTTTCCTGTCCCGGCCTACTAAAAATAATATAATAAAAGTTAATGTCAAAATTAGCCGACGGAGTCTAAACGAGAGTTGTAGAGCATAATCTCACGTACGCGTGCATATAAAGAACGTCGAAAAGGGAGCCCGTATGTGAAATATATGAATTTCTAAAGTTCGGGGAACGAACTTCAACCCCTGTGTCAGAGCTCACGACGTGAACACAGTGTTCATGATGTGAGCAGGTGATGGACACCTTCCAGGGCAAGTGGCCATGACGAACGGAGTGACCTATCGAGCTCACGACGTGAGCATAGTTTTTCAGCCTCCTATAAATAGAAAGCGAGGCCAGCCGTTTAGGTTTGCCAAATCTCTTCTCTCTCACCCATATTACCTAGATTTATGTGTAAGTTATGCTCCCAAAGCCACGGTAACATCCCGAGACCTGAAGCGAGTCCCAAAGCTCCGAAGATCCCGAGAAGAAAAGAGTTTCCGAGCCAAAGCTCTGCCCACAAGAAGCCCAGTGTGTGAAGAGATCACAGTTTCACTGAAGAATACCACTTTAAGAGCCGTAGTGTTGTCCGAGCATCGTCTTATCAAGTGAGTACATAGTCCCTTTCATATACACGGTTTTAATACAAGTATTGATGAATGTATTAGATATATGGTATGAGTAAGTGTGTAGTTGCTTTCTGATAATACACATATATGGATTATACTCTATGAAATATGTGATATGTGATTATATACTATTTGTTATGTGGTATGAGTATTGAATGAATATGTTATACAGGTTTTAAGTTGTATATAAACAAGTATATTTTATCTACAAATATGTTGGGTAGAACATGGGTAGATAGTGATGTGTGATGAAATAAAAATGAGGAGAGGACTTGATGTTGTTGTTGATCTAGTCATCTAACGGAGTATGGATGACGACCACGAACTCTTTCTAGACTGTCCAGTGGAACGCTGACAGGTTGATAACCTATAGGTGTTGTGAACGATGTGCTCACCGGTGTACTTCATCCCCCTCATGGTTGCCTTTAGGACATCTATTGTTGAGGAAACCCCTGTGCAATAATGTCCATCCCTCGTGATAGTTGTTGTTTTAGGGACGTAAAGTGAGGATAACGGGAATGAGTAATCGGGTTATTGTTGGTTGGTGAAAATAAATATAATTATTTATTATGGGTTGAAAACCCTATATGCTCACCAGGCTCCCAAGCCTGACCCACTCAGTTTTATTTGTATTACAGGTAGTGGCGCGAGAGCATAAGTTGGACAACTTGTGAAGATATTTTTTTATAGGCTAGTAGTTGTATATAACTGTTGTAAGACTTATAATGTGCTGTTTATGCTTTTGGTCTATATCGGAACATGACATCCTGAGTTTTGTTATATATGAAAATACATTTCTTTAAGGAATGGTTTGATGAATTTTATTTGTCATATTTTGTTTTGGGAACAAATTTCGCAACTCTTTTAAATCAAAGGATTACTCTGAAACTTATTTTAAAAGCATAAATGAAACCGGTCTTTTCCGGCTATGATTTTGGGGATGTCACACATATTACGTAATTTATATCAAATACTTCATATCTATGTGTAAGATGAAAGTAATTATGCACTCATTTGTTAAAGTGATGATTCCAAACTCGAACAGTTCTTCGCTTCTAACAATTCTATTTTCCTTCGACGAAACCTAGTATCATTACCGCTAGATTTTAGTCTAATATTTTTTGCGATTATTTATGTGCGATATTGTTTTATAAGTGTTATACAATACTTTTCAACCACTATGTACAGACAGGGGCCAAACATAAAACACCAAAGGGCATGACCATTTTGGGATTATAGCACTTCTGAAATCCAACAACTATGCGGCCCTTCAAACCAGATTGCCCGCATACCGCGAGTAGTTAAAAGATATTATAATAACACTTTGTATATTATATTTTATAATATATTTATTGTTTATAAGTTCATAATAACGATACTGAACTTAAACATAAGCTATCCTTGAAGTAGGGTAAGCATAACTCACTTACCGGGAGGTTTGGCTAGGAATCGGGCGCTGTGGGACAGAACTTTCGAGCTGAAAGCTCTTCTTTTTGGAGCCTTCTGGCGCTCCGTGTCTTTCCTCTAGCAATTAGGAGTTACTAGGGCTTTGGGAGAGGTTTAGAGAGAAGTTAGAGAGAGAAGGGTTATGGTGTGATGAAAAAGGGTGAGCTTCGCATGGTATTTATAAGATGAAAAATGGCCCAACTCGGCGAGTTTGAGCCTCCAACTCGTCGAGTTGAGTGCCAAGTGTCACCATCTGGTGGCAAGGCGTAGGGAGGAACTTTTGGTCCTGATTAAGCCACATCACCCTTATGTCTTCTAAATTACGTAACTTTCGCATACGAGCTCCGTTTTTGACGTTCTTTATATTCACGTGCATGTATTGACAAGATCTACAACTCTCCTCTTGACTTCATCGACTAATTCTCAACTGATTTTAAATTTAACAGTATGAGAAGATTACAGTGTTTAACGACCGTGTAAAATTCCTAACTTCTACATACGGACTCCGTTTTCAACTGTCTTTTTATCGTTGAACTATTAATGAGATCTTCAATTCTCATTTAGGTTGTATCGGCTAAAAATTGATCGATCTAAAATTCGAATTTCAGGCTGTGCATTGCTATGCTAAAATCTTAGAAAAAAAAACATAACTTCCTCATATGAAATCAGATTTTGACGTTCTTTTTATGTACGTTCCCAGTTTAACATCTACTACGAATTTTGTTTAGATTGCTAAGGCTAACAAGTAATTTATCAAAAAATCACTTTTTACGTTACATGGTGCTGTGTCGGTTTAGCCGTAAAGCTTCAACGGGTCATAACTTCTTCATTATAACTCGGATGTCAACGTTCTTTATATGTACAAAACTCTTGTGACATATACTACAACTTGGTTAAGATTATTCATTCTAAATAATCTTCCATCAAAAAGTCATTTTTGACGCTTACTGTCTCTAAATTGACTACCCCGAATCTGCGGACGTTACAGAAACTCACCATCATTATATAAAGAAAGAAAACAACTACCCATTTCCTCATAATATCTTCATCTTTCACTAGAACTCTTCCGATGTCATCTTTAATATATGTAACATTACCTAAGTCCTTTTGTCTCCTCCATATGGCTTTAGCTAGCTTGAAGATTCTATTATCCCTTTCATTGGTGTCTTTTTTTGAAACGGCGAATAAATTATATAAAAAGAGAGCCTCAAACAATTAGCAAGTAGCTAAGTTTGAGAGAACAGGAACAACATTACAGAGAGTTAAAATTATAAGAGAAAATGATCAAATGGAGAACAACTCCATTCTGCCAAATTACCACGCCCATTCCCTCTATGTTTATACCATTCAAATGTTTAGGCAGTTATAAGATCTGCAATTTTTGTCGCACAAGGTTTCGCCTTTTCAAATATATTTATATTTCTTGCCATACATATGTTCTAGAGAGTGGAGTATTGAATCATGTTTAATATTTCACTTTTCTGAGGACGGTTAACCCAAGAAGCTGTGAAGTCTAGACAATCTTTTACATTTGTATAAACCTTGTTTTGAATTCCTCACCATCTGGATATCCAATATCCAACGATTATTATGAACTCACACCCGACAAGAAGATGGTTTATTGTCTCATTTGATTTCTCACATAATGAACAAACCATATTTTCGACTGTTATACCCCTGCTGTTGAGAATATTTGCGACTGGAATTCTACCTAGAATCTCCCTCCAATCAAAACACCTAACTTTTAAGGGGATGGTTTTTGACCAACAGATTGAGGGTCCAGTACATAGGGTGATTGTTGAGTCAATCCATTTTCTCATGATATTTACTGAATACTTGCCATCAAAGTTTAGATTAAATTGGAACCCATATTTTGAGGTGGACCTGAAGTTTTTTCGACCAAAGAGAATATAGAAATCCTATAATTCCAATTGAGAGATTATTTCCAATGTACCTGATTTCCATTGCCACATGAAACAACTGTTGCATAATCGATCCATGAGGGAGCATCTCTTGATTGATTCCTGTTTGTATAGATTGGGGAAACAATTTTGTAAAGTTTCGTCGCCACACCAGTGAAAACAGTTTCGATGGATTCAATTTGTATTTGTCCAAGCATTTGACAGCTTTTGATATATTCCCCCAGACCCCTGTTGCGTTTTCCTTGCTAGGTATATGGATGGATGGCATCTCTGTAACATACACGTTTTGAAATCGTGTTTTGTAAATGTTAAAAGTAAACAATATTATGAAATATTATGTGAATTAAGTGTTGAGTTCTAACAGATAGTTTTTACTAGAAATGAACTAAAACTATGTTTAGAATCACTCCAAAAATATTGGAAGTCTTATGAGATTCCAATCAAAAGACAAATATTGAAATTTAACGAAAATATAAAATTTGAAATAAGTAAAATTTTATTACTGAAAGCTGTAAAGAATCTCGTTAGAAACATTTAGGCGAAAACCTCATCGAAATCCGAGTTATAACGAAGAAGTTATGACCAATCGAAGATCCGCGACAAAACCGACACATCGTCGAATGACGTAAAAAGTGAGTTTTTGTTAAAACTACTTTTTAGACTTGGTGATCTAAATGAAAGTCGTAGTATTTGTTAAACCGAGAATTTTCATAAAAAGAACGTCCAAATCTGACTTCGTATGAGGAAGTTATAATTTTTCTAAGTTTCAAAATAGTAGTAGACAGCTAAAAACTCGAAATAAAGATCGAACGATATTTAGCCGACACAACCTAAATGAGAATCGAAGGTCTTGTCAATAGTAGTACAACGGTAAAAAGAATGACGAAAACGGACGTCGGATGAAGAAGTTATGAATTTTTAACGGATTTTCTTGTCCCGGTCTGTTAAAAATAATAATATTAAAAATAAATTCAAAATTATCCGACGGAGTCTAAATGAAAGTTGTAGAATATATTCTCACCTACGCGTGCATATAAAGAACATCAAAAACGGAGCTCGTATGCAAAAGTTATGGATTTTAGAAGATTTTGGAACAAATTACGAGAATTTTCGCATGGATAAGATTGGCCACGTCACCTCGCTCCGAGCATGCCGCGTGTCCAATTCGTGGAGGCGTCCGACGCAAGCCACGTCACTCTTCCCTATGAGCCGCCCCGTGTCCGAAGTGCTGGACCAATCCGAAGCCGACGTGTGCCTATCTCGCATACAAGCCTCGCCCCTGCTGCCGCATGTCCGAGCCTCGCGTCACCTGCCCTCCTTTCCTCTTGCTTTGGATCCAAGGCTCGCACCTATATAAGGGTGCGAGACCTCTCGGGTAAATGTTGGAAAATTGTCACTTTTCACCCCTAAACTCATATTTTAACTACTTCCACTTCCCCCGAAGCCCCGGTATCAATTTTAACACCCGAAATACTTTCTGAAGTACCCGAGAAATTTATCTTTTCGGTTTGAAGCTCAACCTTCACAAAGCCCAGTTTTCAATAAAGCTCCCGATTTTCAACAAAGAAAGTTATTTATTATAACGAAGTGCTGCACAAATTACTATTTTAACCCCCGATTATTTCACTGTGAGTTCAATATATAGAAACAATTATATGTTATGTGTTATACGTGCTATGTGCTTTTTAGTGTTATTTTTTCGGGTTATTTTCCTGTGTTATTTTTATTCGCTATTTTAATAGAAAAGTAATACCTTTGACCATGTGATTAGTGAAAGGACTTAGATTCACATTGGTACCGGTATGTAGCCTCTGGCCATGCAGAGCATGTCTCCATAAGAGAATGACTTTTATTCTATGGCATTGGCAGAAGGTTAGACAGGGCTATAAGCCTGAAATCTACCAAAATGTTAATCAGAAATTGTATGTCTTTTGTGCTATTTGGGCCAAAGCTTTATTGATGTATATCAAGTATGGAAATTATTATGTCTCATTGATTGTATATCTTTGAATCAAATCATTTATTGATATGGAAAGTTTGTCACATGATTCATGTATGCCTTTGTTGTTCCTTGTTCCTCTTTGCGTCTGCCATATTAAAGTATATATATGGCATAACGTTATATTGTATCTATTATTGAAATCACTAAGCGTCACCGCTTACCCCTCTCAATGTTTAACAAATTGCAGGAGATAAGTAACCAGTATAGTTGTATACTATTGAAGGTTTAGAATAGTTATGAAACTAATGTATTTTGTACTCATGTATGTATAAATTATAGTATCCTGGGAAGTTATGTAATATATAACACTTTGTAATAGTCGGTTTGTATCCAGTAGTTTGTAATCACTTTATCAATGTAAAATATTTTTTATGAATATGCAAGTACCATGTTTTGGAGTAACTATATTGTCAAGTATGAAAGTTTGGGTCTTTCATAAATATGAAAGTGTGGGTCTTTCAATCATGGTATCAGAGTAGTAGTTTAAGTGAACTAAATTCCACGGATTTGTATTTAGACTTATACTATTGGAAGTTCATTATATGAACGGATTCATTGTAAGTATATGGATACAAACCATAGGAAATATTTAAGTAAAAGTATTAGGTAATAATAAATCCTAATATTCTGAAATACTATGTTGCTCCAAATTTACAGAAGAATGGTTGAACAGGAAGGTAGCCATACACTAGAAGTGGTTGGAGATCCTCGTCTTGAGGAAGTGAATACTTCAGTATCTCCTCGTGAGGAGTGACTCTTGGGTAAACTTACCGATGTTATTCGACAGACTCTCGAAGAACACAAAAATAATGGTGATAAAGGAAAAGATAAAGCCACTAGAGAGTCTTCAAAAGGGGAGGTAAAGCGTCCCTCGTTCAAAGATTTCAAGAGTAGTGGTGCTACAGAGTTTTCACGTGTTCTTAATCCTATTTTTGTTCTTACCTGGATCCAGAACACAGAGAAAGTGTTTCATATTTCTCATGTGGATAATGAAGACAAGGCTAATTATGCTTCTGCTATGTTCGTCGAAGAAGCCTTAGTCTGGTGGGAAGCAACACATGAAGCTCTCAACAGGTATGGCCAGGAGAATTTATCCTGGGAAATGTTCAAAACTTGTTTGCTAGAGAAGTATTGTCCTCTAGACATGAGGAGGAGATTAGAGAAGGAATTTCTCAAGCTTAAACATGGAGGAATGACTATGAATGAGTATGAAACTCAGTTTAATCAAAGAGCAAGGTTTGCTACAAAGTATATTCCAACTAAAGACAAGAAAATTCAGTTATTCATGGAGGGACTACGACATGAAATCCACGATTTCGTTGTCAATCGGGATGTTTTGTCATTCGATAAAGTCGTTGAGTATGCTCGAAGGCGCGAGCATGACTTAGAAATACGTGGTGCCACTTTTACTGTTCCGAAGCATCCACGTACTAAAAGAACTGTTCCTGTTCCCTCTATTCCACCGGCTCAATCCGTTCGATCTGAACCTAACAAGCAAGTGCAATCTCAGAGTGCTTTTCGTGGTCGCAGTAGATCACAATCTTTTTCTATTCAATCGCCTTCATGTCGCATTTGTGGAAGGAATCATCCGGGCCAATGCAAAATAGACAAGGAATCCGTTGTCTGTTATGGATGTGGAGAAACAGGTCATATAAAGCCAGCTTGCCCAAGAAAGGATATTACTTGCTATGCATGTGGTATTACTGGCCACAAGAAACGCTTTTTCCCTACTCTTACTAGTCAAATGACGGTAAGTCAAGCTTCTATTCAACAACCGGCGAGAAGTCAAGCTTTTGTTCAACAATCAAAGGGTACTCCAACTAAAAAGGAGGAGGTGACAAAAGCTAAGAGTCGTGCATTCCAGATTACCACAGAGGAGGCACGCGAGGACCCCAATGTTGTGACGGGTACATTTCTTGTCAACTCTAGACCTGCTCACATCTTATTTGATTCTGGTGACTTAGATTCTTTTGTGTCTTATGAATTTGCGCATTCTTTTCAAATTGCTTGTTATGCACTCGCGCAACCATTTCACATAGATACTACGGGAAGTATATCATTACTTGCTGATAAAGTCTATAGAGATTGTGTTATAAAAATTGAAGGCTATAATTTCCTTGCTAACCTGATCCCTATTTCCTTGCCCAACTTTGATATTATTCTCGGCATGGATTGGTTATCAAAGAACCAACTCTTATGCTATGAAAAGATAGTACGCATTCCTATTGAAGGAGAAGATCCTATCAATCTCTACGGTGAACAAAGAATCTTAAAAATAATCTCTTTCCTCAAAGCTTGTAAATTCATATCGAAGGGATGCTCTATATATCTGGCCTACATAGTTGATCTCTCAAAAGAGGAGAAGAAAACGGTAAATGATGTTCCCATTGTTAACGAATATCCTGAAGTTTTTCCCGATGAATTGTCTGGACTTCCTCCGGACAGGCAAGTGGAATTTCGAATTGACCTTATGCCTGGTGCTGCTACGATTGCAAAGACTCCTTATCGTCTTGCGCCATCTGAGATGAAGGAAATGATGATCCAACTGAAGGAATTACTTGACAAAGGCTTTATTCAACCGAGTACCTCTCCTTGGGGTGCTCTGGTATTGTTTGTCAAGAAGAAGGACGGATTGATGCGAATATGTATTGATTACCGTGAGCTAAATAAAGTAGGGGTGTTCACGGGGCGGTTCAGCTCGGATAGTAGTAAAATCATGAACCGTGACCACGGGGCGGGTACCTCATGTGCATTAACCGTAACCGAACTGAATTTCTTAAATACCCGAACTGAACCGAATCGTATAAAACCGAGTAACCACGGTTCGGTTCACGGGTATCCGCTAAATATAAAATTCCGAATCAGTAAATGACAATGTTATAATTAGTTGTTCCATGTAGGCGACGAGTGAGTTTGAAAGCCATTATTAAGCTATATTTATGTATTGTACATGGTTGTTGACTTATTATATAGCGTATAATTGATATTTATTGATAACGATAATAATATAACTAATATGTAATTTGTATATATTCCGCGAGTGGTATTCGTTCTGTGACTTTTGTCGTAAAAGTTTGTAGGAGTCCATCTGTTTGATTTTTCAATAGAAACCAATTATATATATATATATATATATATATATATATATATATATATATATATATATATATAACGGTTCGGTTCGGGTATCCACGGATATCTAAATATCCAAACCGAAACCGACCCGTAGGTACCCGGTTTTTTCGGTTTCGGATTGGCCGGTTTGGCTCGGTTTTTCGGTTTTGCGGTTTTTTTGCATACCCCTAAAATAAAGTAACTATCAAGAACAAGTACCCACTACCCCGCATTGACGATTTATTTGATCAACTTCAGGCCTCAGGGTGTTACAATTTCTCAAAGATTGATTTGACATTTGGCTATCATCAGTTGAAAGTTCATGAGCAGGATGTATCAAAGACTGCTTTTCATACTCGATATGGACATTACGAATTCCTTGTCATGCCGTTCGGTTTAACAAATGCTCCTGCTATATTCATGGATATGATGAATCGGGTATGCCGCCCAATGCTCGATAAATCTGTCATCGTATTCATTGACGATATCCTAATATATTCCAAATCTGAAGCTGTTCATGTCGTTCATATTCGTGCGGTATTAGAACTTCTTTGAAAGGAGAAACTATATGCTAAATTCACGAAATGTGAATTTTGGCTTCATCAAGTTCAATTTCTTGGGCATGTGATTTCTGGTGATGGTGTATTCGTAGATCCTACCAAAATCGAAGTCATTCAAAATTAGGAAGTGCCCTGTAATGCTTCCGAATTTCGCAGTTTCTTAAGTCTCACGGGATATTACCGGAGATTCATTAAAGACTTTTCTCGTATAGCCATACCTCTCACGAGTCTTACACGGAAAGAAGTAAAGTTCGAATGGGGTGAAGCCCAAGAAAAAGCTTTCTTAACTTTAAAAGATCTTTTGACTCATGCTCCAATCTTATCACTTCCAGAAGGTGATGATGATTTCTCCGTATATAGCGATGCTTCAAGATTGGGACTCGGTTGTGTGTTGATGCAACGTGGTAAAGTGATGGCCTATGCCTCAAGACAACTGAAAGAGTAGGAAAAGAATTATCCCACCCATGATCTCGAACTCGCTGCAGTGGTATTTGCTCTAAAACTTTGGAGACATTATCTTTTTGGTACAAAATTCCAATTGTTTACCGACCACAAAAGTCTCAACAACGAGCCATGGAGCTGATCAAAGATTATGACTGTGAAATCCTGTATCATCCTGGAAAGGCCAATGTAGTTGTCAATGCACTTAACAGAAAAGTTTATCGTAATAGTATGTGTTATACTATTACTCACACCACAGTAAAGTTCACTATTCTTGATGAATTAGAGAAATGGCAAGTAGAGGCCCTAAAGCCAAAAAATGTAAAGAAAGAAGGGATGGTACGTTATGCTGATGTTTTACTTGATAATCCACGAGGGTTAAAGGTATTCAAGAATCGGCTTTGGATTGCAAAGATTGGTGGATTAAGAAAGAAAATTTTAGATGAAGCCCATAATTCTAAACTGTCAATACATCCTGGTACAAGTAAAATGTACTATGATGTAAGAGTTGATTATTGGTGGCCTGGATTAAAGAGAGACATTGGAAGATATGTACAAGAATGCTTAGTATGCTTACAAGTCAAAGCAGAGCACCAAAAGCCTTATGGAACCTTAGAAAGTCTTAGTGTTCCTGTATTGAAATGGGAAAAACTGTCCATGGATTTTATTACCAAATTGCCAAAGACTGCTAGACAACATGATAGCATTTGGGTAATCGTCGACCGCCTGACTAAGATTGCACATTTTCTTGCCATGCGTGAAGCGGATCCAATGGAGAAATACGCACAAGTATACTTCGATGAAATTGTTGCAAGACATGGTGTGCCACTAAAGATCATTTTTGATCGTGATACTCGCTTCACTTCTCACTTTTGGGCAAGTATGCAACGTGAATTAGGATCTCGAGTTACTCTCAGCACAGCTTATCATTCCCAGACAAATGGTTAGACGGAGAGAACAATCCAAACAGTAGAAGATATGCTTCGTGCATGTGTCTTGGAGTTCGGTGATAACTAGGATAAATACTTACCTCTTGTCGAATTTTCGTATAATAACAGTTACCATGCTTCAATCAAAATGCCACCATATGAAACATTATATGGTCGCAAATGTCGTACGCCATTATGTTGGCGTGGTGTAGGACAGAAGATCCTTGGAGGCCCTGAAATGATTCAAGACACCACCGACAAGATTCAAATTGTACGAGAAAGAATGAAAGCGGCCCAAGATCGACAGAAGTCTTATGCAGAAAAGAGAAGACGACCCATAGAATTCCAGGTGGGTGATTTCTTAATGCTGAAGGTATCCCCGTGGAAAGGCATTATGCGATTTGGGAAGAAAGGAAAACTAACCCTAGATTTGTTGGTCCTTTCAAAATCATCCAGAGAATTGGTAAACAGGCATACTGCCTGGAATTGCCGGAAGATTTGGCAGGTATTCATGATGTGTTTCATGTGAGCTATCTGCGTAAATGTTTAAGCATATATGATGAGACAGATCCATTATCCGAGGTGAAATTGGATAATAAGTTAAGATATGTAGAAGAGCATGAAGAGATCATAAACAAAAGAACTACTAAGCTACGTAATAAAGAAGTAGAGTTGGTGCTTGTCAGGTGGAAACACCATCGATGCCCAAATTATACTTGGGAAAATAAGAATGAGATAAGATAAAAATATCCCCATTTATTTTAATCGATGTAATTTCGGGGACGAAATCCTCAGAAGGAGGAGGTATTTGTAACATACACATTTTGAAATCGTGTTTTGTAAATGTTAAAAGTAAATAATATTATGAAATATTATGTGAATTGAGTATTGAGTTCTAACAAATAGTTTTTACTAGAAATGAAGTAAAACAATGTTTAGAATCACTCGAAAAATATTGGAAATCTTATGAAATTTAACGAAAATATAAAATTTGAAATTTAACGAAAATATAAAATTTGAAATAAGTAAAATTTTATTATTGAAAGCTGTAAAGAATCTCGTTAGAAACATTTAGGCGAAAACCTCATCGAAATCCGAGTTATAACGAAGAAGTTATGACCAATCGAAGATCCGTGACAAAACCGACACGGCGCCGAATGACGTAAAAAGTGAGTTTTCGATAAACTACTTTTTAGCCTTGGTGATCTAAATGAAAGTCGTAGTATTTTTTTAAACCGAGAATTTTCATAAAAAGAACGTCCAAATTTGACTTCGTATGAGGAAGTTATAATTTTTCTAAGTTTCAGAATAGCAGTAGACAGCTAAAAACTCGAAATAAAGATCGAGCGATATTTAGCCGACACAACCTAAACGAGAATCGAAGGTCTCGTCAATAGTAGTACAACGGTAAAAAGAATGACGAAAACGGACGTCGGATGAAGAAGTTATGAATTTTTAACGGATTTTCTTGTCCCAGTCTGTTAAAAATAATAATATTAAACATAAATTCAAAATTATCCGACGAAGTCTAAATGAAAGTTGTAGAATATATTCTCCCCTACGCGTGGATATAAAGAACATCAAAAACGGAGCTCGTATGCGAAAGTTATGGATTTTAGAAGATTTTGGAACAAATTCCGAGAATTTTCGCATGGATGAGATCGGCCACGTCACCTCGCTCCGAGCATGCCGCGTGTCCAAGTCGTGGAGGCGTCCGACGCGAGCCATGTCGCTCTTCCCTGTGAGCCGCCCCGTGTCCGAAGTGCTGGACCAATCCGAAGTCGGCGCGTGCCCGTCTAGCATCCGAGCCTCGCACCTGCTGCCACGTGTCCAAGCATCACACCACTTGCCCTCATTTCCTATTGCTTCGGATCCGAGGCTCGCACCTATATAAGGGTGCGAGACCTCCCGGGTACATGTTGGAAAATTGTCACTTTTCACCCTTAAACTCATATTTTAACTACTTCCACTTCCCCCGAAGCCCCGGTATCAGTTTTAACACCCGAAATACTTTCCAAAGTGCGCGAGAAATATATCTTTTCGGTTTGAAGCTCAACCTTCGCAAAGCCCGGTTTTCAATAAAGCTCCCGGTTTTCAACAAAGAAAGATATTTATTACAACGAAGTGCTGCACAAATTACTATTTTAACCCCCAGTTATTTCACGGTGAGTTCAATATATAGAAACAATTGTATGTTATGTGTTATACGTGTTGGATTAGTGTCTAAGTCCATAACTATTTTGGTATGTACTTGACCCGATGGTGCATGGTCCTTTTGGGTTGCCTTCACCAAAGCAACTTGATAGGATGAATTATGGAGAGAAAGGATTAAATATGATTTATTAATATATTATGAGAATAATATATTAAAGGAGAAATCATATTGTTTAATTAATATTAGTCAATAATTAATTGGTAATTAGTTTTGTGACTAAAAGAGATTAATTAAACTTAAGGGACTGGAATTGTAATTATAAGATAATTGCAATTTGGGCCATGGATTGCCTTTTATTATAAGGTGGACGAATTCTATGGGGGAAGCCCATATGAAATCGTCCAAGACCTTAAGTAAAGGGCTCTCTGGGTTGCTTAGGGCTTAAGCATCCAAATTAGGGTTTCCTTGTTAGATAACCCTAATTGCCTCCTATATAAAGAGATCCCTTAAGGACCAAAAACGTGGAAAAGCTTCTTGCTAGGGTTTTCACATGGTTTTGGTAGCCTCCATCCTCTCTCCTCTTCATCCTCTTGCTTATGGTGTTTGTGAACCATTAGAAGAGTGACAATTGTGACTCTATGCTTTCTAAAGTCAATACAAGGAGATTTGGGATTGTTATTGCTACATAACAATCAAGGTAACATCTTAAACCTATTCTCATGTTAATATGATTACTTGAATGCTAGAATTAGGGTTTATAGTCTTGGATAACTTGCATGTATAATAGAGAAACCTAGATCCAAGCATTAGGGTTTGTATGAGCACATAGGATGTTCTTAGGACCAAAACTCATCAGTGGTATCAGAGCCTAGACTGGTTTCTATTGTATTGATGCTTGATATGTTTGAAAAATTCAATTTTTTGGTTTCTGGAGGCTGAACTCTCCGAGTCCATGCAAACTCGACGAGTCCAAGCTTGACTCGACGAGTCAACTCGTCAGATGGAGCATATCTCGGGATTTCTTGCTGTTTTTGCTTTGGGATAGTTACCTTATCATATTAGATCAATATAAATCCGATTTTATGATATATTTGACTATATTCTTGATCTAATTGAAGATTTTTATCAATTAATAAGATAATTGTTTCCTTATGTGATAATTGATTAATTATTTTGACTAAATTGATAAATTGTTTTGCAAGAAATCATTAAATAAATCAAATATGGATAATTATGTGATTAAATGTTAATTTAGATTATTTGTTATTTGATCCTTGTTGTTATGAAAAGTTTCATATTTTCCCCTTTAGGTTTTATAGTTTAAATTTGAACCCAAAAGTTTTGTTGTTTTGAAATTTAAATAGTTGAAACCCTAATGTTTTGAAAAAAGGTTTCAAAACTTGCTCTCAAGTTTTGGAATTTAAAAGTTGATTAAAAGTTTAATTAGGAATGTTAAATTCTAAAACCCTAGTATTGTTTTGAAAAAGTTCAAAATTACACCCTTATGGTTTTATTAATTAATTAAGGTGTATAATTAAAAGAGGTTTAATAAATCCATAAAAGTTTTGGTTTACAATTTAATTGAATTAAAGGTATAATTATTAAATTTGACCACTAGTATTTTAAAAGTGTAAAATATACCCTATACTATATATAACATTAAAAGTCTAACATTATATATATGTATGAGTAAAAGTCAGTCTTACCGTTAGTAGGCCTCATTCACGAAGCTGGTCTATAAGGGGTGTTTAAGGAAATTGCCTATAAAATGGCGATTGAATGGGTATCCACTCTTATCCACCGCACTCTTGACTAGTGGAGGGTCGTTAGCCGAACGGGTAGGATAGGACAAAACCTTCCATTATAAGTATGATGATATACAAAAGTAACTAAATGTTTTACAAATTCCCAATCTTAGTTACTTAGGCAAAATTGAATTGATGCAATTCCATGAAATTACACTTTGTGCCCTTGCGAAGACGTTAGTGGAGCATGTGTGGTTTATGATGGGATTAAAACAACTTTTAATCTAAGAAGATCGATTAGATCTTGAACAAGTATATGAATATAAAACAGTTAACAACGCAATAATAAGAACAAACAGCTTGAATCAAACGTGTCGAATGATTAAATAAAATCCTTAGAAGAGCTCGATTAAGAACATCAACTGTAAAGGATTAGAAGATTACAAGAACGATTACAGAAAAATATAATACTCTTGATCAATCGCTGTATCGATAATCTCTAGAATCTTAACCTAATATGCATGCAAGCATTTAACTTATATACAATACATAAAAGGCTCTCGGTTGGACAGGCCCAAACCGGAGAATAAAAGGCTAATCTAACGAGCCCAAAAGACGCAACATCAAAACTCTTTTCAGCCCAACAATCTCCCCCTTTGCGTCAATTTGGAGCGAGACTTTCACTTCCTACTTGGGCCGGCGGCTGAAGCTGGTACCTTCTTCTTCACGGTACTAAACAGACACTTGGTTATGGAAAGGATGGTCTGTCTAAACCGGATGTACCAATTGATCATATCATTGAAGTATTTGATATCATCAGCCGAATTGTCTTTACACTGCTTGATGATGAATAAGATGTGCTCCAAGCAAGTTGTAGTGTAAAGATGTTTGTCAGCTAAAGCGAAGAGACATTTCTGTCCTTCGGCTCTAGTGAACATCACAGAGTTTCGCCTCGAATCTATCTTGCCCATTAGCATTTGATTCAGATCACTGGCCGATCCCACAGGCTTGACTTTCGGTTTCTTCTTAAAAACTGTGGCAACCTCCTGATCCATTAGGGCCACCTCCATGATGTAGCATGCCAGCATCCTTTTGACATGGTCTAAGATGGGACCATATTCGGCTTCGTTTGTCAGCAGGATGTTGTACAAGACTATCCAATCATGAGGGTTCAGATTGGGCAGATCCGCCAGAGAGATCATGTGGGCAGTTCTTGCAGATCCTCGGATAAGCTTGAACTTGACGTTTGTAAATCTCCCCACGGCAAAAGGCTTCATCACCCGAACATTGACAATCTTCTGGGCGCTCCATGTAAGGAATTGAGGGCGAGCGGCCTCCAGGTAGAAGTCAATGAGCTCCCTGTCAAGCTCATCGTTCGGATGCGGAACTTCAGAAATGTTAGAGAAGGCGTGGAAGATGAACGCCTTTCGAGTCAGTGGCATATCGAACTGCGAATCAATGGTGTTGTTGCAGTCGAACGATATCACCGGCTCGAGCCATAGTATGCATGGAGTCTCTATGGCCTCTTTTATCAACCGATCCTTTGTCCAGGCAGGGAAGAGCAACTTTCGGCTCTCAAGGAGACCGTTGGCTTCTTTTTGTTTACGTTCGGCTTCTTCAGCTTCACGTGCCACACGACTGACATCGTCATCAGTATTGCGACTGTTCTTTCTCTTTAACATGTCCGCAATAGTCTCCTTGTCTTCATCTTCATCTTCATCTCCATCCTCTGCTATGTGTTTGCCCTTGTTCTTCACACCCGAACCCGAGGCATGACCAGTTTGGGGTGGTTCGGTTGTGTGAGTAGCGTTGGAGGACGGAGGTGGTTTCGATCCTTTCTTCTCTTCTCCCCCTTGTTTCGGAATGGACACGAAACTCGGAAGGCCTTCAATTTTGCTTAAGAGGGCCATGGCCGGGGAGAGCTTTTCAGCGAGGGTGCGCCTCACCGAATGATTAAGGATTGGGTCGTGTGCTTCCAGGATGTTGGATAGAGCCGCGTGGACATCCGAAACACACGTCTTGATGACTTCCCTCTCGGATCGAAGAGCTTCCAATTGTTGTTCAGAGTTGGAAAGCTGCGTGCTCTTGACCTTTAGGGCAGTTGTTTTACTTGCCAGAACGTCCATCAGAGAGTTCTCTGCCGCAAGATCCTCTTGTAGTTTTGCCAGACGGGCATCGATGGAGGCACGGAGTGCCGAGTTGTCGTCGCTGAGGTTTTGGCGGAGGGTAGCGAACGAAGTCAACTCCGTCGAGACGAACTTGGCCAATTGTTGAACAATCGGTTCAAGAATCGTCTTTGTGGCATTGGCGCTTTCCTGCAGAGACTTTAGCAGGTCCGAAGCGTCGGAGAATAGTTTATCGACTTTTTCGGTCGCTGCCTCACAGGCTCGGGTGGAGGCATCTATCGCAGCAGTTGCTGAGGCTACTGAGTCATGTTGAGCCCTGGAGAAGGCATCAACGATCCTCTGAAGGGCAGCTTCAGATAAGGTGGACTGCTGGTTTGAAGAGGAGGCGAGAAGTTGATCAACCTTCTCGTTAAGATCGCGGAGATGCTTCTTTGTCACTGGAGCATCATCCTCCTCATCACTCTGAACTTGAAACGGACTATAGTAGACCGAATCAAAGTTCATGTGATCACCACCAAGGAATTGATCATCGCCATCGGAGGCGTCTTCTGGAGATTGAGGTGGTGGTGAAGCTGGGGGTGTTATGGGTTTAGTTGGTTCAGGTTGAGTAGGTGGGGGGTTAGTTGCGGGTGGTGGTTGTGTATGGGTTTCGGTTTGTGGAGGTTCGGTTACGGGAGGGGTTTCGGTTACAGGTGGTGTTTCGGTTGAGGTGGTGAATATGGGTGGAGGTATAGGGAATGAGGTTGGTGGTATAGTAGGGGTTATGGTGGGAATGGAAATAGGTATTATGGGTGGAGGGGAAGGAACTGGGGATTGGTGAAGTTCCATCTCCGGGGTTGGGGACCGAGGGGGTGTGTTGCCTCGTAGAGGAGAGACATCGCCTTGTGATCCCTCAGCGTCCGAACTCTCAACTTCGGATTCACTTAATGAGGAGGAAAGGATTAGCTTTCGCTTTTGTTGGGTCTTCCTCCTTTTCGGTTGTGGTGACGAAGCAGCCTTCGGTTGTTTGCGCTTCTTGGGAGAAGGTTTTGGGGCTTTGGATGGTTTCTTCCCCTTGTCTGCCTTTTTACCCCTGGCCACCGGTTTGTCGGCATCATGAATTGATCGCAGCATGTCCGGTGTCAGGTCCCTCGGACCAGATGGCCCTAACTCCTTGATCGCCTTGATCATACTGCTGTCTGATGGCACACTACCATACATCGACTCCGGGATAGAGCCAATGAAGGAGAATTTCGATGCATCGGATACGATGATCTTCTTGGTATGGAAGGTACCAACAGAAGACATCGGGGCACCGTCAGCAGTTGGGACCTCAAACCTGTCCATGGCCCATCTTGTGATCAAGATCCAGAACCGGGCCAGCGACACTTCAGAGTGGCGAGAAGTGGAAGAAAGGCTCTGAATCATTTGTTGCCAAAGGACAAAACCATAATCGAGGTTGATCCCGTTGTACACCCTGTACATGATTGACAGGAAAAGACGACTGGCTCCGTTCGATCCTGAGCTCCTCTCAGACAGTCCCTTGAAGAGAACTGTAAATAGCCCATTCCACAGGGGCGGTAGGCATGACTTCTTGAACCTGGCGACGGAGGTAAGAACTTCCGTGTAGCCCATATTGTAGAACATGTTGTAGAGCATACCAACCGGAATCGTCTCCGGGTGAACACGCGATGGGTCAGCAGCAAACCCAAGCATGGTGCAGAAGCGGGGACGAGAAATCGACGTTTTGTGTTCCGCCACTTCGAAAAATATCCTGTCGACGCCCTTGTCGTAGTAGGCAGTCGCATAGACTTGAGATAGAGCCACCATTGGCACCGTTGCAATTCTGGACAATGCCGGAGCAAGCTGGGAGTACTTGAGGCATTCGATAACCGGCGACATGTAGGGATCATAGGCTAGTGGGTTCAGATCAATCACGAGGCATTGCTGAGGACGGATTGGAAGAATTTGAGAAGTAGCATGGACGGAAGAGGATTCAGCCATTGTTGCAGGTTGGAGAAGAAGATAACCGGGAGAGAGTTTGGAAGTATATTTGCTTTGGAAATTATGGGGCAGTAAAGAGGTAAAAGGTGGTCTGGATGGGTTTTTATAGTAGGTGATAGGAGAGAGAAAGATCGATTCAAATCTCTTATGGAAATACGGAAGGGTTTTTGAGTGACTGATTGGTGACAGTTGGGACGTGCGATGATCACGTAGGAGAGAGAGTGTCAGATTCCTAGGATCACGCCGCCCAATAAGCGCCGGTTCAGAGAGAGGAACCGTTTCCATTTCCACACGCGCCATTAATGCCAGATGGATGACGCTTCAATACTACACACGCGTCCAAAAGTGTCAGAAAAAGCGCGGCCGCTTCAAATTCACGCGCCCTCCTTTTTACCGTCGTTTGAATATCTATCCTTTGAACTTCCGCCGCGTCAGCAACTTTTTGTCTTTTTCCCCTTTTTAATCAGCTGTATTCAATTGAGGACCCACGTGGCTAATTTTTGGCCACAACTTCATTAGTAATCCCTCAGTAATAAACCAGCCTGTAAAATAATTAGTAACGGAATTTTGAAAATCTAGGATTTTCGTGCAAAGAGTGTAAAAGATAAGGAAATAAAGCAACTCTTTTTGGGATAATCTGTGATGTCAATTATGACACGAAACTGATGATCCCGGGCACGAATCTCTTCCTTCAAGATCAAGAAAGACCTCAAAGTGTTAGTGTGGAATCCCGTTGAATTACGATCAAACATTTATTAATAAATGTTGAAAGGCTTCTTTTAATAAGGCTAATTAAGGGTGGTTTCGCTTTGATTCAACAATTCAATTCTTGATATAAGAACGAAAGTGAACAAAGTACTTGTGAGACCGGTGTAGTCTGTTGAACAAGTAGGGTAGAGTTGATTTTTAAGTGACTTGGTTAAGTATAAAATCTCAGAAAAAAAAATTATAACAGGATACCATGGGAAGAAATGTTATGGTGTGTAACAATTTCATTGGAATCAAAAAAAAAATTGAGATTTCATGAAGGTACATTCGTCAATTCATTGGTGAAAACTTGATCAAGTTAATTGGTCACCGTCAATGCATTGGTGTTGAATTTTGGGTTTCACTCAGCTCGTAGTGGCACGAAGCTAAGATCATAAACACAGATGTTGTGTAACCATAAACCTCAGCGGTAGTTTCTGAGAGTCTCAGGGGTTACAGTGATGAAGCGAATGTTATGGAGAAGTGTAATGGGGATGGTGAAAGAAGACATAGTACCTCTGCTGCGAACAAAAGGACCAAGCAGGAGACTCTGAACTCATGTGAGAAAAGAGTGAGGTAGCTCACGATTAGAATAAATGAGTTAGCCTTATTGGGAAGACAAGGTTTGTGTATACCAGGTCATGAAGGCCATTATTCAAAATCTTATGAGGCTTGGGACACATACAGCAGCATGCTTCTAGGGACACTTAAGTAAGTCATCAAATATATCCCCATAAACGAATGAGCACACAAATAAATAAATAAAAAATAAAAAAATAAAAAAGTAAGAGTTAAAATAAAAATAAGACTAAAAAAAACTCTGCAAAGAAAAAAAATTGTAAAACCGAACCCGAACGTTCGGTTGGTTTCGGTTGGAAAAAGTTGAAAAACCGAACCCGAACCTTCGGTTGGTTTCGGTTCTTGAAAATTTTGAAAAACCGAACCCGAACCTTCTTGAAGTTCCGGTCTTTGAAAATTTTTAAGAAACCAAGGAGTTTAGAGAAAAAAAAACTTGTTACGTAAAGAAAAATAAATTTTGCACAAGAAATATACAACACAGAAAAACTACCTTTGAAGTAATGAGCGAGTCAGATGGTTGAACCGAACCCGAACGTTCGGTTGGTTTCGCTTCTTACGATTGAGATTGAGAGGTAGTGTGAGGAACTGACTCTGATTCCATCATACCGAGCCCTTGCAATATTTTATTGAATGATGCTTCAGGAAGAGCTTTGGTAAAGACATCAGCCAGTTGATCAGTGGTTCTTACGAAGTGAACTTCGACATTTCCATCTTCCACATGATCTTTGATGAAGTGATACCTCAGTGCTATGTGTTTGGTTTTAGAGTGTTGCACTGGGTTATGACAGATCCTAATTGCACTTTCAGAGTGACAATATAGTGGGATCTTCTTCATATTGAGTCCATAGTCTCAAAGTTGACTCTGGATCCAAATCACTTGTGATGTGCAGGATGCAGCGGCAATGTATTCCGCTTCAGCAGTAGACAGCGACACACATGTTTGTTTCTTGGATTGCCAGCTGACCAACTTCCCATCAAGAAATTGACAGCCACCAGTTGTGCTTTTGCGGTCGAGTCCACATCCTCCAAGGTCAGCATCAGAATAGGCTTGAACGAAAAAGCCTGAATTGGATGGATACCATAGACCTAAGGAGGCGGTTCGCTTGAGATAGCGTAGGATGTTCTTCACTGCCAGCATGTGAGGTTCGCGTGGGTTAGCCTGAAATCGAGCACAATAACACACAGAAAACATGATATCAGGCCTGCTAGCAGTTAGATACATCAATGAGCCTATCATTTGACGATAGAGCGTGATGTCAATAGCCGGTTTATCTAGTGAAGGGGTCAGCTTGGTGCCGAATGCCATTGGGACTTTGACTTTTGAGTCTCCCATCATTCCAAACTTCGCTAGGAGAGTCTTCGTGTAAGCTTCCTGATTGATAAAGATGCCTTCAGGTCCCTGTCTTATGTTTAAACCAAGGAAAAAGTTAATAGGACCCATTGAGCTCATTTCAAACTTAGTCTCCATCAACTTTCTGAATTCAGCTGTTAAGCTGGGATTCGTGGAGCCAAAGATGATGTCATCGACATAAATTTGAACTATCATAAGGTGGTTACCTTCCTTTTTGCGAAAGAAGGTTGGGTCAACCGAACCTTGTTTGAATTTGGACATCTTCAAAAATTTTGTAAGCGTTTCATACCAGGCTCTCGGAGCTTGTTTGAGGCCGTACACAGCTTTATCCAGAATGTAGCAATGATTTGGATACTTTTCGTTCACGAACCCAGGAAGTTGCTCCACATACACAGTTTCTTCAAGTTCTCCATTGAGAAATGCACACTTGACGTCCATTTGGAAAACCTCAAAGTTTTTGTGAGCAACATAGGCCAGAAATATTCTAACCGATTCTAGCCTAGCTACTGGAGCGAACGTCTCTTCGTAATCAATCCCTTCCTCCTGACAGTATCCCTTGACAACCAGACGAGCCTTGTTCCTTATGACATTACCTTCCTTGTCCATTTTGTTTCTAAAAACCCATTTAAGACCAACAACCGAAGCATCTGGAGGAGTTGGAATGAGGCGCCAGACTTTGTTCCTTTCAAACTCGTTCAGTTCATCTTGCATCGCTTGAACCCAATCAGAGTGATCGAGGGCAGTGTTCACTGTCTTCGGTTCAACTTTTGATACGAATGAGTTAAACATACAAAACTCAACCTTTGAGAATAAGGATGTCTGTTTTGCCTTCAGTTGAGATCGGGTCAGAACCTTTTCAGATACATCACCAACTACTTGGGAGATAGGATGATCTTTGGTCCATTTTGTGAGAGGAGGGTAATTCGGATCGAAGGTTGGATCTAGTTCAGCATTGATCATCTCCTCGGGCTCAGATTGGCTATCGTCATCAAGCGTCATATCATCATGCTCCCCCTCAATTGATGAGTCTTGAGAAACATGAGTTTCAGGCATTGAAGCACCTTCCTTTGGAGGGGCACCTTCGGTTGGAGAAGTACCTTCGGGTGAGGTTGTAGAGCTTTGCTCCCCCTCGATATGAGAACTTGGCTCCCCCTCGATATGAGAACTTGGCTCCCCCTCGACTGAAGCATTGTTGGTTGGAGAGTCATCAGTGGGCGATTCTCCTTCATGTATTCTTCTTGCAGCTTCTTCGACAATCTTCTTCATATGATCTATCTTGTTGTCAGCTGCACCTGCTTCGGAGAGAGAAGCTTTTTCCGGTTCGTCAAAGAGATCCAGAAAGTTCTCGTACATATTGGCGATTGAGACTGTGACTTGACCAGTTTGAGGAAAGATTTCCCTGGCAGTGTCATCTATGGCCTGTAGCTTCTTGACATAGCTATCATCGAAGGTCACATAGTATGTCTCTTCAATCCTTCTTGATCGTTTGTTTAGGACCCTGTACGCCTTTGAAGTGAGTGAGTAACCCAGAAAGATTCCCTCGTCAGCCTTGACATCAAACTTGTTGCGGTGTTCTTTAGAGTTAAAGATGAAACACCTTGAGCCAAACACGTGGAAAAATTTCACGTTGGGTTTTCTGTTATTTATTATCTCATATGGTGTGAGCGTGAATCACTTGTTGAGATAGGACCTGTTTTGTGTATAACACGCAGCAGAAATAGCGTCAGCCCAAAAATAAAGAGGTAAGGAAGCGAAACTTAACATAGTTCGGGCAGCTTCACACAACGATCGGTTTCGTCTTTCGACTATTCCGTTCTGCTGTGGTGTGTAGGGAGCTGAGAAATTATGACTGATTCCCTTTTCTGCAAGAAACTCTTCAAACTCTTTGTTCTTGAATTCGAGACCATTGTCGCTCCTTATGTTGCGAACGACCTTCTTGAGCTGGACTTCAATTTGCTTGATAAACACTTTCAGCTTTTGAGTCGCTTCAGATTTGAGCTTTAGAAAGAACACCCATGTAAATCGAGAGAAGTCATCAACGATAACAAGAATGTACTTGCTACCACCGATGCTTTCAATTGATGAAGGACCACACAAATCGATATGAAGCAATTCGAGTGGTTCAACAACTTTTGTGTTAATTATGGATGGGTGACTTTGACGACTCTGCTTTCCCATTTCGCATGCAGCACACAAATGCTCTCTGTCAAACTTGAGCAATGGAAGACCCCTAACATGACCTCCAGTGACAAGTCGGTTGATATCTATGAAATTGAGATGAGAGAGTCTTCGGTGCCACAACCAGCTTTCGTCGGATTGAGCTTTTGATAGCAGACATATAGCTGGGTTTCCTTTGATGGGTTTCATGTTCAGAGGAAACATTTCACCCTTTCGCTCTGACTTCAGAATCACTTTCTTTGTCTTTTTCTCTATGATTTCAGAACCTTCATCATCGAATGAAACTTTGAGACCAGTACCTCCAACAAGCTGAGATACACTGATGAGGTTGTGTTGAAGTCCTTCCACATAGGCCACCTTTCTTATGGTAAAATCACCATTCGTTATCATCCCATATCCCTTTATGGTCCCGAAAGAGTTATTTCCAAACTTAACGTTGCCACCATTTGCAAGGGATCTGTATTCCCTAAGCTCCTCTTTCCTCCCTGTCATGTGACGCGAGCAGCCACTGTCGATGTACCATTCTTCGTCAAACTGCTCGTCACTTATAACCTGCAAAAAATTAAGCAGATTTAGGAACCCAAAGTTTCTTGGGTCCATGTGAGCTTTTCATGGGAACAGGAATAGTAAGAGAGATGTCAACTAGATATGTTCGTTTTATTAGAGTTGTTTCATCTTTCTTTTTAATGGTAAAGACTTTTATTTTATGAACATTAGGGATGTTCGTTTTGGACTCAGGTTTGGATTCATCAACCTTTTGCTTTCCCTTCTGTTCAGCTGAAGAATGAGGTTTTTGAGGGCAAGCGGGATTAGTTTTGGAACTAGATGGAGATGAATGAGTGGAAGTAAAAGAACGAGAAGAATTAGGAAGAGAGGATTTGGATTTGGATTGAGATGTTTTCCTTGCTGATGACTCTAGGTGACCCTTTTGCTTTTGATCGTTGGTGGGGTTAACCTTTGAGTCTTGTTCCTTTTTTATTTTGGAGCCGAACCTCTGTGTTCGGTTGGTGTTGTTTTTGGAACCGAACCTTTGGTTTCGGTCGAAGTCCTTTTCAGAACCGAACCTTGGCTTTCGGTTGGTATCTTCTTGTGAACCGAACCTTGGCTTTCGGTTAGTATCTTCTTGCGAACCGAACCTTGGCTTTCGGTTAGTATCTTCTTGCGAACCGAACCTTGGCTTTCGGTTAGTGGAACTTTCAGGCTTTCGTACAGGATTGTTTTCATACTTCAGATTCTTGTCCTTGTGTGTATAGTATGCGTTCTGGGAGTGCCAGAATTGTTTCCTTTCAGAAAGATTTTTCATGTATCTTTGGTTCCTCTCTATCTTCTTATCCCTCATCTGCTTAGGTTGATGATGAACGTTCGCTCTTGTTTTTGCTGTAACTTTGACTGATTCCTTTTGAACTTCAGGAGTTTTTCTTTGTGCAGAAGGAACAGATGGAATATCTGAAGAAGATTCAGTTTGCCCTGAGGAAGTGGAAGGAGTATCTGATGAAGTTTCGCTTCGAGCTGTAGGTGTTGAAGGAATGTCTCCTTTTGCTAAACAATCATCCTCTTGAGGAATTTCTTTGGTACCACTTGTACTTGGTTCACTGAAATTATCAGGCTTGTTCAAGGGTTCAGGTATGTACCTCCCTTTCTTCATCCAGGAGGTTCTTTCAGAAAGACCAACGGTTTCGTTTCCATTATCAATAGGAGCTTCCCAGAAATACTCATCACAACCATCAGCATTGTCTTCGTTAACAATAGTTGTGAGTTCAGCTGTTTGATGTTCGGTTACTCCAGTCACCTTGTATACTTGATTTGGAGTGGTCCTGACCTTTTGATACACAACAACTTTTTCTACTAATTTCGGGGACTTTTGTTGGGACAATCTAGCGAATTCCACAGAATTTTCAGAAAAAAGGTTTTTGTGGTTTTCAGTTTCGCTTTTAACAAATTCTGAGCAGTCAACCGTATCCTCCACAGAAATTTCACTCATGTTTTCGTCCTCGTTAAGCTCAGATGAATTTTCAACATCGATTTTGTTTTCTGAGCTTACGTTGGCGTTAAGAGAGTTAAATTTTTGCATGGTTTCGGTTCTCAGTTTAAGTCGGTCATTTTCGTCCAAAAGGTTTTTGAGCATGTCCTTGTGGTCTTTGGACTTAATGAAGGACTCAATTTTGTCCAGTCCATACATATAGGTTGGATTGACATCATCAGACGATATCACATTTTCACAATTGTAAGCTTCGGCATCGATTTCATCCTCCTTAAATTCTAGAAAGGGCAAAATCATGCGATGGATCTTTTGACCTATCTCACAGTCCAAGTGAAGTTGAGTAATATTGGAATATAAACGTTTAGCTATTAAACAAAAAACATTTCGTTGTTTTAACAATTTCAAATTGTCTCTCTGCAAATAAATGTTTTCGTCTTTAACTTTAATTAATTCCGACTCTTTTAACTCAATCCACATTCGCCGCTCCTCACTCTTCGACGCCGCCCTGCTTAATTGATCAGTCAGGTTAGAATTGGTGACTCGAGTTTGAGTTAGGCTACTATCTAAATGAGAAATTCTTGTATTGATATTTTTTAGTTCTTTCTCGTAAGAGGATGGTGGTACTTTAAATGAAATAAAAGCAGATTGTACCTTCTTTATCAGTTCATCGAGTTCATTGAACTGCTGGCTGAGTGGTTTAGCCGTAAAGCACATATCCTCCTGCACCTTCGGTCCATTGCTTCCTCCATCGGTGTTGTATCCCCTCATTTAAGACACCTCAGTCACCATGAAGCATTTTCCACCACTGCTTTCCTCCTTAGCCACATATGCCTTTCCATGAGTAGGCTTTCTCACTTCTTCGTCTTCTGAGTCAGTAGACCAAACTTCAGTGCTACCGAACTCATCGTCATTGACCGAACCCTGCACAATAAGAGCATTAATAGAAGGGTTAGCGGTAGACTTCTTCTTTCTTAACTCATCCAATCTCTTCTGCAGCACAGCTTCCTCATCATTTCCATTGTCCTTTTCAGCCATCTTCTTAAGAACACAGTCCTTAGCGTAGTGGTTCTTGCCACCACAATAGAAACAGCTTACTCCGGAATCGCCATCTGCTTTCGGTTCCTTTTTGGGCTCCTCAGCTTTCGGTTCATTGTTTGCTTTTTCTGAGCTATAACTCCCCTGCCAGTTTCGGTTTTTGTTGCTGGGGAATCTCTTCTTTATGAACCTCTTAGGATTGGATACCATCATGGCATAATCCTCAGTTGAGAGGTCATATTCATCCAAGTTGAGCTCTTCATCCTCCACCACAGCTTTACTTTTAGATAGGAGGGCCAACGAACCAAGACTAGAGACAACATTCTTCTCTTGAACCACATTCTTCTCTTGGGACTTTAGAATACCTACCAGTTTTGCCAAAGAATATGATTTAAACTGTTCATGGGCTTTGACTGTGGAAACAACTGCTCTCCATTCAGATCGCAGTCCATTCAAGAAAGTAACCTTTTGTTCGATAAGCTTCCTTTCAATGTCGTGTTTGATCATCTTGCTGAGAAGATGATTGAAGCGATCAAACGTCTGGGTCACAGTTTCTTCGGCCCCTTGCCTGAATTCACCAAATTCAGATAGAAGTAAGGTTTGGATGGAATGTTCAAGATCTTCGTCTGTGGAATACAGTTCACGAAGTCTATCCCACACTTCCTTTGCCGTAGTGCATGAGCTGACCAGCCTGAATGTGTCGGACTGAAGGGCGAATCTGATCAACCTAAGTGCCTTAATATTGCACTGGAGTTTGTCTTTTTCATCTTGCGCGATATTCGTCACGTCCTTGAGCAGATCATTGTACTCTTTTTGCGTCTTAATGATTCTGGAGGACGTAGAATGAGAAAACGGTCCACTGATGATGGCTTCCCATATGAGATAACCATTGTCCTCCGATCCAATCACATAATCTTCGAAATGATGCGCCCATACTTCATAGTCATGGGTGTACAAGATTGGAATCTTTGTCGTCGAACCGATGCTGTTGGAAATATTAATAGGGTTTGATTGCGTTGCGTCCATGATGATCGTAAAAACCTGTTCAAAGATCAGACTTGTAATAAAGCAGATTAGGGCAAAACAATAAATACTAAGATACGTCAATTAAGATGACGGCTCAATAAATATCGATGATTGCGGAAAACCCTAATGGAAATCTTTTTCACAGAAAAGATGTGTATCGATTACACAGCCTCCTGCTCTGATACCAATTGATGGGATTAAAACAACTTTTAATCTAAGAAGATCGATTAGATCTTGAACAAGTATATGAATATAAAACAGTTAACAACGCAATAATAAGAACAAACAGCTTGAATCAAACGTGTGGAATGATTAAATAAAATCCTTAGAAGAGCTCGATTAAGAACATCAACTGTAAAGGATTAGAAGATTACAAGAACGATTACAGAAAAATATAATACTCTTGATCAATCGCTGTATCGATAATCTCTAGAATCTTAACCTAATATGCATGCAAGCATTTAACTTATATACAATACATAAAAGGCTCTCGGCTGGACAGGCCCAAACCGGAGAATAAAAGGCTAATCTAACGAGCCCAAAAGACGCAACATCAAAACTCTTTTCAGCCCAACAGTTTACCGACACACTAAATGGTTCTAAGCAAAGGTAGCAAAGGGTGACTCAATGTTTGTCATAGTTCGGTGGAGCGTGTGTGGTTTACCGACACATCGAATAGGTGACTGTAACATGTGAGGGCACCATGTAAGTTTGCATGGTTATTCACACCCGCTTTGTGATCCTCGGCATCCCAGTCACAAACAAGAGGGGCATATCGAGATTTAAACATGTCATTGAAATGTTCAATGAATCTCAAAGGATCTAGGAGTTTTCATAGATTTAAAAATTAAATTTATTTTTCGTTTTTCATGGTGGAAATTAGTGAATCGTCATTCACTTACCTTCAAATATTCTGCAACTGGATTACGGCATCCCTTTTCTAGGTTGTAGCGTATTGTGTTGGGTCCTAGCCTTGGAATTTCATTTGGGTGATTTACCAAGGACTCAATCAATCAACTAACTTGAATTCGTTTTTCTCCCATTTTGTAGATGTCAAAGTTCGACAACTATGGTCTTCCCAAATCCCGTGGAACAAGCATTCCACATGAAGATGATATTCCACGATTCGATCGAGGAACAAGAAATCATGCTTCACTTCCTCCACCTCCTCTAAATTATTCTCCCTAACCCACAAGGTCAAAGGCTTGAAAAGTTCGAGATCACTCAATCCCTTTTGGCAAGTAAACATAAAGAAGGAAAGCCGGTGTGTGCACACGTCCTAGGGATGAAGTCACACATTGATAGGTTAAGAATGTTGGGATCCGTTGTCTGTGAGGAAATGGTTGTTGATTGGGTTCTTCAGTCACTTCCTAACTCATATAGTGAGTTCGTAAGAGAGTACTATATGATGAACCGCGACGTGACCCTTATAGATCTCACCTATATGCTTATTGTTGCTGAATCAGCAATGGTTTGGCGCAATAGAAAAGCAAAGTTGATTGGTGAATCTGCCTTCGAGACCTCTATGGATATAGACAATGGCAACGAAAGACATGCTATGATCGAAAAGTTTGATCATAAGAGAAAGGCAATGTCTGAAGTAGTTCCATGTCATGTACCAAAAGAGTCAATTTGCTTTTATTGCCAAGAGAAAGGGCATTGGAGACGAAGCTATCCCATTTACCTAAGAGATCTAAGAGATGGGAGAGTCGAAACGTGTGGCTCTAATATAGGTAAAATCCATTAACTAACTCTTTTAAGCTTCTATTCTAGATTCTTAATACATAATGTGATAAGATTACAATTGATGTTTTGTAAGATCGAAGAAAAGAAATGAAGCTTAAAGGAAGAAGTGAGCAGAATCTAACCGTGAAGGAATGGATTTCGATCGCATTTCTTGAAGATTAGATTCTTGAGCTACTACTTAGAGTTAGAATTAGATTGCTAAGGAAGATGTATTAACATAGTTTTTCAATGAATTGCATTGTAAGGACAAATTTTTCCGCAATAAAATAAATTTTGATATTTATTTATCCTTGCAATGGCGTATATGAAAAATTGATGTTTGAATATTAGCAATAATGGATTTGGTTCTTATTATGTTATTTATGGAAAGTCGAGAATTTACCAAATGGGGAGAGTTTCTCATCGCCCAAAGTTTCAATTGGACAGAAATTTGGAATCATGCAACTTGGTTGCACGATGAATGAGAAATCTCATATTTGATAATTAGACTAATTCATTGACAAAGTGTCAAGTGAAGGACTAGGAGATCGAGCACGCAAAGTTGCATGTTGATCAAGTCCATCATAAGAGTAACAAAGATATTCGTCATGTTTTACTAAAAGTTTAGTAAATGTGATTAGACTTACAAGATTAAGTGTAATTGTGAATTGATTAAAAGGGTTTAAATCAATAGCAAAACGAATAAGAAGAATCAAGTAGGCAGAAAGATAAAAGTTTCTCCATTCTAAGAAGAAGGGAGAGTAGCTTTTATGCTTTATGATAGGTCTTAATGATTAAGAACCATATCTCAATTGATCCTCTAAGTGAGTCTTAGTACAATTGTATGTCTAAGAAGAGGAATCAAGAATTGAAGAAATGGTTAAATCAAGAAGTCAATCATGCTTCGTTCCAAAACAAGTCTTAAAGTTAAGATTGTGACATTGAGTGAAAAGTATTAAGAATGTTTGTAACATTCATCAAATGTGGAAAGTTGTGATGTCTTGGATAAGACAAAGACCAACTAGGACCAATTTATGAAGAGTTTTGATAAAAGCTACACTAACTCTTGAATATTTGTTTGTCAATAAATGTTTTGACAAGAGAATCTTATATGTCAAGAAGTCAGTGGGAGTCTTAATGGTCTTGAAAGGTTTCAAGAACAAATCAAAATAGACCTTATTGATCATCACTAGCACACGAGTTGAGGTTTACGACCTATCGTGTTGACACTATTTTGTTTCTATGCCGTTCCAATTGAGTTAATTATGCATATGAGTTCTATGAGTTCTCGTTCGAATGCATAAAAGGTAAGGACCTTGATCAATGGAAAGTACATTGATAAGAAAAGGTGAGCTGCTTAACTACTTAGAAGACATGGTAGGCAGCTGTGCTACCATAAAGGCAAGAAATCGAGATTAAGAAAGTTTGATCCATATGAGTTTGAATTTGTCGTAAACTTTGCTTTTGACAAATTCACATGGATAGGAACAAATACACCGTTTAAATCTAAGTGTCATAAGATTTTCTCCTTCATGAAAATGATTGTGAGGAAATACTTTCACTAAGAAAGATTTTAAGAATATAGTGATTGTAAAATTGCATTCTCGAATTCAATTATGGTTACGGTATCCCTTTCCATAATTTGAATTGTGAGGTTTGGCAATTATTTACACACACATATGAACTATCTAAGGCAAAGGTGTATAAGTTCAAGAAGCCTTGATAAAAGATTATCAAAGCATTAAGTATTAGAAACATGGACTTAAGAAATTCAATAGGTATTGTTTTTTTTGAAAGATAAGATGTTTATGAATACATGTCGAAGCTAGTGGGAGCATAAGTGTTATTTTTATAATAATCATCATGATAGTGGGAGCATAAATGTTATGATTGTATGATTATTAAGGAAAGTATTGCAAGTTGGCAATATTAATTATAGAAAACAAGAGTTATACCTTGCAAAGTCGCAAGGGTTGTAAAGTTGTTTTGCTATAATTAAGGGAGAGAATATTATGCTTCATTTCAAATCTAAAGGATTAGGTTGAGAAATGTTAATAAATTTAGTCAAGGGTACATAGTGTGTTCTTAAAATTTCGATTATGATTACGGCATTCCTCTTCACAATTCGAATTTTGAGAACATAGCAAATAAAACATTGTGCGTCATGTCCCATACGCTTCGGGTATAGGATCGATTGCAAATGCTTTAATGTTTGACCATTCTAAAATTTTCCAAATGTCTAGCGCATTTAGAGGGAAAAAGGACTAGAATTGGTTTTGACTAAAATAATTAAACAACTATCAAAGGACAATCCAAAGTTAGCCGAGGATTGGTCGCTTGTGAGTAGTTGGAAGTATAGTATTGGAAAATAGGGAAATGTTTCCATATTGGATGGATCATATCGACATTATTATGAGTAGATGAGATTCTATTAAGAATGAGTTGTCATATGGAAAATATGGAAACGTGTCCATATTGGGAATTGAACATTGAAAATCTATGTCTAGATTAGAAACTTTTATGCAAAAGGATGTTCAAAGGAATGTACTTTGAGTGAGAGACATCACGTCTATGGAATTGTCTTGTAACAATCTCCGATAGAGGACTTTGTAATTTCATGGGCAATAGTCTTTGTGACTTTGGTGCAGTGATATTACGAAAGGATCATTGCATAAAATGTTAGAATCTAACATATTCTATAAGTGGCAAGAATTTGATATTCTTAAACTTATGAAAGAGGATTTGGAGTTGTGAAATGAGAATGATTGGAAATGAATTCAATTTGATCTATTTCACAAAAGTAAGAACCATATGTAAACATTGTGTGCATGCTAAGAGCATGGGACAAGTGTAATAATTCAAGTAAGAAGTTCATTACCCGAAACAAAAAATAATGAGTAATCGATATGGTGATAAATAAAAGGAGTTTTATTTATACTCAAAGGTTTGAGGCCATATGGGATTAGTATTATTCTTGTGTTTCACATTTGCATGTTTTGACTTCCAGAATAATTGAATTTATTAAGAATAATCGAATTATTCGAACGGGCCACAGTCGTTCATATTTTGGAAGTAGATATGAATGAAGACTGTCGTGAATTGGTGTGTGGATTGTCTAAAAGAGTATTAGACATAAGCAAATGTTTGTTGCAACGTTCATGAGTGCTTATGAATATGATTTAAGCATTGGATTAAACCCACGCTCACTTGGATCACTCCATGAATTGTATCATGAGTGATTGGTGAGACGATAACATCTTATATTCTTGAAACCGAGATGTGTGAGTTGTATCTTGCAAATCGGTTGCACATTGATAATATGTAAACGCACTAGTAACTTGGTGTTATAAGACATATTGTTGTGTGTGATTCGGTGAGTGAGTGCAAGCAAGCATTGTATCAAAGTTTATCCGTTCCTTTTATCCAAAGTAGGATAAAAGCGATATCTTTGGGCCCCTCGATGATTTTGTGATGACAAACGTAAATGCTCGGCCGGGCTAGGGCTAATTTGATTTGTTCAATTGGTCAGTCGTCATAAATCAGGAATCGAGATATAGTACAAAGAGAATGATTTGAAATCATATCTCATATGTTATCTAAAATGGAGGAATATATGATCCCTTATCTAAGGACACGCGTATCTGATAGGATCAGAGTTGACAGCGGCTTTGGAAAGCTACGATTGCAGATCAGGATCTGAAGTCATACGCAGAATAGTTATTAGACTTATCCAAGTGGGAAACTGTTGGATTAGTGTCTAAGTCCATAACTATTTTGGTATGTACTTGACCCGATGGTGCATGGTCCTTTTGGGTTGCCTTCACCAAAGCAACTTGATAGGATGAATTATGGAGAGAAAGGATTAAATATGATTTATTAATATATTATGAGAATAATATATTAAAGGAGAAATTATATTGTTTAATTAATATTAGTCAATAATTAATTGGTAATTAGTTTTGTGACTAAAAGAGATTAATTAAACTTAAGGGATTGGAATTGTAATTATAAGATAATTGCAATTTAGGCCATGGATTGCCTTTTATTATAAGGTGGACGAATTCTATGGGGGAAGCCCATATGAAATCGTCCAAGGCCTTAAGGAAAGGGCTCTATGGGTTGCTTAGGGCTTAAGCATCCAAATTAGGGTTTCCTTGTTAGATAACCCTAATTGCCTCCTATATAAAGAGATCCCTTAAGGACCAAAAACGTGGACAAGCTTCTTGCTAGGGTTTTCACACGGTTTTGGTAGCCTCCATCCTCTCTCCTCTTCATCCTCTTTCTTATGGTGTTTGTGAACCATTAGAGGAGTGACAATTGTGACTCTATGCTTTGTAAAGTCAATACAAGGAGATTTGGGATTGTTATTGCTACATAACAATCAAGGTAACATCTTAAACCTATTCTCATGTTAATATGATTACTTGAATGCTAGAATTAGGGTTTATAGTCTTGGATAACTTGCATGTACAATAGAGAAACCTAGATCCAAGCATTAGGGTTTGTATGAGCACATAGGATGTTCTTAGGACCAAAACCCATCAATACGTGCTATGTGCTTTTTAGTGTTATTTTTTCGGGTTATTTTCCCGTGTTATTTTTATTCGCTATTTTAATAGAAAAGTAATACCTTTGACCATGTGATTAGTGAAAGGACTTAGATTCACATTGGTATCGGTATGTAGCCTCTGGCCATGCAGAGCATGTCTCCATAAGAGAATGACTTTTATTCTATGGCATTGGCAGAAGGTTAGACAGGGCTATAAGTCTGAAATCTACCAAAATGTTAATCAGAAGTTGTATGTCTTTTGTGCTATTTGGGCCAAAGCTTTATTGATGTATATCAAGTATGGAAATTATTATGTCTCATTGATTGTATATCTTTGAATCAAATCATTTATTGATATGGAAAGTTTGTCACATGATTCATGCATGCCTTTGTTGTTCCTTGTTCCTCTTTGCTTCTGCCATATTAAAGTATATATATGGCATAACGTTATATTGTATCTATTATTGAACTCACTAAGCGTCACCGCTTACCCCTCTCAATGTTTAACAAATTGCAGGAGATAAGTAACCAGTATAGTTGTATATTATTGAAGGTTTAGAATAGTTATGAAACTATTGTATTTTGTACTCATGTATGTATAAATTATAGTATCCTGGGAAGTTATGTAATATATAACACTTTGTAATAGTCGGTTTGTATCCAATAGTTTGTAATCACTTTATCAATGTAAAATATTATTTTTATGAATATGCAAGTAGCATGTTTTGGAGTAACTATATTGTCAAGTATGAAAGTTTGGGTCTTTCAGAAATACGAAAGTGTGGGTCTTTCAATCTCAGATTATGTAATCTGACAATGACATCAACCCACAAACAATCCTGCTCATTTTTTAGTCTCCACCACCACTTTGTTAAAGAGAGACATTATGTGCTTTTAAAGAGCCAACTCCAAGTCCTCCGTTTTTTTCAGCCACCACTTTTGACCATTCCACCCAATGTATTTTCCTTTTCTCATCATAGCCTCCCCATAGAAACCTACGTCTGAGTTTTTCAAGAGTATCCAGGATTCTTTGAAGGGCCTTGCATAGTGATAGGTAGTATGTAGGTAGGCTTCCTAAGACAAATTTGATTAGGGTTAGCCTACCTCTGAATGATAAAGTCCTCGCCTTCCATGCGGATAATTGGATTGGAATTTGTCCAATAAAGGCTTCTAATTACATTTTTTTTCGTAGCATGTTAGCTCCAACTGGAACCCCTAGGTAGGTGAATGGGAATGAACCGTTTAAACAACCAAGTACCTGTGCCATTCCGTTAATTTCCAAATTATTGATGCCAACACCAAACAAGCAAGATTTATGAAAGTTAATGTTCAAGCCCGATGATATTTGAAAGCACTTGAGTATGCAAGATAGATTTTTTATGTTATCTCTATCCCAATTGCCTAGAAATATTGCATCATCAGCGTAGAAAAGGTGGGAGAGTATGGGTCCATCATGTGGTAGTTTTATACCCTGAATTAGAGCCTTTTCACAAGCTCATTTCATAGCTACGTGCAAGCCCTCCATTGCCAAGATGAAGAGAAAAGGTGAGAGAGGGTCTCCCTGTCTAACCCCTCTGGAAATGGGAAACTCCTTGGTAGGTGTCCCATTTACTAGTATTGACGCCCTTGTGGTAGATAGACATCCAAAAATCCATTTTCTCCATTTGCTTCCAAAATCCATATGTTCCATCATCGAGTCTAGGTAACCCCAATTAATCGAGTCAAATGCTTTTTCAAAATCTACTTTGAAAATGAATATCTGCTTTTTTGTTTGTTTTGCCCATGACACTATCTCATTTATAATGAGTGGTCCGTCTAGGATATTCTTTCCTTCTATGTATGCGGATTGAACTTCATCAACATTTGATCCAATGACTCCTTTCAATCTATATGCTAAGATTTTGGCAACGATCTTGTAAAGACATCCACTTTTACTAATTGGTCTGTAATCAGCAAGTGAAGTCGGATCATCGACTTTTGGTACAAGTGTAATGAATGATGAATTACTCTCCTGTAAATCTCCACATATGCCAAGGCTTTAGCATAAGCCACACTTTGTACATATCCTTTGCAATGGTTCTATCCTCGTCCTTAGTACACCGAGAAAACTCCTTCAAATGACTTTCTTTGGACCTTAACTTCGACCTTCTCGCTCCATTATCACGATTGTCACCAAATTATATTTGGCAACCCTGAAATCAAATTAAAATGTGTGATATTATATTAACAATTTCAAATTCAGAACTTTACCTCTGGGATTTTTTTGGTGAGGATTTTTTTGGTGGCTTTCGACTGTATAATCCTTGTAACTTTTGTTATGCAATATTACATGATTAGTTCGAAAAAAAAAATAGAAGTCAACATTATAAGATATACTAATATTTTTGTTCTTTTGGGTATTTTTTTTTCAAATGGTAATCGGTAGTTGACAAAATGAAGCATGTGAAATACAACATACTGAGATGGTATCTTGACCATATACGCGTCCCTTTTCCCCAAATACCCATTATTAACTATCCTTGAATTTCCTCATTTTCTCTACTCTCCTCCCATGGCGAAATTTTGAATCCTCCTCCTTTCTCTACAGCATCTCGCTGCTTCTTGCAAATTATCCCTCTATTCGCTTCAGTCTCTGCTTAATTTCATCGTCTTCCTCACCAATAGTCGACAACGAGGTAGGTAAAAATCAGATGTATTACTTATATAGTTATATGTATGTATCGATTAAGAGCTGTTCTTTCAATCGTGTGTTTTACTCGTCTTCGATTTAGATTTTTGATTAACTATGACGCCGGTGACTTTATCGATCTATCTTTTTTTTGTAGAAAATAAGTATCTGAACATCTCTATATCAGTTATCCAAGTTGAACTGGTTTTGATTCCGATTTCATTGTCAGATTCGTGGTTAGAATTGGTATTATTTTAATTTATTAATCTGTATTAGACGTTCCTCTTCTTCACAATTAGCTGGATTCGTTTTATCTTCATTTTACCATGGAAGCTTCCTGCATCACATGTTTTTTTGTTCGTTTATTATTTTATCTTCAATCTTCAATTCGTTTGTGTTTTTGTAAATTTTGTGTGTTTGCATTTACAATGCATTAGATTAGATTATTCGAATCTCCTGGTTTGTAGCAATGATATTAGATATTATAAAAATCAAGCTTAAAATTTTTTGGAATTATTTACACATTATTATGTCGCTTTTTAATATTATATAATTCGATTTCACTTTTTGGCCTTTTCTTAATTTGTTTTTGGTTCTTCTGGTTCAAATTCCTGACAACTTGCCGCTTAATTTTTTTTGCTTTACGAATCTGGAAAATATCTTTGCTCTTTTTAATTAACATTTAACATCAATTATTTGTCGTTGCATTTTAAAATTTGAAACAAAAACGATGTATTTGCTGTTTAATTAAAACTTAAAACAAATTAAATTAATGCGTTTGTATTATTATGATGTATGAATGCGGGAGAACCGCGTAGCTGGAATCAGCGATTTCCGGCACTTGTTTATTTCAGTCGGCGACCCTCCCCACGTATATTTTGCCGATTATTACTCTTAACTTAATTTTATAAAGCTACTCGCGCTTCAAAGCGCGTGAGTTTTACACCTTCTTCAGAAATGGATCCGTGTTCTTTAGAGTTGAGTGTATTTGTGACACGTTTCATGATACCTGCATTATTAGGTTTGGAAACTTGTAGATGAATATGCCTCATTTACATTTTACATTATAATAATATATAGTTCAGTTTCTTTTTTTCTTTTTTATGATCCAAAATTGATGTAACCTTTTTCGATTAAAATATCTACCAGAGATTTTTTTTTTTGGTTAAAAAATATTAGTAACTTTACGTTTGTCCATATGATCTTATATCTTAAACATGCCGTTAATAATTGGATTATTATAAAACAGATATATGTAATATGTCTACGAGAACATATAATCAATATTGGATATCTTAACTCTTTTTTATGATCCTTATTGTTCTCATTATAGTTTTATATTCCTGTCAACGTTTTCCAAAATATTCCATCCTAATTTAGAGTTGAAAAGATTATTTTTTTGATTTTAAAGAGTCAAAGATGGAATATATTTTAAATGGACAGACCGATTGTTGATTTCAATAGCTACAAATGGACTATTACTACAACAACAAAGAAAAAGTCTTGGACAGCTGAGAATTCTTATTTTAATATTCAATCACGTTCTTTTTCCTCAATACTTTCTTGTTTCTTAATTATAATAAATAATAATATTGTTTCCAAATTTCATCATGACGCTAAACATGAACAAGAATTGTCAATAATTTGAAGCCAAAATCAACCATGATTTTGGAACATAAGTTATGTTGAGATAAGTAAGTTGCAAAAAATCTTCCTGTCACTGCTTATGGATCCTAAATTCCTAATTCTTGTTTTTTGTATATTTAAATTCAGGTTTAAGTATTAGCTAGCTCTCAAAAAGCACGAAACAAGCAAAATGGACTCATATGTGGTAAGCAGGCTGACTCCCATATAATCATAATGCTTTTAATGATATTATTAAATAATCTTTAATTTATTGATTGTTTAGTTTTATGTATATGTGATACTTATATATCATGTTGTATATTTTTGTGTTTCCAGGGTAAGTCGCATAAAGGTTATAGGAGGACAGAATCAAGAAATAAACATTCCTGGTGGTGGGATAGCCACATCAGCCCCAAAAACTCCAAATGGCTTGCTGAAAATGTCGAGGGTAAGCAATTTAAATTCCAATTCTTTATATCATTTTTTACTTTTCCCAACATTTTTAACCAACAAATTAAAATATTTGCGTAAACTACCCATTGTGTATTGAAGTGAGACTGAATATGATATCAATCGTATAAAGCTCCTTGAAAGTATCCCATGTTCATTCATAATACCCTCAAACAGAAAAAAACTTTTTGCCTTTTTTTTATTCTTTTTTTTGGAAAAAAGTTGGATTTGAACCACGAAAATGTAGGTATCAACACGTAATAGTCAAATGCCACTAAAACTAAATACTTTTTTCTACATTAAAGGCAACTCCTTCTCATGGGAGTTGATGTCATGTCCCCACTTTTGGTTCCTTAGTGGCTGTCATAGTTGTTCCTGTAAATCTCCACACTTTCTAGTGATCTAATCTATCTGGGCCCCTCAAATAAACCATCTTTAATTCAAACAACCTATCACATTTCCAAACGCCCAAAATCTTTAAATCATACTCTCAACAAAAACACTTGTTGATTGCAGAAATGGACCAAAGCGTAAAACGCATGTTAAAGCTAATTGAAGAAGAAGGAGACTCATTCGCCAAAAAAGCCGAAATGTATTACCAAAAAAGACCCCAACTCGTATCTCACGTCGAAGAATTTTACCGCATGTATCGATCGTTAGCAGAACGATACGATAATGTCACCGGTGAGTTACGTAAAAACATCCCTTCAGATCTCCAGTCCCAAGGGTCCGGAGTCTCAGACGTGAGCTCCGAACCACCTCTGGGTTCGAATTCGAATTTGAATTTGAATTCGAATTCGAACCCCCAGCGCGGGTCCCGGTCTGGTATCGGGACCCGAGCTGCAGGGTTTGATGTGTTTCTCAAAAGCGGTGGGAGTAGTTCCGATTTGGGAACCAAAGAAGGCGACGAGACGTCGACTTTGGATTCGGAATCGGAATCTGACGACTCGTCGGTTAACAACTACCCGATTCCATTGGAATCCGAGGTCAGGAATAAGAACGATCGCGTCGAAGAGGAACTTCGAGTTGCAAACGAGAAGATTCATGAGTTGACAGCCGAGCTTCAAAAATACGAATCGATGCCACCGCCACCACCACCTCAGCATTCCGATTCCGAAGGTGGAATTGTGAATGCTGGTTTGGAAGAGCAAGAACGCAAGATCCAATCACTCGAGATTGATTTGAAAGTAACAAAACAAAAGGTTTTGGAATCAGAGGAGGAAGTGAAAAGATTGAGACACGAGCTCCATAACAATGCGGCTCAAAAGGAGATTTCGAGTTGGAAATTGAAATTCGAGAAAGAGAAACGGGAAGTGGCGAAGATGAACGGTCGGGTAACGCGGTACAAAGAGAATTTGTCGGAACGGGATCGGGAAATCCGGGCGATGAGGGAAACGTTATCCAACGCAAATAAAACATTATCAGAAGAGAATTTTCAACTTGAAGAGCAAGTCACCAAGTTGTTGAAAGAACGCGCGCTTTTGGAAGATGTCATAAAAGAATGGGATTTACGTTGTCAGTGTTCCGAAGAGGAGCTTCGAAGACTTAAGATTGCGAACACCGGAATGGAATTCGAGATTGAGGAGTTGAAGGCTAAAGTGTCGGAACTCAATGAATTAGTGGTTTCGAAAGATGCAGAAATCGAGGGTTTGTGTGGGCATTTGAGGGAGTTGCATTTGGAGCATGTGGAGTTGGTTGATGGAATTGAGAAGTCAAAAAAGTCAATAGAGGAGTTGAGGTGTAGAGGAATGGAATTGGAGAGAGAAATTGAGAGGCAAAGGGAATTGATTGAGGAAGGAGGTGAGGAGAAACGGGAGGTGATACGACAACTGTGTTTTTCACTTGAGCATTACAGAGATGGATATCAGATGTTGAGACAAGCGTTTACGAGTCAAAATAAGCGACACCTGGTGATGGCATAGTAAGTAAGTAATTATTAATTATATAATACTGTAATTAATTTACAGTTGGGGGTTGATTTTGCAAATTTTGAGTTTATGTGGGACTAGTGTGTAACTAAGTAAAGGCTTGAAACCTCTTATTATGGACTATTTCTGTCATGTATCATCTTTAATATATATATCTTCCATTTCCAAAAAGATATATATTTGATTGTGTAATTGTGTTTAGCATATGAACTTGAAATTTGAAAATATAGCTTGTATTTTATGCTCAAATGTGCAACTTAATAAAACTTAACTAAAAAAAATAGATAAAATACGAATTGAGTTCAAAGCTTCCCAAAATGTATTTTATTCATACGACTCTTAAATAGTTGTAGATTCTAGAATTGGATTATAAATGTGGGGAGAGGTCGATATGAGAACGACAAAAAAGTTAAAAGAACCATAAAGAGCTAAATTTAATTATTGTTGATTTCTAATTCAAAAGCCATGGCCCATGATCAAAAGAAGTTGTTGGCCGATTTTGTTGAAAATGAGGGCATGAGGCATTAAGGGTAAATTGGTATTTAAGCATTCGAATCCAATAACTACATTCATTAAATTTTCTTTAATATACCCTTAAAACAGCTTCTTCTTTCTTTTTTTTTTTTTGTCCTTTTAACTTAATCGTCTAAAAAAACAAATATATCAAAATGCATAATTATTCATTTTTTAGGACGAAATATTAATATCAATATATTTTTACATTACAGGAGAATGATTAACATATCATTTATATTAACCATTCACATGAGAATAAATATGGCGTACAATGAAAAATAATTAGATATTATTGGTTCACTAGTATACACCATCATCATTTTCATGTAAATACTAAATATCCAGGATTGTCATGTGTATGTTCTCATGTTAATTAATGATTACAGTGTGCAATGAACTTATGATATATAATAGTTTCTCGTTGTACAATATTGTTATTTAAATGAACTTATAATATCTAATGGTTTCTCGTTGTACACTGTTGTCTTTTTAAGTGAAGGGTAATGATGGACGATTGTATGTATATAATCATTGTTTATGGTGAATCTCACAATATCTAACAATTTTTTGTTGTACGTTATGAAAAATGAATATCAACATGGACATGCTCCAAGGCCTTCAAATTTTTAGGACCTATTATATACCTATTTATATTGTTATAAAAAAATGTTTGATATTAAGTCGTCATAAATTTTAACTTAAAAAAAATTATTATTAAGAGCCTCATTTTATATTGTCGGGAGCCTCAAATCAACTTGAATTGGACATGTGAATGATCATCATAATCTTATGATATTTTAAAAAATGTTATATGTTATGCTTATTCTCATGTGAATAATAAATATAAACATAATATCTTGATCGGTGAAAAAATTATAAATTTAACAAAAGTCAGTATGTTTTCATAAAAATTTGAATTTGATATTGCATTAATTTTATTACAATTTACTATTAAGTTTTCCGATTTTTGCAATGTTTGACCAATTAGCAGGTCAACTTGGTTTTGCTAACGTGACAGTCTTTGTGACATAATGCTGACATGATATGCTTATGTTTTATTTTTTTTGTAACATCACATTCTGGAATTTCAATTTTTATGACAGTCATAATATTTACATAAGAGTAAATTACACGAATCGTCCATCGGTTAGGTACCAAAAAGCATGTTTAGTCTCTATTTTTTAAAATTAACTCGGATTGTCTCTGTGTTTCCATTTCCTTGCACGGTTAGTCTCTATCGTCGTTAGTTGTTAGTGGTTTCCGTTTAAGTGCCCCAAAAGCATGTTTCATCCCTCGTTTCTTTTAAATTTATCATTTTAGTCCCTCGTTTCTTTTTAAAAGACTATATTGCTATTTTTTTCCCTTATTTATAATTGATCAATTAAATTAGATTAATTGTAAATTTTAAAAATTTATATCATTTTCATCTCTCTCTCTCTCCCTCTCTCTCTATCTATTTATCTCTCATTTTCTCTCTATTCATTGTCCTCTTTCTTAATTCGGGCAACTATCTCTTTTCACCGTAGGCACCTTAACCAACCACCACTTGTCAACACCAAATTTGATATTATAACCAAACTCTAAAACTCAAACTCAAATATTGTTGGATTAGGTGTCTAAGTTCATAACTATAATTGGTATATATTTGAATTGATAGTAGCACGGTCCTTTTGGGTTACCCTCAAAACTAGCAACAGGACATGATGACTTTTGGAGAGAGAAGTTTAATTTATTATTTGATTAATAAATTGAGATAATTGATTTATTTTATGAAAATAATATATTAATTAGAAATCATGTTATTTAATTAATAGTTAGTCAGAAATTAATTTGAATTCATTTTGGGATTAATTGAATTAACTAAAAGTGCAGGGGTTGTTTTGCAATTTATTGAAAGTTGAGGAAAGGAGTCCATGGAACTCATTGGATGAGGTGGACGAAAATCACTTGGGCAATCCCAAGGAATTTTGTCCAAGCCCTTGCTTAAGGAATGAAATGGATTGCTTGTTTACCAAGCAAAGGGATTAAGGTTTCCTCCTTAAACCCTTACTTTGGCACCAAACTATCTCAACTATATAAAGGCTCTCCTAGCATATAATTTCGTCTGTGCCTTCCCTCTAAGAGCTTTGGACGAAATCTTGGTCCCCCCCCCCTTTCTATATATATAGCTTTCCACTTGCTAGTGTTGAGTGTGAACTATTAGAGGCACAACATTGTGGTGCTTGCTCTCTAAGCTTCAACAACATAAGGACTTGTATTCTTATTACTACATAACAATAAAAAGTATGTTTTTCCAACCCTAGATCTAAATTTCGAAAATAACATTGGTTTCCTAAGGTTTCCCAATTGATTTTCAAATGTTGTATGTTTAATTAGAGAAAACATAGATCGGGAAAATTAGGGTTGCATGCACACATAGGTTTTGTTTGTTATGCTCAAAATCCATCAAATCTAATACTATATCCAAAATCTAGAACCTGTAATCAACACCAAATCCTAATCTAAACCTTTAATCGACATTGATTTTCAAGATGAAGTCCCAAAACCTAAAATCAATCATGAAATCCCTACATCGATGCAAAATCTAAAGGGACTGAGATGTAGAATCGAAATCCTAGATTTGTGACATATCTTCTTTCTCAACTCTTGCAACCACCGCTTATCACCACCGTAGAAGAGAGAAGAGTTGTCGAAATTTAGATCTGGAAATTGAGTATAGATCTAAAATCTAGATATAAAAGGGTTGTTGATGGCATGCCCTAAATCACATATTGAAATAGAGAATACAAGAGAGGATGAAAGAGAAACGAGTTGTTGTTGGCGTACCCTAAATTAGATTAATTATAAATTTTAAAAACTTAGATCATTTTCATATCTCTCTTTTATTCCCTATCCTCTTTTTCAATTCGGGAAACCACCCCATATCATTGTCGACAACCAACTCCCTTCGATGTCGTCCTCTTTTGTCTTCTTTGTTTGAATATGTGGTTTAGGGCATGCCATCAACAACCCTTTTACATCAAGATTTCAGAACTATACTCCATTCGCTGATCTTAATTTCGACAAGTCTTCTTTCTTCTCTGATGATGATAAGCGGTGGTTGCAAGAGTTGAGAAAGAAGATAGGACACAAATCTAAGGTTTCGATTCTACATCTCAGTCCCTCTGGATTTTGCATCGATATAGGGATTTCATGATTGATTTTAGGTTTTGGGACTTCATCTTGAAATTCTATGCAGATTAAAGGTTTTGAATTAGGATTTCGTGTTGATTATAGGTTCTAGATTTTGGTTATAGTATCAGATTTGGTTTTGCATTTTAGATTTTGGTTAAAGTATAAAATTTGGTGTTGATGGGCGGTGGTTGGTGAAGATGTCGATGGTTGTCGACGATGATAAGAGATAGTTGCTCGAATTGAGAAAGATGACAGGGAATAGAGATAAAATGAGAGAGAGAGAGAGAGAGAAATGATATAAGTTTTTAATATTTATAATTAATCTAATTTAATTGATAAATTGTAAATAAGTGAAAAATAAAAATAAAAAATGAAAATATAGTCTTTTAAAATGAAACGAAGGACTAAAATGATAAATTTAAAAGAAACCAGGGACTAAACGAGATTTTAGGAAACTTAAACGGAAACCACTAACGGCTAATGGCGATAGGGACTAACCGTGCAAGAAAATGGAAACATAAACACAGTCCGAGTTAATTTTTAAAAATAGGGATTAAACTTTCATTTTGATACCTAACCGAGGGACGATTCGTGCAATTTACTCTTTACATAAAAATCACTATGCGCATGTTTGACACATGACGTTTGAAAGCATTTGGGAGATTATAAGCGTATGTTTGACACAAGACGTTTGAAAGCATTTGGGAGATTATAGTTTCTAGTATTTGACAAAATGTTTTGTTTCAAACAAAAAATCTCGTTTGACACTACAAACTTTTAGCGTTTAATTTAAACAATATGCTCCAAATCTAAAAACTATCTATATACACAAAACGCTACATGTTATCCTCTATCTGCTAGTTTTGTCAAACATGTCATATATATATATATATATATATATATATATATATATATAACACAAGTCACTATATTTTAGTTTTTTTTCCAATTTTTATACGAAATGTCATGTCACCAAAAAGATAATACATCAGAATACCCCATGTTAGCGTCGTCGTGTCATCAAAGACTATCATGTTAGCGAAAAACCAAGTTTACCAATTAAGTGGTTAGCATTGTAGAAATTGGAGCTAAATTGTAACAAAATTTAATACAACATCAAAATCAATTTTTTGCAAACACGACCTTTTTTAGACTTGTGCAATTCCACCTATCCCCCTCCCTAACTCCTAATTCCAGCTAGAAGCCCTTGGTTCTTGATCAATAGTTGAATTTGAAACCAGTTGTTAACGGTCTCGGCCTTTAGTAGTTCTTACTGAACCTCGCCCAGATGTAATAGTATAGTTTTATGGTGTAACTAAACCTAATCAAGGGCGTATCTACATATAACAAATGTGGGTCCTAGGACCTACCTATATTTTTAGTTTTATATATTAATTATATTGAATAAAGTTTAGGAATCATCTTGAGAAAAAATATGACCTACCTTACATCATTTTTGACAAGATAAAAAGACAAATAAATGAAACAAAAATGATGATGGATTTATATTTAAATTTACAAAACAAATAGTTAATATTTATTAAAACTTATTTCATATAGGAGATCAAAAGAAAGAGATGTAATTAGTTGATATTATAAAATGAATGGTGGATGGTTATAATAAAAGTTGAAAAGCAACATAACTATTGTTGGTTCTAAAAATAATTATTGCAAACAAACTCTTTAATAAAAAAGAGATTTAGTCGTGCAAAATAAATGTTTTTTTTTACAAAAATCTAGTTTTAGGGGCCAGGTAGACTGGTTTTTACTAGTTCGACCCGACCCGATTCATCACATGGATTGTTTAATTTTTAGATTTTTCGATTTCACTTAATTAGAAACCACGTACTATTCTATTATAGATTCACGACTGAACCTAATACACTAGTTATATATAAATAATATTCAAAAAATGTTTTTGGCAACCACGTTTCACCGTTACAAAAAAATTTAAAAAATAAATAAAGAGTCACCAAAAAGCATGGATGAGAAATACGAAAGCAAGCAAGCAAAGTACATGTACATGAGACAAAATTGGAGGGATTTTGTTTTGTAGTTTATAAGTAGTAATAAAGCAAGTCCATGTCCTAAAAAAAAAAAACCCAAGTTTGAAATGCAGATGCATCAGATTATACACAGCAGAGCAGCAGCCTACGGTATCTACCAACCTCTCTCTCTCAACCTACTTCACCTTCTTATTGCAATGCTATCACATTTCAATAATGAGATCTTTTTTTTTTGTTTTTTCTTGTTTAAAAGTCGAGTGGTACCGCAGAGTCACGGAAAACGTAGTAGAGACTTTACCACCTTAATCGTCCCACGCATCATCAGCGGAACCCTCATTCTTGATCATTGCATTGGGAGCCGGGGAAATCATGTACTTGTACTTGTCTTCCACATTTATGGATGATATTGTTGCTGGCAGCTTTGATTGTGCCATCCGAGCCTCTTTCTGTGCTGCTGCTGCTTCTCTCTCCTTCCTTCGTGCAACCTACACATCACATCTCTTTATCATTATCAACTATTATTATATTATAATCATTAATCAATCAAATAAAAAATACTATTCTCTTAAATTAAAAAAGCAAGTGTATGTATGTACCTTGCCAGTGGCAAAAGCTACTGTGTTACCAGATTGAACATCTGCTATTGCTTTCCTTATTTGTGACACAAGAAACTGAAATACATACCATACATTGTATTTAGTTGCTAGTATTAAAATTTCATTTGCTCAAAATCAAATGTTGCAATTTCCAATAGGAAAAAAAAAGGTAAAGGTAAAAAACCATATCACGGTCTGTATAGAATGAAGTAGCTCTTCCTGTTGATCCTGCACGCCCTGTCCTTCCAATTCGGTGCACATAGTCCTCCATCGTCTGAAATCAAACCCAACACAGATAAATGCTAACTTACTTTTCCCATTTTATTTACTCTTTTACTAATAAACCTCATAAAAGATAAATACCTTTGGAAGGTCGAGGTTAACTACATGAGCAACACCTGTAACATCTAGACCACGAGAGGCAACATCAGTAGCAACCTGCAGTGCAAATCCCAAACACACAAACAAACTTATTACTACAACTCTACCCTACCACTATTTATATTTATGAAATTGTGAGTTGTAACATACCAAGATGTTAGTGGGACCATGTCTAAAATCACGGAGTGCACCCTCTCTTTCGCTCTGAGTTCGGCCTCCATGAAGAGCAACAGCATTTAAACCCTGAGCTACCAAAGCTTCAGCTACTTCATCACACCTTGTCTACATCCACACCCAAACCAAACAATAATACCAATTTTCAGTAATCATCAACAAAATAAAAATCTGCAATACAAATACTTTACCTTCCGTTCAACAAATACAATTGTTAAGGGAAATGGGTGGCCTAACTTTTCAGCCAGTGCAGCCTCCTCAACAAGCAAAGATAGCAACCGATCAATCTGCAATTACAAGTACAAAATCTTAATTATTCCTAATGCTGCAGAGATTGGTATCAAAAGTAACTGAAATATGAGTATTTTTCAAGTTTTATGATATGTACAGCTGCCCAAGATGACATGACAAAAAAAAATCATGGGTTTACAAGTGTTGCATAATAAAGAATCAAACACAGCAATAGTTTTCTGGAAAAAGATGACTGTAACTCAGAAAATACAATAATATATACCATATAGAGTAATTTAACAAATGAATAAATACATAAAAGGCCTCTATAATTCATGTTGGCATGCCAACACAAACTTTATTAATAAAATTTACCATGTCAAGGAAACAAGTATCAAGAGACAAAAATAAAAGGATTAAGCCAATAAACATTCAGATTGATATTTGAATAATGATCAAGAAAAAAACACAACATTCAATATCTTGATTATCAAAATTAACTGTGCCTATTAGTTGGGTCCAACATTATTATAAGTATGATTTAATGAACCTAAAATCAAAATCGGCATATACCTTTTCACTTTCGGAAATCTTCTCCAATGTTTGGGATACATTCTCTGTTGGGCTGCTCACTTTTCCAACCTTCACTTGTACTGGATTTGTCAAATATTCCTGAAATTCATACGACACAAGGGATGTTTAGTTCATGAAACAAATTCACATAATATTAGGATCTACTACCAATATCAAGCTTCATTGTGCAGACAATTTGTCATAAAATGCAATTACTTTTTTATCATGATTAATAAAATATATAACTCAGAATGACCAAACAAAGAGAATATAATTTCAGATAAACCTGTGCTAATGCTTCAATCTCCACTGGCATAGTTGCACTGAACAACAGTGTCTGATGCTTTTCTGGAAGATTATGCATCACCTAAAAATAAAACAAATTAATCTTCTTTTGTTTATCATCAAATTACAAGAGCCTATATATGTGTGTGTATATGTGTATGTATATGTATATAAATACATACATTTGTACACGCACTTGGAATTTTAAATGCTAAATATATAAAAGATATTTCAACAGTGCCTATTTTCCAAAAAGCAACTCTATGAAGTTGGCAATGGCATTGACATTAAAACACAATTTACCTCTCTTATTTGAGGTTCAAAACCCATGTCAAGCATTCTATCTGCTTCATCAAGAACAACATATGAAATCCTTGTGAGAGATGTGTTTCCCTGTTGTAAATGATCAATAAATCTTCCAGGAGTAGCAACCACAATTTCCACTCCTGCCCTTAGCTCAGACCTCTATTACACATCCACAAAACAAAATACAAAAATATAAACTTCTGATGCATCTATAAAAACCCACAAGATAGTATCTTAAAAGTTGTATAAACTATAAAGTGACTCAAACAATTAACCACTTTGTCAAAAGAACATGAAAATTTGCTTCTTGCAACAGTTGTTTAGATAAACAATCATATAATCCACATGAAACACCATTCCAAAATCAGTCACCTGGTCAGCAATGTTTGTTCCACCCACAACGATTGCAGTTCTGAAAGACTCCACTGATTGACTGAAAGCTTTCACCTGTAACAACCCCATGAAACATGTAAACCTTCTACATTGGACATGCATATAATATAATCAAAGATTCAAATCAAACACAAGTCAAAAGCAGTTTCAAGAATTACAATAAATTTATACTAATCACTAAAGCCCTCTTCAACATATAGATAATAGCTCAGAGCTTATGAAAAAAAGTAAAGAAGAATCTTTAATGAAGTCACTAGTTGTCATACTAAACACTTGAATTTTAACAAGTGCAGTGTTTATGAAGCTATGGAGAAGTGCATATAAATCAACCATAAGATACCTTACCTCTTTCTCTATCTGCTGTGCAAGCTCTCTGGTGGGAGCCAGCACTAGTGCTAAAGGACCATCTCCCCTCCGAACAGGTGGCTGAGCTATACAATGCTGCAAATGTGAAAGAAATAAACAGAAATGAAAAAAAAAAAAAAAAAAAAAAAAACACAAGTCATCACATAAATAGTAGCTCATTGTATAAAATAATTTATTATAGCACAAAGTATACTTGATGATTTTCATGAAGTGGTACCTGTATCATGGGTATTGTGAAAGCAGCAGTTTTGCCACTGCCTGTTTCTGCACAGCCTAAAAGATCCCTTCCACTTAGAGCAACAGGCATTGCCTGAGCCTGTATAGAAGTAGGTGTTGTGTATTCATGAATAGCAATATCCTTCATGATGCTTGAGGCCAGACACTGCAGATGTTAGAGAAAATGCATTACATCAGTCATCAATTAGTGGAAATTAATCAAATATAACATATTGTATGAGACAGAAAAGGCATGTCAAATTATATAATTTGGTTACCATATCTGTAAAGGATTCAATTGGTGCAGGTGCTGCAGGGGAGTCAGGTGTGACAGTAACATCAACATTGAGTCGTAATCTGACCTCTTCTATCTGTACAATTATAAAAATTAAAAATTTAAAAAAAAAAAAATAATAATAAAAACATATCATCTCTTAGCAAAATTAATAAAAAGAAACTCCATAAAAGCTAGTGAAACATCAATGACAAGTAAACAACCAACTGATCATCTTTCAATGAAAGTCATGTTTTATTGTGAAAAGTAATAATAAAATTAGGACAGTAGTGAGCCCTCCATGTTCAGCATATGTAACATGGAGGGGCTACTTGATTAACATAAGAGGTCCACAGTTTCAAATAGATACCACATAAACCAGAGTTTATAAATGCACTTCTTTATCTCTGTTAACCATCATTTAAATTGTCATAGAAAATTTGACATTAACCATGCCCAACTTTTAGTTTTAAATCTCCTTCGGGTAACTTAACAACTCATTAGGATAACCAGGTCGCCACTGATCTCTAGCTAACATAATGTGATAAAATATTCCTCAAAGTGCATAACATGGTTGTATGAAATTCTCAAAACGAGTAAACATGTTATGCTGTTTAAGGCACACTTTAGTTCATTTTATAGGAGCACATAAGATCCCTACCCTAACTCCTAAGGCAGACAATTAGCTGTCCGAGATCATAGATTGTGTACTAGCGTATTATCTTAATTGATTCTCCCTCTATGTACCAAAATCAGAGATGCATCTGTTCATTTGGAGGAAATTTGGAGATTTTAAATCTCAAATTTATAGAGTAAATGTGATAGAACCTAATAAATTTGTACATTTGGTGAGAATGCTAGAATTTTAGAGGATCAACTCAAAAGGTTGAAACTCAACATGTGTCCCTAACTTCAAAACTGAGGAAGTAATACTTATTATTTTTATTCAATGTAAAAAGTTATCACGTCTGGTTGATAAACCAGATAATCGGAGACTCCAGATATGCTTCCTATGAATTCAATCATTTCACGATTCAACTATAGAGACGCTTAAAAACTCTAAAAATGCCCTAAAACTGAAATTAAAACCAAAACAAGAAACAGTTGTGCCGTAAGGATCATTTCATCTTTAACTAGGAGCGTTAGTTCTCAATCAATCTCATAACCGAAACAGTTGTCACGCACAGTTGAAAAATAAACAAGTTTTCCTAAAAGCAACGTCGAATACGTAACCTGCTCAGGTTTAAGACGTAGAACGCGTTCAGAAGGCTTCCATTGAGGAAGCACTACGTTAGGAACAGCGAGGGCTCTCGACGGTTGGATGTGGTTGTTCGCTGAGCTCCGTCTAGGAGTTGAATTAGAAAAGGCATTGTTGTTGGATTTAGAGTTAAGTTTGTGGTTTGTGGTGATGTTATCTACGTTTGTGGGGGTGGCGGTTGTGGTGGTGGTGGTGGCTGTGGCTGTGGCGGTGACGGTGGCGGCGACTGACTTACGGAGGTGAGGAGGCACATAAGACATTGTTTGGATGGATGAGTGTGGAGAGTGTGTGTGTGTGTGAGAATTGGTCCGCTGCGGTTGATGTTCAATCTTAAGTCCGAATCTCAGCGAAGTAGACATGCCATTAGGATTATCTCGGAAGTCGGAACAGTATCTTGAAATTAGGGTTTATTTTTCAAAACTAAAAATATTTGGGGTATTTCAATCTCATTCTAAATTTCTAATCAACGAAAAAAAAAGAGTAAATCGCATAAAATTCATTATGTTTAAAAAAAAATGACTTTGACACTGTTTATTATTTTTTGTTTCAATTTAGTTATTAAGTTTTTATTTTTTTTGCAATGTTAGTTGTTAACTGTTTAACCGATCAACCTAGTTACATATTAATCATTTGACCGTTGAGTCCAATTACACGTTGATGTGGCATGGTGTGTCATTCTTTGGCGACGTGACATCATGCATGATACTATTTTGCTATGTGGCACTTAGTTGGCATGATGGTCTGTCAAAATTTAAAAAAAAAATGACATAAAAGACATTAAAATTTTATTCTTTTTAATTTTGACACTAAGTTTTTTATTTTTTTTTTTAATTTTGACACTTAATTTTTTGTTGCAAATCGAACATTTTTTTTCAATTTCATTTAATGTTGACTATTTTCCATTTGAAATCATATAAAAAAAATTTACATTTGAAACCGTATAAATACATCTTTTTATATTTAAAAACCACATTTTTAGTATAGATACAAGGCTATTACATGTAAACCATAATGTTATGTATAAATATGTATCATTCATATTATAATCGTATTTTCATTACATACATAACTTTAATATGATCTTGGAGGTGCGGAGTGCACAGTCAGATAAGTTAATATGATATCGTGAACACAAAGGTTCATGGTTGCTTTAATTACCAAAGGGTCGTTCGTTATATATATTCATGATTTTTGGTTCTTCTAGATATACTTCTTCTTCATTTAATGTTACTATGCAAAAGTCTCGTCTCAAAGAACATCAAACAAAGCAAGGTATTATGTGTTTCTGAATTTTAGATTTTGCATTAAATCCAAATTAAGTTTTTTTGGATTATCCCAAATATGTTTTTCGTGTTACTGTAACACCAATAAAATTCAGGTCGAATTTAAACTTTTAAAAACATCTCAAATACCAAGAGTTATTACAAATTTGTTTTCAAAATAGTTTCATATCAGAGTATCCCATAAATCCAAATCAAAATATGAGGAAGTGTATGATCACGCCTTTGCCTTCCCGCGATCATCAGAAGTACCTGAAATAAAATCAACAACTGTAAGCACGAAGCTTAGGGCCTGTTTGATACCCATCTGACTCGGTTTGGGTCAGATGTTTCGGCTTTTTCGGTTAGACATTCTTGTTTGATACATGTTGATTCAATCAGATTGTCTGGCCCAAATGGATGGCTCAGTCAGATTAGAAGAAATTGCTGACTCGCCCAAAAGACTATCCTACCCTCTGATTTCTATTTCTCTAGTGACCTAAAAGAAACATCGCCCAAACCATTGACAACTCCCAATCGTTGCCATCTCCCTTCGGATCTCCTCCCTCCTACAGTACAAGCTTCGTCTTTTTCGGCAGGTAAGCTCTAAATTCATAATCGTTTGTGTTTAGATGAGCTATTGTTATGAAATCAGATTTCTATTCCATTTTGATTTTTCTAATTTCTTTGATTTCTACATAATAGCTGACTGAGAATTGGTTTCAATTTCGGAATTTTCCTGTTGAACATGTATATGGGTTTCGATTTTTGTCATGTTCATAAGTGAATGGTTCGATTTGTGTTGCTCTATTCCTATTTAAATTTTTCTAAAAGTTCTAATTTTTTGTTGTTATGTTCTTGTTTGAAAAGTTTTGTTTTTTGATGTTGAATTCACATCTGTCCGTACATATATCTGTTTTATAGCTTGAAATCATTTTTGATGTTGAATTCATATCTCTTCATACATTTTTTTTTGTTATGTTTATGTTTAATCACTAGTGATGCTCCAGTTATGGATGCTAATTATAACCAAATAACATTTCACCTGCAGCGTTATATTGGGGATCATAATCCTTGAAATTGATTGAGGAGAGGTTTTGTTTAAAGAGAAGCAATGCAAGGGTATGTTGAGTATAGCATTTTTAGTGGTTTTGGAAAAAAAAAAAAAGCAACAAGCAAAACAGCTAAAGAAAAAGATAAGGGAAAAAAGGAGAGAAATGACTTTGATATTGTTTGGATGAATTATGCAACTAGTATTTGGTTTGAAATCCCATGTTCTTGATTCTTCAATTTCATCTATAACTTGCTTAAATTGATTGATGAATGTGAATATTGGCAATGAATGAATTACTTGGATTGTTGAAAAACAATGAATCTATTTATAACTTTATAAAAATAATGATTTATTTTATAATTTTTATTTGGGTTTTTAAACGATTTGTATGTAATTTATATTTTTTATGATAATTTTTATGTTTTTTATAACTCTTCAGCAACTTCATCCATAATTATATAAAGCAGCAGGGGAAAATGGTAACTTTTCATCAGTCAGCACATTCAGTCAGATCTAATCAAACAACATCATTTCTTACTCGGTTAGGATTTCTTACCTAGACAGACCTTTTCCAGTCAGCACTTTCTCAATCAGCAACTATCAAACGGGACCTTAGTGAGTTCCCCCAAAATACCAACGTCATACAATCATAACCATATCATATCATATAAACAAACATAACAACCATGCATCTCGAGTCTACAGTGTGACTGGTCCGCCCGCACCGGGCCTTCAATCCACCTGGTCCACTCTCTAAGTCTACAATATGACTGGACCGCCCGCACCAGGCCTTCAGTCTATCTGCCCCACTCTCCGAGCCTCGGCACGTCTGGACCGCCCTCTCGGGGCCTTCAGCCTATCCGGACCGCTCGTCAGGACTTCGGTCTGACTATGTGCCCTCCTGGGCCTATAGTCTATCCGGTCCGCCCTAGGTATGTTGGCCTACAACACGAAGTAGGACCCTCTTGGGTTTTCGAACTTCTGATCCATTATGTGGACTCTAACCCCGGCCTAATCCTAGGCCTCACGTCGATCATCCACCCTCTCGGAAAACCGTGGTTTGTTCCCTGACCCGCGTGTCTACCACATACGCTAAATAACCCGCACACTCGTGTTGAATGCACTGTCGAACCCTGACAGCTAACAGAACCCTCAATGGCTGATGCTCCATCTGAGAATTTCCAATTCTCCCCCACTTGGGACACTAACTACTACCTATTGGCGGCGAAACCAAAACACAACCCAATCGTCCCTACTAGGTATTATCACCCTTGACTAGGGAACGATTAACCCCAGGGTGAACAACCTCCGCATAACAACCCTCCCGGCATGGATCAACCGAACTTCAAAAGAAACTGAATCCCAGTTGAAAACTTCTATATCTTCGATTCACAGCTACGAGTCATGGAATGGTGATCCTATATCCTAACTCCCCATTCTCCAACACCCCTGGATACTAGCCGTCTGCAACCCCTCAATATGAAACCCCCCTAACCCTCCTATGTTCTAATGACTCATGCAGAAAGAGGTGGAAAAATTCACAATATAATCATAAACAGTAAGATCAGAGATGGAAACGTACCCGTTGCCGCATCTGGCGTTGTCCTGACTTCCTCTGCCGTAAGCTGGAAGGCACGTCCTTGAGCCCTCGGAGGCTCCGCTCTAACCTGACCCGTGATAGTAGTCCTCAATGTAATAAGCCATGGACAGTTGGCCTTCATGGGACCAACCTGATGGCAGTGATAACAAATCCTCACGTCCTGTGGCAACCCGAACCTTTTTCTGTTTCCATTAACCGATTTCCATTAATAAAATTTAAATTTTATTGAGTTTCCGTCAAATTTCTTTGTTTAGAAAATCATCTAGCTTTATATAATTAAATTTATATACGATTCGAAATCAAAATCGCGCGAAAAACCAGAAGTTTTCTTGAAAAAACTAACAGTTTTCGGCCTAAGTGAGTTTACGGTCGTAAACCCGTGTACGATCGTAAACCCATGTACGGTCGTAAACCCGTTTGCAGTTGGTGCCAAGTGGACCCCACCACCGACCATACCCCAGTCTATATATATGAGACCCTCACCTTCATTTTAACCTTATTGGCCGAAAACTCTCTCCTTCTCTCTCTAAACTCTTGACCGTAATCACCAAAAACACCCTTATTCTTCCGAAAATCATCGAGAATCGTCATTAGGAGTTGATTTGGAGCATCTAGAACACATTTTTGCATCGAATCTAGCATCCTTGTTCTTGAGTGTACGGTCGTACACCCTTCAAATCTGCAAATCTTCATTGACCGTAAACCAGTTCACGGTTGTACACACCTCAAACCTTCAAAGGTCGTAAACCCTTCAAGAGGCAGTTCACGGCCGTAAACCTCCTTCATGGCCGTAAACTCCTTTTCACGGCCGTAAACCTTCCTGAAGTGGTGTATTAGACTGAAAACCCGCTTTCCTCGATTCAATCAAGTCCCGGTAACATTCCTTAACCGAAAGCAAGTGTTTTTCTAACACTTTATCCAACGAAATCAGTAATTTAGATACATATATGTATTTAATTGTTATTAAGATTCCGTTAAGTGCCACATACAACAACTCAAGGGTCTTCGTTTCCAGTTCGTTGATTCGAAGCTTGCACACGACTAAAAGTAAGTTCATACCCCTACGCTTTTATGATTTTTAACGTTTTCAGGGGGAATACAAGCCAAATACAAACGATTATTGTGAGCTAAAATAAAAGGACTTCAAAAAGTTTAAAACTTATGCAATTGATTCAGTCCAACGATTTCTATGAAATATATAGATATTTTATCCCTTTTGTATTATGTGGAACATAAGGGACACTTTCAACTAGAAAACATAATTGCATAGTTTTCAGAACAATACATAAACCAAGTACAATACATTTCAGACAAACTATAATAGGTATAGTTTGGGGAGTTTATCATACAATTTTTACCAATCCATATTTCTTACATGGTCAATCATATAAACTATGACAACTTTAGTTTATGATATTCATTACTACATTCGGATAACACTAAATAATTATTTAAGTATAATTATTAATACTCTACCAAGTATACAACGGTTTCAATTACGAGAAAACCATACAGAACTACACGTAAACTAGTTAATACAGGATTGTGAGACAACACTTCAATTGTACCTTTCGGGGTACAAGTTAAATCCTATCATAGTATAACCATAGTCTCCTGAAGGGAGAGCCTGAGATTTGTGAATAGATCTATTCAGGACTGACAATCCCACACCTGAACTGCTAGCTACAGTTAGGCAGGCATGCCTGGGGTGACAAATGTCATTTATCCTGACACTTGAAGAACATCGTAAAGGTCACTAGGTCATATCAAGCATGGTTATACGACTCATGTACAATAGTATAAACTAACCTTTGTTTATGGGATTTTATTCTTCGTTAGTTTTATTTTAATTAATAGAACTACCATACATTACACTGGAGGATTCCAGGGATACATTACTCGGTTTTATTTTAATTAATAAAACTACTATACATATTGGTGGTAGTCAGGGTTTTCAAACAGAACATACTATACAAACTGGTGGTAGCCAGGGTTTTCTAATAGAACATACTATACATACTGGTGGTAGCCAGGGTTTTCAAAAAGAATTTACATGTTAGAAAATATTGGATTTTATTGGGAAACATGCATACATTTTTCAGAATCCAATGACTGGTTTTCATTACAAAAACATTCTTATGAACTCACCAGCTTTATGCTGACACTCTTTCAAAATCACTTGTCTTCTTAGGAAATCAGTAGACAGGTACTCTCGCCGACTTTTCAGAAGATGGAGCATTCAAAGTCTCGTCTTTTATATTTTTCTACTTTTGATGTATAAAAACATGAATCAAACATATGTAAATACTTAATATATATTTAATGTGATGGTTGTGTTTACTTTGATTACTATGGTGCAATTTTTGTGATACTACATATGACGTTATCCACCCTCGAACGTTTCTGCCATTTCGGTTTGGGGTGTGACACGTCCTGAACCGGGGCCAACTGGCGACAATCCCTCGTATAGTGCCCTTCCCTTCCGCACTTGCGGCACACACCACCGGACTTACAAACTCTCATAAGTGTGGCCGCTCTGACCTCCAACCCTAGAATCAATGGTCTTGGACCGCTTTGGCGCCAGCTGAGACTGCACCGGGGCCTGCCTCTGCTCTCGCAACTATAAATTAATCTCCATCTCACGCCGCCTAGCGGCTTCCTATAAATCCAGCAACGTATCACATCGTTGGGTAGCAACGAATTGTCTAATGCCAGTCTTGAGCATGATTAGATATCAAGTCATCTGAGCCTGCTCGGAAGCAAACTCCGAGCAAAACATCTCCATCTCAATGAACATACGGGTGATCTCCGTCACCGACTTCGTGTCCTGTTTCAACTCCAAGAACTCCTAAGTTAGCCGCTCACGCTCGAACCATGGAATGTATCAGGATCGGAACATCTCCCTAAACTGATCCCAAGAAACTGCAACCCTCCACTCATCCAAATAAGACCCTGTCATCAATCTCCACCAATCCTTCGCCCCGGACCTCAACATGTTCGTGGCACACCTGACCTTCTGGTCAGTCGGGCAGGAACATGTGAAAAAGCGCCCCTCGATGTCCGATAGCCACATCATGGCTATGATAGGGTCTTGAATCCCATCGAAAGTCGGGGGCTTTGTGTTGTCGAAGTCCCGGTACTGGAAGCCCCGCCCGGCTCCTCCCCCTGGCGCTCTTATAGTCGCTGAAGTTGCTGCGATAGCCGTCTTAGCTAGGGTTGCGTACCTGTCATCAAAATACTCCATCATAGCAGTCTTGATAGACCCAAACAGCTCCGGAATCTGACTCCATACAATCTCGACCACTTCCTCGCGGATGATCTCCCTTACTCAATCGTTTGTTAATGCTGGTCCATCCTGACTAATGACCTCTGGTGCTGTCGGGGCACCTTCATCATCCTGTCCTGATCCTGATCCAGATCCCGTCACGAAACGCCTCGTAACCACCATACTGAAAATATAACTGGAAGATTTCAGACAATCCGCACAAACAATGGGGAACCTAACCCCAACCACACCATAGGGGTTGTGACTTTCTTGCTACGCATATGGGTCCTTTGCTTTCAGTAGTACGGGCCTATACTACCTTCCCCACCTACCCATATTTGTCTCAAGTATCATCACAAAACCCTAACAATATATATAACATAACGAGTACTCAATCCTCACTCCTAGATGAATGTTAAATATCTCCTGATCGGCCTCCCTGTCCTTTGCTTTTAGTAGTACGGGCCCATACTACCTACAGTTCACTTGATCCGCTCTCTGAGTCTATAGTATGATTGGACCGCCCGCATCGGACCTTCAGTCTATCTGGCCCACTCTCCGAGCCTCGACACATCTGGACCGCCATCTCGGGGCCTTCATCCTATCCGGACTGCTCCCCGGGCCTTCGGCTTGACTATGTGCCCTCCTGGGCATGCAATCTATCTGGTCCGCCCTGGGTATGTTGGCCTACAGCATGAAGCAGGACCCGCCTCAACCCAACCCCATACCAATCAAACAATCATGTGCACATAAATATCATACGCTAGCATGTATATAACAGATAATCATACCGATCTAACAAATCACTAACAGAACAACCATCCTATAACCAGGATACCGACCTAACCGGTCACTAGCATAACATCATCCTATATACCAGGACACATACCTAAACCATGTCACTAACATAATACCATCCTAACTACTAGGATGCAGATCTAGCATATCAATAAACCTATCAAGCAAATACCCGGGTACAAATTTGATAAAGGGTCGGCCTTGGTGCCTTAGACTCTGCTGATATAGTGAGGATAACTCACCTCGCAATGTCGATCTGAACTGAAGTACCAACTTCCGAAGTGTTCTCTCACCAAAAATCCCAAACTATCCAAAATAACAAATTTTGAGTCAACATGTGGGCTATCAATCCTGACTAAGGGTCCATATAGTTCATTTTGTCTTTTCTCTATTTTAGGCCAAGGCCCAATACCAAATCCATGATCCAAAAGTCCACATATGCGAAGCCTATTATTGGCCCAAAAGGCAAAAGCCCAATAGAGAAAGTATGTGGAGCGTACTCATCTGGTACGTTGGGCGTACTCTCCTAATGTTGACCACCATCGGGGTGGTTGACCCAATACGCTGGGCGTAACCTCGCAGATCTTAAAACTTCCATAAGTGCTTAATAGATTAAGCACTTAAGCTTAAACTTCAGATATACTGCTCAAATGTTGTCTAGGACCATAAAGTCTCAAACTTTAAGACTTTGGTCGACTAAAAAGGGCTCAATACATGGTCTTAATCCATTATGACCTCCTACGAAGAACTAGGGACCCAACTAGCTTAAGCGACCTCATTTTTATGCCTTGGGACCCATTACAGGGTCTGAAAGGACAGCTCAAATCGTCTAAAATGAACCATGCATTATAATGGGACTTTACAGGGCAAAAGAGTGTAGATAAGCTACCAAGGATAGATCTAGAAGAAACTGGAATAAAGGTAACAACTTTATACCTCCTAGAGATCCCAAAACAGATGATGAACCAAGATCTACAAGCCAATATTCTCTCCTTGGATCCTTGATGCACAAGCTTCTTCTTGAAGACACCAAAAACACACTTATAAGCTCAAGAATGATCACTAGGAGGCTAGGGTTCTCTTAAGACAGCTAAGGGAGGTCTGGAGGCTGAAAGAGATGAGAGGGAATGGTCCATAAGGTGCTTAAATACTCCATAAACCCTAAAAGTTAGGGTTCCATCCTGGTACACGTATGCCCAGTGTACCACATGTATGCCCAACGTGCCACTTAAATCTCCAAACTTACCATTTTGCCACTAGGGCCTCTGTTTGCCGTTTCCTTCTAAACCAATGGCCAAAATGACCTAATTAAAATCCGGGGAATGAATTTGAAGCTACTGGAAAAAAATGGGATGTTACAGTTACTCCATGCATCATTGTCAAAAAAGACAAATTTTGGACGATGTTTTCACACACTAGGCATTCACAATGTCTAACCTAATACTTTTAACTAAGGGCGACAATTCTCGACTCAACCCCAACACGAAAATAAACAGGTTTGGGTTGAGATTTTTGACCTGCCAACTCGTTTATTTCATGGGTTGGGTTGGGTTGGGTTACATGTTTCGGTTCACAAGTCAACCCCACTATATACATTATATTTAGAATAATTTAAAGTTTCATTTATGAATTAATGGAATATAGTCAATATACTGTGTGGCCTAAGTGACCAAGTTCTAACACTCCTAACCCCAAATACAATTCTCGACCCAAAGTTCCAGACGTGAAAGGCGTGCATTTGGGTGTTCATTTCATTATAGTCGATGTAAAATGCTAAGTAATAATTAAATTAGAGACATGTATAATTCATATAAATTTAACATGTAAAAAGTTACGTGAAAATGATTCATCGACTCTTTGACCCGAAATGAACTCACTGACTCGCGAACCCACGAACCCATATACTTAAACGGGTTATGTGGGTTGGGTTGGGTTGATGTTTACAATCCTCCAACTCATATATTATATCGGTTGCATTGTGTCAGTGTATTATAAACTGCCAACCTGTGACCTGCCAACCCGAACTTGACCCAATTGTCATGCCTAGTTTTAACATGTATTTAGGTTATAATAACAATTGAGAAAAAGAGGATTCATGACATTGTGAAGGCCACTCTGATGTAGTGGTTGCTTATCCTATGTATGATATTTAAAGTGTTAACCCTTAAATACTTGAAGTGTTTTTGTTAATACTCTAAAGACTTGTTAGACCGAATTCTGCAAATAAAGATATTTGCTTTTAAAGTTATTAAAATGGTTTTAAAAATATAAAATCAAAAGAATGTGTTTCAGTTGTATTGATAAAAACATAAGTTCTGGTTATATGGATCATTTACTTACCAGTAGCTTAATTAGCAAGTAGAAAGTTTCATATCAACCATTAGTTACTAATGGCTTAATTACAAGTGATGTTTGAGTTGGAAAAAAATGATGTTCAATTTGGAGCAAAAATAAAATAAAGTGTCAAAATTGAAAAAAAAAAATGAAGACTTAGTATCAAAATTGTAAAAAGTGAAAAGTTGGTATCTTTTGTGCCACTTGTTTTCAGTTTTGAAACGAGAGTGCCACATAACCAAATATTGTCATGTTACAACGCCATGTCATCAAAAACCGACACGTCATCATGACATGTCAGTAGGTAACCAGATTGACTGGTCTAATGGTCAACATTGCAAAAATAAAAATAAAAACTTAGTGAGTAAATGTTGGATTAGGTGTCTAAGCTCATAACTATAATTTGTATGTACTTTACCCGATAGTAGCATGGTCCTTTTGGGTTGCCTTCGCTATAGCAACTTGACAAGATGAATTATGAGAAAGAGGTTGATAAATGATTTATTAATATATTATAAGAACAACATATTAATTGAGAAATCATATTATTTAATTAGTATTGATCATAAATTAATTTGGAATTAATTTAGTGATCAAAAGAGACTGATTAAAAGAACAAGGACTGTTTATGTAAATCAGTAATAGTTGTAGTTTGGGCTAATGGACCCTATTGATAAGGGGTGGACGAAAACTCTATAGGATTCCATAAAGATTTCGTCCAAGGCCTTTCATGTGGGGGTCTGTGGATTGCTCAGGGCCTAAGCAAGGGAATTAGGGTTTCTAGTTGAAAACCCTAGTAGCAGCTTAACTATATAAGGACCCCTTGGCTATTGTTTTCGGCCCATATGCTTTATAGAAGAACCCTTGCCTAAATTGAGGGCCTCCATCCTCTCTCTCTCTCTTGTTCATCTTTTTCTAAGTGGTGTTTGTGACTCCATTAGAGGTGTAACAATTGAGGCACAAAGCTCTCGAAGGTCAAGATCAAGCTATCAACAAGAAAGGTATTCTTCTAACCCTAGTTTGTTTATTAAATCTGAAATAGTTTATGCTAGATTATGGTTCTTGCTTTGGATAATTGATATGCATGTATAACATGAGAAAAACTTAGATCCAAAGCAATTAGGGTTACGTGTGCACCATAGGAATGTTGTAATGCTCAAAACTCATTAGTGGTATCAAAGCTTAAGGTGTTTTTCTATTATATTTGATGTATTTGTGATTTATTCAAAGTTGATAAAAATTGTTTTTGGACTCTACCTGATGAACACGATGTGTACATCGTTGAACACGACGCGTTGGTCTAACACGACTTGTTATGGCATGACACGACGTGGCGACTTGTTTGTTGGCAGATTTTTTGGATTTTAAGCCTAAATTAGATAAGGATCATTACCTTAAATTGTTTTAACTGTTAAAATTCGAATTTTTTGTTATGGTAATGAATATCCTCATCTAATTGAAAGACAATGGTCAAATTTTAAGAAAATGTCAATAATTATGTGATTAGTTTAATTATTTAAAATTTGATCTAGAAGTATTGAAAAGTTTCAAAATTTTCCCTCAAGTTTTGGAATTTAAAATTTGATTAAAAGTTTTAATTTTAAAATATTAAATTATAAAACCTTAGTGTTTTAAAAGTTTAAAATACAACTCTTATACTATTATAATATTAAATGATTCATATATATATATATATATATATATATATATATATATATATATGTATGTATATATATATATATATGTGTGTGTGTATATATATATATATGTATATATATATATGTGTGTGTGTGTATAAGATGAGTCAGTCTTACCGTTAGTAGGTCTTATTCACGAAGCCGATCTATAAGGGGTACAAGGAAACTGTCTATAAAATGACGGTTGAATGGGTATCCACTCTCACTCACCGCTTCCTTGATTAGTGGAGGGTCGTTAGCCGAACGGGTAGGATAGGACATTAATTCCTCATTAATAAGTATAATGAATATTATAAAGTAACTAAACGTTTTTATAAATTCATAATCTTAGTTACTTTAGAGTAAATGTGAAAATGATTCTATTTCATTGTACTTTGCACATTGCCAAGTCGTTAGTGGAGTGTGTATGGTTAACTAGCACACTAACTTGGACTAACAAGGGTGGCAAAGGGTAGCTCGAGAATTACCATTGATCAATAGAGCGTGTGTGGTTAACCGACACATTGATTAAGTGGTAAATGACATTGAGAGTGTCAAGCTAATTTGCATGGTTATTCACACCTTGTTTGTGATCCTCGGTATCCCAGTCACAAACTTGAAAGGCATAATTGAGATTAAACATGCCATTGAAAATTTCAATGAATCTCAAAAGAATCCATGAATTTCATTTCATTTAAAACCTAATTGTTCATTTTGTTTTTCATGGTGGAATTGGTAAATCGTCATTTACCTACCTTCATATAGTTTGCAATTGGATTATGGCATCCCTTTTCCAAATTGTGAATTATAGTGTCGGGTTCTAGCCTTAATATTTCATTTGGGTGTTATATTAAGGATTGCTTATCTAATCAAAACTTTGTTCCTTTTCTTTTCTTAGATGTCTGGCTCAAACAACGCTTCCGGCTCGAACTCCAACTCCTCAAGCTCCTTTTCTCTTTTGAACATTTGTGGGAAGGTCACTTTTGATGGGTCCAATTTCAATGATTGGATTCGCAACATTCCCATGGCCTTTCGATACGAGGAGAAAGAATACGTCATCGACGAAAAGCTCAAAGAGATAGATGAAACCAAAGCTTCAACTGAAGAGATAGCTGAGTATAGGGATCACGAAAAAGACGCGACAAAGGTGTCGTGTATAATGGTAGCCACTATGACTCCTGAGCTCCAACGGTTCTACGAAGACTACTGGCCTTACGAGACGTGCCAAGATTTGATGGAAAAGTACCATCAAAGTGCGCGTCAGGAAAGGTACGAGATTGTCGCCTCGTTGATAACAACCAAGATGAAAGATAGAGAGTCCATCACAAGCTACTTGCAAAGGATGTAAATGTATGTGGATCGTCTGCTCAAGTTGAATGTCAAGTTTGATAGCCTCCATCCTCTCTCTCTTGTTTATCTTTTGCTAAGTGGTGTTTGTGACTCCATTAGAGGTGCAACAATTGAGGCACTAATCTTTTGAAGGTCAAGATCAAGCTATCAACAAGAAAAGTATTCTTCAAACCCTAGTTTGTTTATTAAATCTGAAATATTGTATACTAGATTAGGGTTCTTGTTTTGGATAATTGATATGCATGTATAACTTGAGAAAAACCTATATCCAAAGCAATTAGGGTTGCATGTGCACCACAAGGATGTTGTAATGCTCAAAACCCATCAGCAAATTGAAAAAAGTGCAGTGTCAAAATTGATTTTTTATGAAAAAATTGTGACGTTTGTGCAATTTACCCAAAAAAAGAAAACTTTAAAAATGGTTCTTATGTTTTTCCTTTTAATCTAAAAATTGTTTAAAGTCGAACTTTTTATGGTTTTGGTCCCTCAATATAACAGACGAGAAAAAAATTGTGTTAAAGTATATCACATGCATCAAAGGATAGGGACAAGTTTGTTCGTTCTTTGGTCTCTCTCTCCTTTAACGTTGGATGTCTAAATAAATATGTTAGGTCTTTATTGTCTTCCTTCTTCACCCTGCACATTGTTCATAGCGTCTGGATCTTCTTCTATCTTCCTACTTACTACGCTCGTTCGATTAAAAAAAGTTCATATGGTGTTGTGTTTTTATGGTAGAGTAGCAATTATGTGTACATTATGGACATCAACCAACCGTGGATGCAAATTTCATGTTTTCCCTAAAGAGGTAAATTTTTTAAAAGAAATGAAGAGTAAAAAATTTAAGTGTAATTTTCCTTTTTCTTATTTTGAATGCTTCCAAATGTTGTTTTGTATGATGGATTGATCATCCAATGTGTATAAGGTAGGTTTTGATCGTACCAGGTTTACTAAGAAACATTTGTTGGTTTCTACTCAAAAATTAGTTTTAAAAACTCAAAAATAGCAACAGAAGCATTTATAATTTGAATAATATAAACAAGATTGTGCCAACCAAAGGATCATCTTACAAGCAAAAGATATATTAAAACATCCACAAACGATAAGAAAATTAACAACCTTTGAAGCTTTTGGATCCTCCAAGGGAAGTTAGAAAGTTGATAAAGAATGTAGAGTGCATGAAAAACTCCAAAGCTTTACACCAACAATTACCAACTTGAAAAAAATGTTAGCTCTAATTCTTAAGCTTTAAGAAAACAAAGTTGTGACTTAAAGAAAGCATGAAAGTATCACCTTTCCATGTCTTAAAAAGCAAGAGATAAGTGAAAGAAAGTGCATGAGAGTATACGGTTTTGACAAGCGAGAAAGAAAGAGAATGAAAACATTCATAAAGTCGTTTCTTTACTCATTAGGTCTTAACCCTTTAAGCTCTCCATACCTCTAAAGCTTATACTTAATTATTATATCAAGGCATATTTCTAAAGCATGTCTCTCTTAATAAACTAAGTAAAATAAATCAAATTTTGTCTCCATTTGAAATCCACCACAAAGAGAGGTGGAAAACGACAATAACTATAAATTTTCTCTTATGCTTTTATAAGATATAAAACATTATCCCTTTAGCTAAAAGATAAAAATCTTTCTAGTCCAAAAAGATGTACATGACTTAATAAATCATACCTTATGATATATTATGATACTTAAGATTGAAATTATTATTTTCATAAAATAAATAATTTCTAATTAATTATAAGAGTTATAAATAGTCATCAAGAATCAAATTCTTATAAATTATCTATTTGCATCAAGTTGTTTTTAATGTGACCCTTTAAGATCATATGTTATTATTAATATTAATCTAATATAATTTTTTTAGCATAAAGACACTAGTGCAACAGGCACCCTCCATCTCCATTACCCCATAGCGTGCTAAGAACCCGATTCTTCATCCTCTTGAATATGGGAAGTTGATACGCATTCATGTCTTAGAAAATATCATATATATCCATAGAATTTCCATACCTATGAACGTTGCAATCCTCCTGTCGATCCTCTCAATCACTTCTTCCTTAAAACTCACGACCCAAGTCGGTACCAGTTGCTTTCATACTCTCCTTCCATTTAGCAGCTTCAAAGCATGTCATCGCTTCCTTGGAGTTAGATGGTTCATCCATACCAATAGTGTATGATATGTAAGGTCAAACATTATAATCCAATGAGTCAAACCTTTATCACACCGAATGTATAATCAATTTAGTGTCATGTGACACTGATCAGGCTTCAAAGACAACATGATATGTTTCTTGTTAATTAAGTCTTTTGATCCACTATTTTAGTGATATGATATGTTACGTGTTCGTGTATCTTTTATTAAAGGTAGTTATCATAGTTATTAAAATCCTTGATATTTATAGATTTGAATCTATAATAGTCATCAATTTACTATATAAGTTACATTAGGTTATGATGTAATTAATGTTTGGTGTATTCTCTTTGTGTGAGATATTTCTTTAATCGAAAATAGTTTTTGATTAACTTTGTTCTTGTTCTTTATATTGTTTGATATCATATGTTCTATCTCGATCCTTTAATTGGTATCAGAGCAGTCTCTTTTATCAAACAATGACAAAACCATCTTCTTTATCATTTTCTTATTCCGAACTAAACCTCCTTTGTAATGCCCAGTTCCTGATATGTATTTAATTCTTAATTTATTCATTTTTGTATAGAAACTCAACGAGTTGGAGGCCCCAAACTCGTCGAGTAGAGATGGATTTGGACGCGGGTTGTGAAGTCTACTCGACGAGTCGAGAAGCCTCAACCCGATGAGTAGGACTGACAGAATGAAACCCTAATTTTCAGGGTTTTGCACCCTATTTAAACATCTTAACCTCCATAAGTTGGCTTCAATTACAACTTCCATTGTCCCAAACCCTAGCCACGAAACCCTAATCCACTTTTGAGAGTTTTGAGCCATTTTTGTGCATTCTTTGTGATTTTGAAGACGAAGATACTTGAAGAAGGAGCAAGGACGTATAGGAGAAGAGTAGATCCATTAGTTGAGCTTCATTTATGGTTTATCTGAGGTATAAAGCTCCTACCTTGCCTATAGTATTCTTAGATATAGTTTTAGTATGTTTTCTCCATGTTTTGGCCCAAGAATCTTAGTTTGTAGGATTTAAACGTCTTTTGTGGGCAAACCCTTCAGATATAGGGTCTTTAGGGGACTTCATGGCATAAAGGTGCCAACTTTATGGCCATGAAAGTCCCATGCAACTTGTGGACCATCTTTTTGGCCTTTTGAGCCAAGTAGTTTATGCATGCAAGTAAAGATAGGAACTTTACGTGACTAAACTGTCCCTAGAGTCCAGATGTATGAAGTTTGGATGGTTTTGAAGTTGGAACTAAGCCATTCTGAGCTAGGGTTAGGGCTCATTTCTTATAGGATGGGTCTTAATGGGTAAAGTCGGAAACTTTACCCTCCAAGAGGTGTATTCGACCCATATCTGGAATATGGGACTTAGATTCGCAGAATAATGGCTTAATACATTAAGATAGCTTAACAGACTGAAGAACTCGACGAGTTTGGTCGAAGTGTCCCGATTCTATAAAATTAAGGACTCGACGAGTTCAAGAACAGACTCGACGAGTTGAGTGGGAAAGTTTTGATTCTGTTGATAGGAGGAACTTGACGAGTTTGTGAAAGAACTCGACGAGTTGGATCGCGATTTCAGAGTTTTATGATTTATGGAACTCGGCGAATTGATGGGCCAACTCGACGAGTTGAGTCAACCAAAAATGTTGACTTTGACCAGGGTGTTGACTTTTACTTTGACCAAAGTTGACCCTTAAGGGGTTATGAGTATGAAAAGGTAATTAAAGGGAATCTTTTATGTGTAGGAGTTTGAGTGTGGTTGATTTCAGAGCCGAGGACAGTTCAACTACTTTACATCATTTGAGATGAGTTACCTTCCAGTAGAAGTTGGTCGAAGGCACCAATGTCGGCCTACTAGTAGTTGGTTTGGTGGTGATGATTGTCTTTGTGGTAATTTTTTTGGTATGCCACTATCTATTATACCATATGTGCTAGTATGTTATGATATTATGTGATAGTGGTAGGAGGGGTGGGATAGACCCCGTTACCGATCGAAAGGACCGAAGGGGTAAGCCAGCACCTAGATATATTAGACAGTATGTGACTTGTGTGTTTATATACTAGGATGATATGTGGTAGTGGTAGGGGTGAAATAGTCCCCGTTACTGGTTGAAATAGACCGAAAGGGTAGGCCAACACCAATATATGATAGGCAGTTACCGGTTGAAAGAGACCGAAGGGATAGGCCAGCACCCTGATATACTAGGCAATTATCGGTTGAAAGAGAGCGAAGAGGTAGGCCAACACCCGGATATGCTAGGCAGTATGTTATTGTATGATATGTGGTATGATGGAATGATAAGGGAACTCACTAAGCTTTGTGCGGTTTTCAGTTTTGGTTTCAGGTACTTTCTATTAGAGGGGAAAGGAGCCGGCATAAACGCAGCGCATGACACTATATTTTCCACACATAAGATTTTTGGGATTTATACTCTTACATTGTTTCATCATTACATGTTTTGACTATTAATACATGAGTTTTGATATGAGTTAATACTATGAATGTTTTCTAAAAATTAGAATTAAGGGGTTGTTTGATATACGTATGACCGAGTCGGGTCATACGTATTCGGCTGACTCGGTCTGAGATTGTTTGTTAACCGATTTTGGATGGCTGACTGGATAAGAGAAATTTGAGCGAGAAAGCTTGAGAACAATAGTTGACTGAGAATTATTCCTAATCTACCCTTGCCCTACAATTTCTTTCCAACGCCTCTGAAAAGATATCATCTCATCCTCTTTTAGCGACAACCAAGATCCTTTAAGACTAACGATTTGAGCATGCCCCCCACCAATCAACACCCTTCTTCTCATCACGCATAAGGTATGTTGATCTTCTCCTCTTTCACTTACGGTTTTTTTATTTTCCAATTTTTTCTGTTTTGTTCATCTTCTCAAAAACTCATTAGGTACCTTGATCTTCGTTAAATTCTAAAAATTTCTCAATAAAGTTAAGCCATGTGCTCTGTTTCATCATATTTCTCTTTTTTTTATTAGACTTGTGAAATTTCAAGGAGGATAGAAAGGATAGGTTCAATTTCAACCTGCTGGTAAGAGATGATCGATTGCAACCTACCTACTCGTAAGTCCAATTTCATATTATGTTTTATAAAATCCATGTTTATAATCATAAAAAAAGTTTGTTGGTAGTGCTATAACAGAATGTGGAATTGGAAAATTTTTAAAGTCACAAATTTTTTTTAGCTTTTGGAGCTCCTAATGCATGTTATATGTTTGATAAAATGCATAAACCAATATTTAGAGTTTATTAAGATGCGTACAAGATACCATTATATATTGAAGCTTATATATTAAGCTCCTTCTGGTGTTACCCAAAAATAAAGATAAAGTTTGGTTGTCAATTTTAGTCTCTCTTATTTTTAATTTATATATTTCTAGTTTATTTTATCTGCTAATTATAATTTAAATGCAATATTTAATATTTATAATATCATTTTATATATTAATTTATAATAATTAATCATAAATATAGAGATAAATTTAGAGTTTAATTAATAAAAGGATGTATTAAACAATATATATAAATTATAAAAATAAAATGTTCTAAAAATATATTTTTTGAAATAAAAGATAAGGTAGAAAATAAAATAGAGTTGAAAATGAAATACTATTTACACCATTTATGACTCCATTTATGACATTTATGAGGGAAAATTTATGACTCCATTTATGACATTTATGAGGGAAAAAACGAAAATAGGTTGGATACGATGTAATGAGATACACTGGTTATCTTGTGAATAAACAAAACAATGTTGTTACTATATATTATAGTAACAACCACAACCACAAACTTGTTACCCTCAGAAAAGCACCATAATAAAACCTAAACAAACTTTGTTATTTAGTTCGTTATTAACTTTTTTGAGACATAGTATTACAAAACAAACAGGTATTATCATTCTTTTACCTTATTCTTATTGTGGATTTTAAATTTCAACTCCGAAGATTTTCTGTAAATTATAATAAAAATTTACATAATAAAAAAACCACTCAATATAAGGTTAAACAACCTAGCACGCTTAGATGGTAAATTATACGATATTTTTTTAAAAAAAATATAGCTTCGTTTACTGAACCTTGTCCATCATGTAAGAATTCAAGAGGTTCACCCAATAACGATGCCCAGCTCTATTTCCCTGATGTTTACGAGAGATCGATTCACTTTATAATTTGGCAATAGATCCCTGCTTTTATACATCAGGTTAAAACCCTTTTAATTTTGGCAAACGGTTATGATAACTACAGTTTAATTTACATAAATCTAAACTCAGAGAATAGGAATCAATAGGAAATTTGAAGATTGTGGAAGACAAAACGGCAGAAGCAGTTTATGTATAAAAATGTAGGTTTAATCCAGGCCCCCAAATCAGAGAAAATCAGTGGGAGCAGACATGACGACCTAAAAGTTACTTGATCTCCGTGCACATTACCATGCTACCTTCATCACATATATCCAGAGCATCGGCTTATTTGTACACGGATCCTTTGATTCCTTAACGTAAAAAAAATTGAAGAGGCAAACATCAAAACAAAAAATAATGGAAATCAAAAATCGAAATTCAATCGATCGAAGAAACAAAAACAAAACAATAGCGGCCAGAAATAAAGAAAGGATAATTAAATATGAAATCGGTCAAGAAGATGAAAGAAATCTAACATAGAAACATCGGCCGTCGATGCTTGTATATATAAGCATATACGATAGATGGGTTAGGGTTTCTAATATCAAGCCCAAAATAACCCCCCACGGGCCTTACATAGAAGTTAGAACTTATTAGTGATGAGGATTGATTAGGATTTAGGGCAACAGCATATTAATTTTTGAAAAAAATTAAATTAAGTTTTAAAAACTAGTTTTAGTTGAATTTAGTTGAATCGTTATGATAATTGATTTTCGGTTTAACCGTTTCAACCAATAAGTCAATCAGTTTTTATAATCTTTTATTTTTTTTTCATTTCCCTACACATACATAAATTAAATTTTGACTTTTACATGTTCAAACATTAAAAATACATATATAAACAAGTTGTAGATCAACTCAAATATATTAAAATAACATATAACTATAAGTTTTATATTTGTTCACATACATCAAAAAAAATATATATAATACCGATACAAAATATAGTTTTAAATGAATACAAAAGCATTAAAAAATTCATAAAATTTAATATATATTTTTATTTAGAGAAACTTAAATACGTGTGAAAAATATCACCTAAGTTTATTATGCATAATGGTTATTTTCCATTTGTTTTTATTCAATTTAATTGGTTCAACCGGATTTTTGTAAAACCGGTTGGTTCGTTCGGGTTCATAAATAGTTATAAAACCGGTGATAGTTAAACCGCTATCTTTCCTGGTTTCCGGCCAACCGGTTTAACCGGCCCACTCAAACCGATTTTTAAAACATTGTTAAATGTGGTTTACATAAGCACCCTCCTAACTTTCCACAATTATATATTATTAATGATAATTACAACAAATGAAAAATAATCGTCTTCCTAATTGTTATATACCAATTTCTAGATTGGATGAAACTAAATGATTTTTCAAAATCAGGTAGAACAGTTGTGATAGAACTTGTAAAAAAATAGTTTGTACTAGTTTATTGGTTGTGGATAGTTGAATTTCACTTAACCCGTTAAAAATAGTTCATTTCCAAAGCAAATTGAAAAGCTCGATTGATTAGATTATCTAAATTATACACAACTTCGAAGATTGACGCATACCAAATCCAGATGTAAAAAAATTCTTAGTTGTATACTAGGTTATAACTCATATACTACACCGTTAATAAAACTAAAAACACTGAAACTTATAATAATAATAATAATAATAATAATGATAATAATAATAATAATAATTTGCAAACATATAAGATGAGATTGAAATTACAAATGAATATGTATTTTAAGCAAGGTTCTAAATGACATGAGCCGTGGCTTGACGGTAAGGTCAAACCTAAGCCATGACGAGCCTTGACAAGCCATTTCATTTTTCTAGGCATGATAACTTTATATACATTAAAAAATATAAATCATATAGTTATAGAATTATGTCAAATATATCAAGTTTTTAGAAGTGTTATATTATCATTTAATATAGAAAAGTTAACAAAAATTCAATATTTTTAGGCCCGATGAGAAAACAAAAAACAAAAAATTCCGCGCCTTGGAAAAAACCCGCACCCTAATGCGATAAGGTGCGTTTTGACACAGTATTTGGTCACCACGCTTAACAAACACGTCTATGACGTTTTCGTAACGGCTACATCATGCCTCACGCCATGACATGCATTTTAGAACCATGAATTTAAGTAATAAATCAATAATATTCAAAATGATAAGAAATATTAAATGTGAATTAATAAAAAGAAAACGTAAAACAAAAATAAGTAAACACTGAAGTTTTCTAAAAGCATATAGACATTTTCCAATAGAATTCTAAAATGATAGATATTTTTCCAAAAGAATGTGAGCAAAATAAATGCTTACGCTTAAATAAAGCAATATTATTCAAACTAACAAAAATAAACATACATAAATCATATATTTTCAAAAAAACTTGTAAATAACTACAACATTTGATGGAATTTAGATAAATACATATTTAAGTAATAAAACAGTATTGTTCAAATGTCTTAACAAAAAGAACATACATAAATCATATAGTTCCAAAGTTTTTTTTTCCTTGTATACAACATTCGATGGAATTTAGATAAACTAACTTTAGAAAATAGTTTTTTGTTGTAAATCCAAATTGTCAGTTGAATAATAATCTACAATTAACCAATACATGTATGATCGTTTGTGCCCTCTATTGCAACCATAAAAGATTTTTCTATATCAATTGTGATAATGTTATGGGAATTGGGAAGTATGTTGTAACTGTAGCGGTATCAAGTATTAAGTATTAGTATGTGATATAATCAGGATTACAATTGAAATTAGCTAACCAATTATTTGCATTTCCCATGATGGTAAAAAAAAAACGGTATTCTTGATATTGTTGCGACCGACTATTCATAGCTTGGAAATTCAAATTGATTTTGAGATTTGATTGATTTGAGGTTTCAACTTGTTTATTAAGATGAAGACATATCAAATGTTTCAATTTTGACTTTAGCTTCGTTTAAACAAACTTTGTTGATTTTAGTTAGGGATAATGACTTAAAAGGGTAACATATTATTGGTTTTGTACACATTTAGTCCATTATTTTTTTATCCACATTTTACCCTTGAACTTGTTCTTGTGTATAAATTAAGTCATTATTACTGGTTGCTTCCGATTAAGCTGGTCATTTTGTGTTTGGATAGTTTACGTGACAGTTACCCTCTTCCACCATCATTTATCAAGAAACCTCATTTACGAACGAAGATCAATTAGGGTTCTATTGTATTTAATCTGTTCTTGATCAGTGCCTCATTACTTACCTTTCTCTTCTCTCAATCTCTCAATACACCATTCTGATTCAATGGAGGAAAGCCAAGTTTTTCCAAAAGTCGATGTACACTATAACAATACTTTTGTGCCTAATCCATTAGTGTATTTTGGTCCACAAGTACTACGTCTGAATGAAGATGCAAACAAGTTTGTTTTCTCCGATTTCATCAAATATGTCGAGAAGCTTATCGATTTTTAGTGCAAGCATGTGTATTACTGTATACCTGAAGTGAGATTGAGTGAGGGGCTCCAAAAACTATAAAATGAATGTGACTACTCTGAGTTTCTTAAGGTTGCAAATGCTAACAGACATGTGGATGTGTATATTGACCGTGAAAATGAACCTATAATTGAGTGGATTCAGAAAGAAGAACCAGACGATGAAGAACTTATGTATTCAGAAGAAGATGTTGACTTTGTTTTGGCAAATGATGAGAACCGTGAACATGAAGAGGATGAAATTGTTACATCAAGCAAAAGAATCTTCAAAAGAACCTATAATGATAAGTTTTTGAACAAGTTATGTCCAGTAGTTGTTGAAGATGAAGATGAAAAAGGCAATGAACTTCCAACTATCTACCATAGGCATGATGCTACTCAGGAATGGAGGAAGATGAAGCCTGAACTATGTATGAGATTCTCTTCTCCTGCTAAACTTAAGTCATCTCTCAGTAACTATGCAGTTGCACATGGATATGACTTGTATTATGAGAAGAATGACAAGGATAGGTTGCTTGTAAAGTGTTGTAAAGGAAAAAGACCACAATGCCTTTTCAGACTGTGGGCTTCCTGGATGAAATATGAGCAAACATTTCAAATAAAGTCCCTTAGAGAAGACCATATTTGTTCAAAGGCATTCAAACTTGGGTCAATTGTTACCTACAAGTGGATAGGGAAACAAGTTGTCACTGATATTTTGGAGCCCCCTAAAATGAGTACGGGGAAGATGAAAGTTATGGTATCCAAGTTATTCAACATAAATGTTCGTGTTGGACAATGTAGGAATGCAAAAAGATTTGCATTGTGTGAAATTGATGGTGATTTGAAGGATCATTATTCCAAGTTGTGGGATTATGGAGCTGAACTTGAAAGGGCCAACCCAGTATCTCGTTTTGAAGTGTATGTGTAGCCCCAAAATAATTATATTGTGGTGTTTGAAAGGTTTTATATGAGCTTTAAAGGAGTTGATGACGTGTTAGATGGGTGTAGGAAGGTAATTTGGATAGATAGATGTTTTCTGAAGGGCATCTGTAAAGGGGAGCTCATCTCAGCAGTAGGCAGGGATAGAAACAGTAACATATACCCAATAGTCTGGGCAGTAACAAATGTTGAGAATAAGAGTACATGGAAGTGGTTCTTGAACAATCTAATGGAAGACATAGATGAAGGGGAAATGATAATGGAATCACATTGATGTCAGATGGAGACAAGGTACATATATACACAAATTATCTTTTACAAAAATTACCTTTTTCACAAACTAACATTCCAAATCAATGCAGTGTATAATGGAGGTTGTGAAAGAAAGATGTCCCAAAGTTGAGCATAGGTTGTGTGCTAGGCACATCCTTGCTAACTTCCATAAAAAGTTTAAGGGTGAGTGTTACATTAAACCTTTTTGGAGGGTTGTAAAGGCAACTACAAGCACTTAAAGTAAAGTAAGAAAGGAAAGTAATGCAAGAAACTGTCCTTCACAAGTAGGTCCAAGCACTCCAGCTCTAAGTGCTCCAACACATGTCAATCAAGATCCCTTGACTCAAGAGCATGTCCATGTGAATCAAGAGTCTGCCATTCAAGAGAACGTGCATGTGAATCAAGAGCATGCGAATGAAGATCCTATGAATCAAGAGCATGTGAATGAAGTACCTATGTTAGGTGCAATTTGTGCACCTTTTTGCACACCTTTTAGTCCCTTTTCATACATCTATTTAGCATAATTGCTCATCATTTTTATTGAATTTCATCATATTCATGTTAGTCTATAGAACAACCTTATTTGCACACTTTCATGTCTTTCTCAGGTAATCCGGAACTTGGAATGCGCTTTGGGAGGTGTCGGGAAGCATTAGTGAAGATTTCGGGATGATCGGGCGAAGAACGAAATAGTTGGAACAATCAAATTTGGATTCGGAGTCAGGGGGTACACGGGTCGTGTTGGATTTACACTGCAAAATCAACACGGGTAGTGTTGACCAAAATGGGAGTTGTTGACCATGCTGAACACGGGCCGTGTTCAACCCAAAAACAAACTTTTGGCAATTTTTCCTATCTTTCATATTACGGAAATCGGGTCATTTTTATAGATACACACATATCAGAGCACATTTTGTGAGGAGATTTCGAAGGTTTTTGCAAGGATTTGATCAGTAATCATTTGGAAACATTATTTCTAGTATTTGTAAGTTGTAATTGCACATTATTTCCATCTTTTTAACTTTTGATCTTGTTCTAGCCATGTGTGGCTAGAACCCTAGTTTCTCAAACTTCATGTCATGACTTATTAGTTGTGATTTCAATCATATGACTTGATGTTTGCTTTTAATTTCTATATGGTGAATTTGATTTTGCTTCAATCGAATGTTTGATTCTAATTGTGATTCTTATTGGCCATTTGAATTAGGGTTAGGTCATTCAAGTTATCTCTTTTACAAAATTCGTAATTGTTTTGTGAAAATTGAACAAGTAACAAGCACTAAACTGATTTCCATTTAACGAATTTAGTGTAAATCTTATTCACACACTCTTAAGCTCCCGAAAATTGGGTGTTGTTGGGAACATTCACATAAAGTTTAATGCAATCTTTCAATCTAATTTTGAGAACGTGTTTAGGTTAGGCTATTAAGGTTAGGGTTAATCAAAGAGTTTGTTTTGGTTAATTAATGTGGTGAATGGGAAGTGTTAGAGTTTGTTAACACTTTCAAGTACCAACTTAGATAGAACTGAGCAAATATCATGTTGTCTTGGAATCACATTGCTAAGTTGTCACACATAGAGTTGGAGTACTCACAAATTCTGAATTTAATTCGATCATTTAGTTTATTACTTATGTTTTTAATTGTTTGTTTAATCATTGCGTTCCAAACACCCCTCTGTTTACTATTGGTGACCATAGTACCTTGTGCAAAGAGGTATAAACCAATTGTCTCGTGTCTATGTGGATCGACCCTACTTGCCTTGTACTACCTTTTAATGCAATATAATAGTGTTATTCTGGACTATATCGTACCCCTATTATTTGTTGGGTTTGATACCCCTAACAACCTATCAACCAAGACCTTGTGAATCTAGTACCTGTTAACCAAGTGTCTGTGAATCTTGGTGTTAGAGTGCCTAAGAGTCTTGGTGTTAGAGCAATGAAACCTTCAGAGAGAATCAACAAGATACAAATCAGGAAGCATGTTTTTCGAAAAGATGGCAAAGGAGTGACTGAGGACAACCCAATTACTTTAGACTGATTAGGGTTACTTGTTTTCTTTTGCTTTGCAAGTATGTAATAATACACTGTGTATGGTGACTTTATTTTGTTAATTGGGCCAACTTTTGATGTAATTGACAATACTACACTTGCTTGTAACCTAACAACTTTTTATGGCCTTTAAGTAATGGAATCGAATATGGTATCCCATGTCAATTGTGTTTTGTCTTTTTCAATATTTATTGGTATCAATGCATTACTTTATTAAGAAGGTTATAATGGGAATCATATGTCAATTGTCTAATGGGAATCATATTCCCTATTTGTTTTTATCAATGTCCTTTGTCTTTTGGTTATTGAAATTGCAGACAAATTCAATTATCATTGTCCTTGTCCTTTGGCTGTTGAAATTGTAGCCAAATTCAATGTAGATTAGAATCAAATGTGTGCTATATGCAAACTCCATTCAATACATTAAATATAAACCATTCAATACATTTCATATAAACCATCCAATCCATACATCCAAAACACCACAATTCAATACATCAATACAACTGTTTCAACCCTATAACTATGTGCTTTATTCTTCAGCTCTTGAACTTCTTTCTTCAAACATGCAACATCATCTTTAATTGCTTCAAGTTCTTGTTCTAAATCCGGATTCCTAGTCACAGGTTCATCAATCCATTCCCAATACTTACACTTCTTACCCGATTTCTTTGAAATCAAATATAAAGATTGTAAGAAGCTCATTATCTTTATTTATTACAAGGAATATCAAAAGTACAAAGGGAAATCAAGATCGACATACCAGAGAATTGGGGCAAACTTTGAACTTTTTTTTAGGGTTGTCTTTAGTCTTGGATGTGCATATTCAAACTGGGAGTCGACAATCACAAAGCTCCTCTTTCTTTGCGATGGAACCAGGTGAACTGGGATTCGACATCTTCTTCTTCGATTTTGGGTATGGGTTCGAATGTATTTTGATTGAAGTTAGGGCTAGGCATAGTAATATATGCAACGGAACTCATAGATGATCCATGTAGGAGTGTTTTCTTTTAATGAGTGTACACATAGGCAGTCCTGTCAGCAAATATGGAAGCAACCGGTAATAATGACTTAATTTATACATAAGAACAAATTCAAGGGTAAAATGTGGACAAAAAAAGTCAGGGACTAAATGTGTACAAAACCAATAATATGTTACCCATTTAAGTCATTATCCCTTTTAGTTATTATTAAGATGAAGACATATCAAATGTTTCAATTTTGACTAGAGTTTCGTTTAAACGAACTTTGTTGTTTTCGGTTAAAATAAAAGAAACTTCGTAACTTTAAAATATAAACTCACGATTGCTTTCTAACGCGGGGAAATATTAAGAAGATAAAGATTCATAACTGAAAATATATTGCCTGATAAACTCATCAAACAATATCATATATTTTTTTTACACTTTTCAAAATACATTTCAAATGTTGAAGTGGTGAAAGCTTCTAGAAAATATTTATTTTTGTAAAAAATGTTGCTCTTATAAAGTATTAACTACGTTTATCAATATACTAGGTGTGAGACTCATGTATTACATGAGTTTATTTAAAAAAAAATTAAATATGAAATTTTAACAATTTGAGAAGTTTGAATTTATAAGAAAAACGAGAAAAAATTTAAATTATTAAAATTAATGAGACTCTAATACATTGAATACATTACATATATACATCATTTCTAATAAATACCTTACATATATATATTACCTTACATATTAAATGTTGAATTTTAATTTAATAAAATGAAAATTACAATAAAATGACAAGTGGAAAATAGAAAATTCAAAAATTTTAGAAAATGTCATGTGTCCAAATGAAGGAGAAGATGACATGTGGGAAAAAAAAAACTTTCATTTATTAAGAAGGATATTATACAAGAAAACATATATATTGTACAAGAAAACATAAGTACCTTTTTTTCTAAAAATATATATGTTTTCTTTTAATTTTTAAAACAAAATACAAATTTCTAATCTGCTTTGAAAAAGAAAAACGTGATTTACGTTCTCTGTTATATTTGAATTGCTTGAAAAGATTATTAGTTTTTTTTATTATTATTAAGACAATAGGATGGTAATTATATAAAAACAGAACATAATCATGAGAGAAACCACCCGATAAAGGCATAACTAAAAAACTATATAATTTTAAGAATTTAGAATATATCCGATGGGAGCTACATGACACAAAGAATTTAGAGATCCAACAGGAATACACAATGGGAAGAGTGCATATTTTCATTTACTTTTTTAAACTAAGGATCATACACTATGAGAAGTGATCCCTGTCTCTCAATTTTCCAGTGAAAAAAATCATGTAAAAATCCGTTATAAAGCTTATTGACAATTTTAATATCACCAATAACCACATCTTTTGTTGCTTATCATTTATAGCAGCCAGTTGTTAAGTAAAAAAAATAACTCTTGAAGATGATAGGGTCATAACTGAAGGTATGTCCGAAACCCTAAAACAGAAAACCAAAATCAAAGTAGAGGATGTGTAGAAGGGAATTACAACCAAATGAAGCAAGTATTGCATGACTTTTTGTTACCTTCACATACTATTTACCAATTTGCAATAAGATAATTAAACCAAAAGTTCCAAGATTTTATAGTCAAACACCTACAAGAATGAGATTAAATAGTTCTAATAGAATGTATAAGTCCTTAATACATCAAAAGAAAACTTAAGATTACCAATCTCAAGATGTTCATAATTTCATTGTAAGGTTATTTCCATAAAAGACCCTATATTATGACTTTTTTCTTTTTAAACCAAAATTTTTTTCTTTTCCAAAAAAGACCCAACTTTTATGTGTTACTTGTTATTTCAGACCTAGCAGGTCACCAATAGGTAAATTAGGTATTTTTGTTTCATAAAAGACCCTATGTTTTGTAGTTGTTTCCATTTTAGACCCGATTTTTTTTCAAAATAAACTAAACTTTAAAATTTGTTATAATCTTCAAGACCAAATATATAAGTTACTTATTGACTACAACGAAAAAGAAAGTATACATGTATACACTAAAAAATGTTATCTAATCTATTATCTTTTGAGCGAATGTAATCTAAAAGAATTGTAAAATTTTATTTTTATCTAAAAGATATAATTAGACTTTATCTTGGATATATATTATGTCATTAAACATGATATATTGTTTATAGAAAATTTTATTATTACCGATAATAAAAAGTTTGAAGTTAATTTGATATTTTTTGGTAACATGGATAATACATGGCTAAGAAGAATATTTTAGCATAATAACAATATTTTTTTATTTGTAGATAAAAAATACCATATAATTTAACAAACTGTATACAAAATAATTTTTTAGTTTGTCCATTATACTTATTTGGTGAGTTTTGACATATTTCCCTCTCTCACTTTTCTATATTATTTTTTTGGCCGAATTTTTTAATCAATTTTTTTAGAACAGCTAACAAACGCACTCACTATCATACTCCTAAACCAAAGTCATAGAATATTTTGTAGTATTAGCCCATTATTAAATAATATGTTATAATTATATCAAATAAATACATAAAAATCTTAATCCTAAATATTGTATTAGTTTTGTTTAGATATATGAGATTCAAGTTTAAGACTTTCTTAAAAAAATGTTAACATCACATATGAATACATAAAACTATATTTTAGGAATCAAACCGTTTAAGCATAAGTTGAAAATTCAAATAACAAGAATGGTGCACACTTAAATATCAAAATACGAAGGTTGATATTATTAACAATGGTTGGAATGTGGTGAATGAGCAAAACTGACAAAACTATGAAATTTTGTTGTAGAGAAAAAAATTGAATAGTCGACCTACTACCTCATTTTATTAATCTATCTTATGTATACATGGTGTTTAGATCAATACATGGTGTTTGTATATCAATGTTATTGAATCTTAAAGATAATCATAATAATTACCAACATAAAATATAGAATTTCATTTTAATTTGAAAGGATATAATCATGTTTTTATGCATGAACGAAGTTAAGCTTCATTAAATCGGTGTAGTTAAGTATCTTATACAACTAGTGTTAAAGGTTGTAACCAATTTTAAAGTTAAGTTTATTTTGAAATAAAAAAAACATTTTAGGTCTAAACTGGAAAAAAAGTACAAACTATAGGGTTTTTTATGAAATGAAAATACTTGATTTTCCTTTTGGTAACCTGCTAGGGTCTAAAATAACAAGTAATAAGTAAAAGTTGGGTCTTTTTCGAAAAAGAAAAAAAATTTAAGTCTAAAAAGAAAAAGAATCAAAATATAGGGTTTTTTATGAAAATAACCATTCGTTGTAAGAAATCTATGAAAATGAGAGCCATACGTAAAATAGATATTTCATAAACATAAAATTGGAGTTATGGGTTTTCAATTAGCTAAATCCAATTCCTCAAACCCTAAACCTCATACTCTTAGAGACTTCATTGACCAAACATTAAGTCTATTTATGAAAAAAGTGCTAAATCATACCATTAAGTTTATATTTCATGTTTTAAAATCATCAAAACTAGTTGTGAAACCCGTATATTATACGGGTTAATTAAAACATAATGTTAAACAGGAACGATTAAATGAAAAGTTTATTTGAATTTGAAATATGAAATAAGTGAAAATTATGAAAAAAAAAACATGCAAAAAATAAATTAATTAAAATTATATGTTTAATTGTTAGACCTGTGTACTAAACGATTTATTATAATAAAATGTTAAATACAAATGTTTAAAATGTAAATTTATTTGAAATTGAAATTGAAATTTCAAATTTGAAATTTGAAATTTGAAAATTGAAATCAATAGCTATTATAGTAGGTTTAATTTATGGAAACTAAATTAATGATATAGTGGAAATGAATAATGAAGTAATTGACAAGTGGAAAATAAATATATTTCAAAATTATGACAAAATGACATGTGGCCAAATAAATGAGAGAATGACAAGTGACAATAACATTTTCATTTATTAGGGTAAACAGGAGGCATCATTGATGCAAACTTGTTATAAATCTTGATGTAGTTTTTTTTTTTTTTTTTCTTTTTCTCGGGTTGATGGAGGTTTGTGATAAATAAGGTTTTGATCTTTCTTTGTTTGATGCATGTTGAAATCATGTCTTATTTTTTTTTCTTCTAAATTTGATGCAGTTTGTTAGAAATCGTGTTTTGATTTTCATTTTTTTTGTTGAAATCAAGTCTTTTTTTTTTCTGGTTTTAATCGAAGGTTGAAATTTGGATTTGGTTCAACCAACTTTTATTTTCCTGGATTAATTAGGTTTTATTTTGGTTTGGTTTTAATTTCAGGTTTAAGATTTGATTTTGGTTTAGCTTCGTTTGATTTGGTTTGGTGTTAATTTCAGGTTTAAATGTAAGGGCATTCATTCTCGTTATCATAACCATTGCTTAGGCCGGACGGTATGGAGTGTGGGGAGAGGGTGCAGGACGTTTCCCGCACAGGGGAACACCACACCGTAGGTGCGGGAAGCTAGGCACGGGAAGAAGGTGGGGGTGGGGATCCCGTGTTCTCACTCCTCACGTGATTCGTCGATTTCTTTTCTTCTTTTTTTGATTCCAACGGCTATATAGCCGTTAATATATATACATTTGTTTTTTTCTTAAACTATAAATACCACAACATCCAACCATTTTTTTAAACCATAACTTATACTTCTCTCCAAAAAAAATATTATTCAAAATGTCATGATCTTCATCATCCGATTCGACGGCTGTAGAGGAAGCTAAGTTTATTGGTTCCGTCATGGCGAAAACGGTTGCATACTATCAAAACCGACTAGGCGAAACATCACGTGCACGATCTAAACCAAGAAATCCACGGTTGCGTAGAAATCACGAAGTCGGACACAATCGCCTTATAGAAGATTATTTTGCAGATGACGCCATCTATGCTATAAAGTTTCGACGTCGGTTCCAGATGAGGAAGGAACTATACTTACGTATTGTTCACGATTTGGAAGGCCGTTTTCCATATTTCCAATGGCAAATGGATGCAAGGTGGATAAAAGGTTCCTCTCCCGTTCAAAAATGCACGACTGCAATTCGTCAGCCAGCATACGACATGGGCGCAGACAAATGGGACGAGTATTTTAGGATGTCAGAGCGTACCGTGCGGGAGTGTGTGTACAAGTTCTACAAAGCGATCTATTTGGTTTATGGGCAACAATATTTGCGCAAACCAACTATCAACAATATCCTCCAATTGTACACGGTGCATGCATTGAAGTTGGTCATTATGCCCCAACGCATGGCGTGGTCAGTACACGAGAGGCGACCACAAAGAGCCGACGATCATTATAGAGCCTATCGCATCACATGATCTTTGGATATGACATTCATTCTCTGGTCCAGCTGGTGCAGACAATGACATCAATGTGCTAGACCAGTCGTCGGTATTCAACGATATCTACCTTGAAAGTCGCACAATATACCTTTTCAAGCAAATGGGGTAGCGTATAAACGTATATACCATCTTACGGATGGTATATATCCTCCCTTGTCTGTTTTTGTGAAATCGTTTACATGTCCTAACGACCCGAAAAGGAAAAAGTTTAAAGATGCGCAAGAGTCAGCTAGGAAGGATGTGGTGCGAACATTTGGTGTACTTAATAGATGTTGGTAAGTACTAACGGTCGGGGCAATGTCATATGAAGTGAAAAGGTTGCAACACGTAATGTATGATTCTTGAAGACGAAGGAGAACGATATGCCGATACAATGAAAATGAAGTTTTTCCAAATGTCGAAGGAGTAGCCGTTGGTACACAAGAGTATAGGGTGAATAAAAGAGAAGTACACAATCGTGTCATTCATCACGCACTTCGTGCTGATTTGGTGGAGCACATTTATAAGGCTGATATTCAGCCCCCGTTAGAGTTTTGTCACGATGATTTGTTTGACGAATCAGACGAGGATTCTGATATATTCGTCGAGAGTGAAGATTCCGACGACGAGAGTGACACGGGGATAATGATGACGAGGACAATGAGGGCGATGATTCCAAGTGACGTATTTGGTTTATTTAAAATTAGGATATTAATTATGTTTTCTATGTTGTGGGTTGTCTGATTTTTTGTTTGCGTTTTTTTTTTAATTTTCTACTTATTTAAATAATAGGTTTAATCTAATTTTTATTTTAGGTAATGAAATGCTTTTTATTTTAATTAAATTTTATGTTTATTAATAATTTAAAAATTATAAATCATAAAAAAAATATATTTAAAAAAAAAGTGAGGGAAGCCCTTCCCACCCATTTTTTGGGTTTTAGGTGAGGGAATGGGTGGTATGACCCACAAAAAGTGAGGGAAGCTTCCCTCCCATACCCTCCGGTCTTAGAATCATCATTGTCATTCTCAAAGCATCCTAAACATGAAAATTTGAGACAAACATAATTGACTAGATTCAATACAATAACCTCTGGAAGTATATAACAAAATATATCAAACTATTAGTTAGTTACTGGATTAATTCACTTTAATTAGGTTATTAGTTAATTATATTTTATCTTATACGGGAAGATAATCTTAAATGTTTGTGGTTTTATGTTATTTTATGGATTATCCACCCCACTAAACAGAAGTTTACAAAGCATGAAAGGCAAAAGAAGTAAAACTTAAAGCACACATTATAGAAGCAAAGATCACTCTTACTTGTCTTGCCACAAATGGTTGAGGAAATCAACAACAAGATCAACCTGATCATGGAATCCACATGTTCAGTAGTTCATGATGCTCATCTACTAAATCGTAAGAATTGCAATTGCCATCTATAAGCATTTAAGAATATTAACACAAATACAATAGAAAGTAGAAAAACTGATGACTTGGTATTCAACCAGTTATCATAGCCATTGCTTACAATCATCACGATTATTCATAAATCATCCTAAACATTAAAATTGTAGAGTGGCAGACAACAATCATTAATCTATTTGATAAAGCATTTGCAAAGTAACCAATAACATAGAGACAAAGAGATTAAGCTTTCGAATACACATGGTTTGCGAAATACCTCGTAAAATCCGCCAATTGGAGTGAAATAAGTGTTCAATTTGGAGAAGTGTTTTAAGATTGGGAGAACATAGTTAAAGAAAGTTGTGAGTTGCCACATTGAAGGCGATGAGCGCGAAAACTTCACAGACAGGAGAATTAGGGTTTTGGAGAGAAGACGATTTAGGGGCAAAAAAAAAAAGAACAATTTCTCGATTTGTGTGTGTCATCCTTGCGCAGGGGGCATGCTAATCTTCCCTGTATCGTTCCAATTTTATCGGATGTCCCCAAAGGGACAATATTACTTGCAGAGCTCTGCCATATAAACAACTCTCAGGTTCTTCTCATAGTCGATATGGGACGACGCGAGTTCAAAGCCAACTAATTTGACTATTCATGGTTTTGCATTTTCACCAATCGAATAAAACGTATCCTTTATATCATTATCTACAAAAATAGCTTTTCTTAAATATATAAAATATCATTAACTTAATCAAAAAACTTAACAGTTAATTAATTTTATTATTCTCTTATATCTTTATTAAGTTTATTTTTGTTATATCAAAACATTAAAACCAAATATATACAAAAGATATAATTATAAATATTTTTTTGACGTATAAAATAATAAGTTCAATCTATTAAAAATAATAGCATATATTTGTTATTTTATTATTAATATTTATTGATAATTAATACTAATAAAATCAATTAAATTATTTTGCTAAATATTAAGAACACATGTATGGCATGGCATGATATATATACATAAACAACTGTTGAAGTGATCTGTAATATAATTAAAAGATTCGATTACAATATATCTTTCTTAATAGGAGACTAGGAATGCATATGAGGCTTTTTGGTTCGATTATTGGTCAAAACCGAACCATAACCATTATAATTAATTAATGTATTTTGATAACTATTGTTTATCTATTATCAATCGTTTCAGTTAATGATTTTAACTGGTTTATAGTTTTGGTTATCGATTAATATCGGCTAATCATAATCATCCAAAATAACAATAAAAATAGAAAGTAATGAACCCCTCACATGTCTTATGATCCTTGTAATTTTTTACTTTCATTTTATAAAGATTAACAATTAGACATATACAATTAATCAAACCGTTATATTCTTTAAAATAGAAAATTTAACGAACTTATTGAAGAGTGGTAAGTGCAAAGTTGTCAAACTGCATAAAATAGGTATAAACAAAATATACGATATTTATATTGCATTAAAACCTACAAACCTATCACTATCATTTATCAAACTACTTATTTCAACAAAAATGAATAACATTACAAACATATCATAAATAACATTTTAATAAAAAAAAAAACACTAAAGTATATATCTTCCACTTTCTTCGTACATTATAAACGAATAAAATATACATAATTTAAAGTTGTTTCCATTAAAAGGAAACTATCAAACAAATACTAAGACTCGATATCATAAAAATTATACATTCATGTTGAGATTTAAGAACGTAGACAATTAATTGAGAATCTAAGTCTTTAATTATACATTCATGCCTAATATTCAGTAAGTAACTGTGTGTCATTTGTTTGATGTTGTGTGCGTCGTGCAATAGTCAATTCGTTTCCTTATACACGATTGAAAAATCTAAGTACCGTTGGATTGCTGATAGAAGGGACGAAGATGTTTTGAATTGGAATTGGGTTAGACAACCACGTACCAGACTTGAGTTGGATGAACTTCATCGACTAACGCAAATATGTTATGGAATTACATTTGGCGATGAAGAAGATGGGTGGCGTTTCAATTTAGCCAAAGATGGTAGATTTCATGTTAATGTTTTAAGACTAGCAATTGATAAGAATCTATCCACACCTACTTTGTGTAAGTTAATCTGGTGCAAAATTATTCCATTGAATAATACTTGCTTTATATGGGGAGCATATATGTAACATTCCAAAATTCAAGGCCAAAAATTTCATTTTTAAATAAGTTATTATAAAACCATAAGTATAAATACATCCATAATAACCTCTCATGTCAAAACAAAGTGTCAGTAGTCAAACATGTTATCATAAAATAATATGAGAATGTAATCCTAAAGATCTCATATGCGGAAAACATAGTGTGATGCGCTGCGATCGAGCCGACTCATTTCCTTTGAAACAATGTACCTAAAACCAAAACTGTAAACCGTAAGCACGAAGCTTAGTGAGTTCCCCCATCATATCACATACCATACAATACACATACTGTCGGGCGATTATGGGGTGCCTAATCTACCATGCCAGACCATTCTGGGGTGCTTGACCTACCATGTCAGGCCATTATGGGGTGCATGACCTACACATGTCAAGCAATTCTGGTGTGCCTGACGTAGTCAAGCAGTTCTTGGGTGCTTGACCTACTTTGCTGGTTAGTCAGAACCAGGCCTAGGGACTAATCCCTTAACTAACACTATCACATAATAACATGACATAATCATACTACTAGGCATGCAAGGGTACTGACTACCCCTTCAGTATCTTTCAATCGGTAACCGGGGACTATTTCACCCATACTACTACTAACATGTATAACAGAGCACTCTGGCACACAGAGTATATCAAATAGCAGCAAACCAGGCAATTATCACAAAGACAATTATCTAACACACATCTCCTACTAGTGGGCCGACATTATGGCCTTAAACCCATTTCTACTGGAAGGTAACTCACCTCACACTACTGAAGTCCCGCAAACCCAACCCCTATTGCTGGATGACAGATTCCTGAACTGTCAACATCAAAACATCACCCAATTAATAATTGGGTTCCAATACATAACCATAAGTCTATGCTTGGGGTAAGAGACTACTCTACACCTAACTTGGCTTGATTCAAGCGCAAGGCCCAATCCAAAGGCCCAAAAGTCCAACTATGGCTCAAAGCCCAACATATGGCCCAATTTTCCAAATTGGGCCCAAACCTTCACATGGTCTCATTCTAAGGCCCAACCATTTATTCCAGTCCAACAATTGACATTTTAATGGCCTAATATCATATAACCATTAAGTCCTAAACTATGGCCCAATTTTCCAAATTGGGACCAAACCTTCATATGGGCCTTACCCTAAAGCCCATCTAAATATTCTAGTCCATTTGATTGTTTTTGGATGGCCCATTATTAGCCCAATCACCAAAGCCCAAGTGAAATTAAGGTTTTACATAAAATGACAATTAGGGTTAAGTGTTTCTCACTTAACCCATTAAGGACTTAATCCATTAAGTCCATTACTTTACTAGATAAGTCATATGGTGTGATTGGGTGTAATTCACAATTCCATTCCAATGGCCCAAATGTGGGTCCCGATAAGTCCAAGGAAAAATTAGCCTTTGTGGAGAATCTTCTTGGAGAAAGCGAAAAATTAATGTGGCAGCAATGGCGAACTGCATACCCAGGAGCATACTCTGTTCTTGAAACAAACGCAGACGACCCATAAAATATAACTTCACAAGTAAGACAACTAATTATAATGGAGGATCCATATAGAGGATCAATTGATGAACCGAACAGAGCCTACAGGGACCTAGATAGAATAACTTGTGAAGAAACTAAAAATTTGTGGTCATTCTTGCAAGGTTTCAGACGATTGGCAGTAAAGTCCGGAAAATTAAACTTTCCCTCAACAACGGAAAAACTCTTTGCTAAACTTCCACCCTCTTTATCCAAAAAGATAAAAATGGGAGTCTATAACAATCAATAGACTCAACAGTCAAACATGGTCTGATAACAAGGCAAAATTAGCCTTTATGGAGAATCTACTTAGAGAAAGCGATAAATTAATGTGGCAGCAATGGCGAACTGCATACACAGGAGCATACTATACTCTTGAAACAATCGCAGACGACCCACAAAATATAACTTCACAAGTAAGACAACTAATTATAATGGAGGATCCATATAGAGGATCAACTAATGAACATGACAGAGCCTGCAGGACCTAAATAGAATAACTTGTGAATAAACCAAAAATTTGTGGTCGTTCTTGCAAGATTTCAGACGATTGGCAGTAAAGTCTGGAAAATTATAATTTCCATCAACAACGAAAAAACTTTTTGCTAAACTTCCACCCTCTTTGTCCAAGAAGATAGAAGAATCATTTAAGGCCAAATACCACGATCTTAATGCATGAGTGTTACCTGCAATCAAATTTACTCATACTTTCGTCTCAGAAATGTGCAAAGACGCGACTCTTGCCAAAGAATTAAGGGATTTATCTCTTTGTTCTGCCATACCAATTCCCGGTTATTATAAAAATGACAGGAAGAAATATGGAATGAGAAAATCAAGGACATACAAAGGAAAACCACACAATTCTCATGTAAAGCCATTCAAGAGAAAATACAAAGATGATAGAGGACGAGTAAAGAAGTGTAAAGGCTTTATTTGTGGAAAGGAAGGAAACTTTGCAAAAGATTGCAAAAGTAAGCAAGGAAATATCGCAAGATCAACTGTTTATCAAGAATTAGATCTTGACGACAACTGGGATATTGTCTCGGCAGACTTTGATGATAGCAGTGTATACAACATATCAGAAGGAGAAGGTGATGTTCATCGAAACACTAGTTTTTTAGTTCAATACACTCCTTTTGAAGAAGCATCCCTCATGGCGATGAAAGAAATTTATGAAAGTGATGATGAACAAAGCATAAAAGAAGGCTGTGATAACCATCATGCCTTCATGTTTCACCCTGGACCACCAACAAAAATAGTAGACATGGTCCAATAAGCAGGATCGTGGAAGCCAGACAAAGAATTACCAACCTAGAGCAAAGGTTGTGAGCATGATTGGAAAGAAAACACGGTTAGAAATTATACAACCTGCTATTATTGTGGAATATTAACTACAGGCATGTCAAGGCTCAATTGTCATAAGTGCCAACTGACAACATGTGCTCTTTGTGCAAGAAACTATCTTGGCAACATAGTCAATGTTAAAGGAAAGCAATCAAATAAACCAAAGGAAGATGAAAGGAACTTCAACAGTAACGAAGTAAAGCTTCTTAAAGAACTTTTAAAAGAAAAGACAGAACAAGTGCATCAAATGATCAGGGATAAAGCCAAAGAATACTATGAAAACAAAGCCGTTATGGAAAAGAAGGAGGAATTATGGCAAAAAAAGGAAGGCTTGTTATTAAGGGACCCTACAGATGCCCTCAAAATCATTTATCAGCTAAGAAATGAAAAGGAAAGGCTTGAAGAACAAAAGAATGAAGAAATAAGAAAACTTAAGGCACAACTACAAAAGAGAAAAGAAGTAGAAACTCAGTTCTCCAGTGAAGAGTTTCTGCCACCAGGAAGTCCTTAGATAGTAAACCCCTTCATGGAAGTAGAACTTTATTATTCTAGAAACACTACTACAACTCCAAAAGTTAAGAAGGTCACCAATCAACTTTATAATGTGAAGGTTAAGTTTAAAATTCCTAATTGCCCAATGTTTGGAACCACCGCAATAATAGATATAGGGGCATCAACATGTTGTATAAACAAGAAAGTCATTCCAGAAGAAGCAATGGAACCTCTAAATCACGATGTTTTCTTCAATGGCCTAAATTCAAGACAACAAGCCACCCATAAGATAAAGCAGGGCTACTACCTAATTGAAGGAAACAAATTCAAGATATTTCTTCTTTATGCATAGGACAACAATGGTATCGAAATGCTAATATGATCCAACTTCCTGAGGCCAATGAAAGGAGGAATTCATATAGAAGGAGATGAAATAAACATTTACAAAAAGGTTACCAAAATCAAAACCTCAAGTCAAACAGAAATTGCAGAAATTGCTGAGTTAGGAATTAGTGAGGAAGACTTCCTTGGAATAAATGAATCCATTTATTTCAACCAAGAAGGAAGCAAGGAATTCTTAGAGCAATTTAAACCTATCATAGAAAGGTTGAAACATCAACGGTACATCGGAGAAGAATCCTTAAAGCATTGGAAAAAGAATGGTGAACTTTTTAAACTAGATATCATCAATCCATATATCACACTTGAAGATTGACCATTAAAACATGTGACTCCAGCAATGGAAAACTCTTTCAAGAAGCATGTTGATAGCCTTCTCAAGATAGGTGCCATTCGCCCAAGTAAGAGCAGGCACAAAACCATGACAATGATCGTTAATTTAGGAATAACATTTGATCCTGCAACTGGAAAATAAATCAAAGGAAAAGAAAGGATTGTTTTTAATTATAAGTCCTTGAATGATAATGCATACAAGGATCAATATTCCCTACCAGGAATCAACACAATTATCAAGAAAGTAGGAGGTGCAAAAATATTCTCAAAGTTTGATCTCAAATCAGGATTCCATCAAGTTTCTATGGAAGAAGAATCAATCCCTTGGACTACATTCTTAGTCCCAGGAGGACTTTATGAATGATTGGTTATGCCATTTGGGTTAAAAAATGCCCCAATAGTATTCCAAAGAAAAATGGATACATTCTTCATGGGAACAGAATCATTCATCGCAATATACATTGATGACATACTGGTTTTCTCAAAAAATGAAAAAGAGCATGCTAAGCATTTGGAATTGATGCTAAAAATTTGTGAGGAAAATGGTCTGGCCTTATCTCTAGCAAAGATGAAGATAGCAATCCCAATAATAGATTTCATGGGAGCAGTAATAGGAGAAATTGCAACCACACATCATAAAAAAGATCGTAAACTTCAATGAAGAGGATCTGAAGACTAAAAAAGGATTAAGGCCATTCTTAGGAATCCTTAATTATGCTCGGAATCATATCCAAACGCTTGGGATACTCCTGAGGCCGCTATATGAAAAAACAAATGCTCATGGAGACAAAAGACTGAAAACTTCTGATTATGAGCTGATCAAAAAAATCAAAGAGCAAGCTCAAAACCTTCCGGACCTTGAAATTCCACCAGAAAATGCTTACATCATCCTGGAAACAGATGGATTCATGGAAGGATGGGGAGGAATAGTGAAATAGAAAGTTAGCAAGGCAGATCCAAGAAGTTCATAAAGAATTTGTGCATATACAAGTGGCAAATTTTCAACAACCCAATCCACAATTGATGCTGAATTAATGCTTGCATCAACACTCTGGAAAAACTGAGGATCTACTACCTTGACAAACAGGAAGTCACCTTAAGAACGGATTGTCAAGCCATTATTAGTTTTTACAATAAGAATAATAGTAATAAATCCTCAAGAGTTAGGTGGATCAAGTTTACAGACGCATCCACAAGAACAGGCGTCAAAATTAACATTGAACATATAGAAGGGAAACATAACACCCTTGCTGATTCTCTCTCAAGACTTGTTAACCTTTGTTTTGCAGAATGCACAGTAGAAATGAAACAGTTAGTAGTAGCAACTTTTTGCTCAATGGAGGAAGTTCTAATAGTGGACCCGGGATGGGATGATTATTGGCTACAAGCGTTAAAATTGAATCGTCCCGTTCCACTTTGTCCTGTAGCTCGAAGGGCCCGCATATGAAACAAAAGATGTCGGCCATTAGTATGAATTATTATGTAAATTATTAACATGAATTATCACGTAGGGCCAATGTAACATAATCAAATAATGGTTCCACTACTAGAAAAATAGCATTTTACGACGCGCAATTAATGGCATACCCTGATAGAGGACGTGTATTTGTGCGTGCCCTAAAAATTAATGTCAGTTTTCCAAAATTTGAAGGATAAAGGACACACATTTTTGCGTGCCCTAAAATTAGTGTCCAAAAAAAAAAATTAAAAACGCGGAGGGCACTTATTTAAAGATGGGTGTCGTGGAGATGTCGCTTTATATTTTTAATGAAACGCGTGTTCCCTTCTTTTGCAGCTGGGGGGAAACGAAAATCCAAAAAGTTTGAAAGGCCGCCATGTTATCCTCTACCTTATTACCGTCGTTCTTTTCTATATCTCTATCTCCCACACTCTAATACCCCAAAAACCCTAATATCATCGCCGATCCTCTTTTCTCCTACAATAAAATCGCAATATCACCAAATATTCGATCTTCCACAAGAAAATGTCTCCGACCGATGTCTTAACCCACTCTCTGCCCTCACACTACTTCTCCGATCGATCTTCCACAAGAAAATGTCTCCGACCGATCTCTTAACCCACTCTTTGCCCTCACACTACTATATTATAAAACATATTCGAGAATATTCCCTGACATATGCTATGGTTTATTCCTTTATGTTTTTGGCATATTCCATATGCCATTTCTATGTGTTTCGCCTATATAAAGGCATTTGTATCGGTTGTAAAATACCATTGAAAACCCCATTACAACCATCATTTTATAATCAAGCTTCCGCAGGATTTTAATAAAAAAAGGTATGCTTTTGTAATACTTGTACTTTACAATTTTAGTACTTGTACTTTAAAGTTTTAGTTTTTGAGCTTTGGTACAAGATAAAAATTCATGACAACGTAATTAATTTGTTGTGATATAATTAGCCTTCCCAATATTTGATAATACACAATAGAATTCAATTTACCAATTCTCGCGCAACCAAACAATTTAGAAAAAAAATTACAAAATCTTAATTTTTAACATCAACGAAAAGATAAACAAATTGATACGTTTTTGACAATTTTAATTTTTATAATCAACTATTCAATCCACTGTATCCAAATTTGGTAACAATTAATGGTGATTTCGCATTCCATAAAAATATTACTTGTTACTTGTTTGTACATAAAACATTACATTGTCTATTTCTTAAATTTCAAGATTTGTCAAATATGTTTTATAATATAGCAAAAATACAAATATAAGTAAATTCACCAGTGAATCTATCCATAAATCCATTTATGTATGATTAAAATGTTGAGACTGTAAAAAGAAAATCAAATGAATCAACTTATATTCACATATAAATATAAATATTTATTAAAATTAATATTTTAGCCTCGAGGTCATAGACTAATTTAAGTGAAAACAAGATAAAATATTTATTTGAAAATTGCAATGCCCAAAACGATTAATAAACAAACATTTTAATAAATTTTAATTGTTTACAAAACGAGAATTAAGCATATTAATAAGTTTAAGATTTGATATGTTGCTTTCATGAGGGTGTAATTTAGAAAATGTTAATTTTGGAAAGCATTTATAATATTTAACCGTTGGAAGTCGAAAGAGTTGGCTTGTTCTTCAGCTATCCCGCTCTAACATACCCAACCCGGGAGACCCATGGCGATCTCCGCTCCCCGGAGACCAAAGAACCACCTTCCTTCGCCGGAGATCTAAGAAGCCCTTGGAATTCGAAAGGACTGGTTTGTAGTCGAGCGTTATATTCATCATTCCGCTCTCAACAAACCCAAACACAACCAAACCCGTAGCGATCTATGTAACTACACTACCGGAGACGTAAACACCCCCAACCTTCGCAGGATACTCTCATTCATCTCTCTTGTCCAAAAAATTATCAAGATCATTGTAAGTTTTTGCTAGGTTTTTTTTTTTTTTTTTTTTTTTTTTTTTTTTTTTTTTTGTTTTTTGTTTTTGTTTTTGTTTTTTGTTTTTGTGATTAAGGTATTGTGATTTCCTTTTAAATATAAAATAGTTGTTTGAATAAGAAAGAACCGAAGGTTGATTGCTATTTTTTTAATCTTATTTTATTTTTCCCTCTTCTCGTTGGGGTTTCTACTTTCTAGTAAAACCCACTCCTATTTGCTTATGTTTTGCTAATTGATGACTAGTTGACATTTTAGTGTAAACAAACTAACAAAACAATGTCTGTATTTATTGCATTTAGCCTTATTATCTGGTGTATGTGATTGTGTGACGTAGAACAGGGCTCAGGTTAAGTGTAAAACTAATTTATATGTGAAATTCTCTATGTATTTGTTACTGATAAATGACTCATGATATCTTATATAGGATGGATGAGAAGCTAACATTGGACTCATGGATTAATTTTGCACTTTATTAGTTTTGACTGAATGTTCTTAATCAGAACAACTGAACAAGACTTAATTCAGTAAGGCTGTTTCTTTTTTACTTAAAGCAAAAAGAAAGAATTACGCAAAGTTTCAAGGAGAGAAGGCTTTCCCTATTAGAGGTAGTTATAACCTTTACATTACAATAAACCTATTCCATCATTCCATGTCTAAGGCAAAAGAGAGCGAATTGGCAAGTGGGATTGTTATTTTTCTCTCTAATTCTACAAAAGTTATTAATTATTTAATTAAATAGTTTTTTCGTTTGTTAGGAATAAGCTCTACTGTGAAGAATAATTATTGTGAGAAGGTGCTTATTCAGGTTAGCTGGTAAGTTGATTAATGAGGGGTCATATTCAAAATTTTGACTAATGTCTTTGATCCTCTTTCAAAAAACAGTGCACCCCATGTTGTTTTCAATGATGATATTCGTGTATTAATGTAGTTTTAACCTTATCAAGGGGAATTTATAGGGATTAGAAATGTATTCTAATATACTCTGTTTCTTTCTCTTAATAGCAATGTACTTTACATATTACAAGTTAAAGTAGATTTTAAAAAAAAATAAAAAATAGAAATTCTGCGTACTATCATATGGAGATCTTGAAGAAAGTTGATGTCATAGTTTCGCCAACAACTGGGTATTTATTCTATCTCATTATTGTAGATTTCTTTAATTTAAAATTAAATATTTTTAAAACAAGCATGGGGTTTAATATTTCAAGATTTTGCATCCTATTTTCATTTCGTTCTATTACAATATTGTACTTTTATCTTTTTCTTATTAAGACATTGTAGTTTAAAAAATTTACCCATTTATAGCAAATGTATGTGTAATCCTTAGACTCAGATTGAGACTGATTTCAATGGGACACAATTGCAGTTTTTAACCCCAAGATCTTTCGATTCAGGTAAGTCTCAAAGTCAAAGTCAAGGTCAAAATGAAATGAGGAGAAAGTCTCTCAAAATGATGCCTGCATAGTTCACCCTGTCACCCTCTCGAGGTAATTCATATCAAAAAATAAATTAAGAAAAGCCACTTTGTACTAAATTAAATAATTCATATAATTGTTACCCTATCATGACAAAGATAATATTACTTTTGGCATTTATTTAGATTGAAGAGGTTGCCTAGCTAACATATTATATATATATATATATATATATATATATATATATATATATATATATATATATATATATATATATATATAACCAAAATAGGTATGTGAAGCAATTCACTATTCATTCCACATAAGCATAGTCATTTTTTAAGTTTTCATACTTGGGGTTCTTTTTACATTTTTCTCCCTTTACTTTTATTTTTTTTTTATATTTTGTACCCTGAACTAATTTTGATATAACAGTTTTTATCCTTATAGTTTTAAAATTTATATATATTTATATTCTTTCTCCTTAATTAATTTTTATTTAACAGTTTTCACCCATTATAATTTTAAAGTTAAATTATTAGTATTTTATACATTATAATGTCAATTGTTTGTATCCATATTTTATTTTGATATTTTTGTGTTCCACTTTACATGATTTAATTATCTCAATGGTATATATGGTGTCAAACTACATTTTTTAACATACCGGATCTTCCGTAGCAACGCGCGGATGGTCTAAACCCTAGTTTGTTTTTAATTTGTTATAGGATAAATTCAGGAAATAGCAACATACTTAACATATGTTAAGAAAGTATGGATTTCTGGTGACAATTTTTGTTACTGGATCATGTAATAGATATTTTTGTTTTACTATTAGTACTTAATAGATAATTTTCTTTATCGAAGATCAATGATTGTGTAACAATATTACAATTAAAACCCGTGGGAACCACGAGTTGTAAAATCAATTAAATTTTCATAATAAAAATTTATAATTATTAATCAATTATTTAAAATAAATTATTAATTAAGAGATATATCAAAATTTTAAAGCTATTATAACTTCAAATTTAACATATAATTAGAAAATGTAAATTTGAATTTTGAAATGAGTTTCCTACATGACATATGACATAATATTAATGAGGAGTTATATTAGAGTGACACATGGCAAAAGGAGATTAAAACTATTCATTTATTAGAATAGGGATTCTACAACGTGTAACTGGAAATGCCCTGTATTCAAAATTCATCATCTATCTATAATAGTATTCAAAATGCCCTGTATTCAAAATTCAAAATTCATTATATTTTAATTATGTTTCACAAATTTGCAGAGTGGATGTGCTCTGATGTTAGGTGATGTTCAATCATTTCTTATCAGTTGTTTCAGACCAGATAAACAAGGCAAGGTATTTGCTTCCTTACCTTCTTAATTATTGTATTTGTTAAGAAAATATTTTTTGTTTTCTAACCATTATTAATAATACTATTTCTGGTGGCAGGTCTTGAAATATGCATCTTTATATGCTTCACTGCTAAAGCTAGAAGTCATTGATGATGATAAAGACAATAGACTGTGAACCCGATATTGAGCTCATAGTTGAATGGAGGTATGATTTTGTTAAACATGTCCTTATTGACAGGTTGGTGGTTTAGTTCCAAAAAGAAATATTTTTGCAGTTTTGGTCCTTAATTTCATAGTTACATAATGCTGTTTAGTACCCGGGTCATCAACTCTATCAACATAGATGTTAAATTTATAAGAATGACCATTTTGTCATCTCTTTCATTTCCATTTTCAAGGAAATTTCTCCTTTCGTTAAAAATCTGTCATATATGTTGAAGGAGCATAACTAAACCCTAAATCCTTATAAATAGAATCTTTTTTAAAATTATCTGCCATATATGTTATTCACGAAATGTATTTTTTGTGAATAACTTTTTAAAATCTCTTGCAAATGGAACACCTTCATCTTCATTCAGAGTCTCTCTCTCTCTCTCTGATAACAATCAGGAGAGGCTTGATACAGATACTACTTCAGAAGACATTCATTCGAGCAGCAAGCAGAAAAACAACAGGCTAAGGCAAAAAAACCCACGACCCTGCCCTATATATGGTCACGGTCAAAGTCAAAGCCCTGATCAAAGTCAAGGTCAAAAATGAAAGGAGGGGAAATATATGGGCTTCCAAAGACCACCAGCCTCTCGAAATGGCCCCCAATGATGTCAGGTCACCATAGTTCCCAAATACCCTCTGACCCTCTCGAGGTAATTTTTATCAAAAAAATAAATTTAGAAAAGCTGCTTTTGTACCAAAAATAATTTCATATAATTGTTACTCTACTATGACAAACTTATTATTATTCATTTACATTTATTTTTGGCAGTTTAATAAATTATCACTGGTGTGGGGAAAGCCACAACAGCATCTGTTAGGGGTTGAAGAGGTAACACACACTTGTTTTTAATTTTTTATATATAGGGTACATTTCAGGAAATAGCGACATACTTCATTTATTTTACCAATGTAGGCAATATACTTTACTTTTTACCCATAATAGCAACATACTTATATTTCTTTAAAGATAAAAGCCATACATACTTACAATTTCTTACTCATTATGGCAACATACTTAGATAGATCTCTTTACCTATCTAAACATGTTTGATTTTGGTTGCTATTTATAGCATTATACTCCAAATAACCTTTTTTATTATTGAAATAGGACATGGAAATGAAGATGCTGGGGAGTAGGCAGATATTGACCCACAGAGATGGTATCATATAGTTTTCAATTTTGGTCCTTTTTTGAGGTTTGTAATGTTTTAGATCCTTGTTCCAAGTAAAATGACTAATTTTGGGGCCAAAATTGTAAAAAAAGCTGTATTTGGTGACAAAAATATGCAACTTTACTTGGAACAGGACCAGAACTGTTATAAGAACCTCAAATAAGGACCCAAGTTCATAAATTAGCTATCACCAGGGACGGACCAAACTTGTATTTTACTCTTCTTTCTAAGTTTGTGTGCTTTATATTCTTCTGACAAATTCCGCCTTTTTGTATCAGATAAACACATGTGATTCGTGCATACAGAAATGCTCTTTCTATTTTTAAAAGAACAACATGGATTCATATGCAGGATCATGTCCATTTTCATATAGGAATCAGGACAGTAAGTTAGTTCTAAATGAATTAGTCATTCAAGTTTGTTATAATACGCATTAATTGGTTGAAATTACATTATTACCCTCTTTGGACACAGGTGGTATTCTTTTCTTGGAAGGTTTGATGTGGCAGTTAAACATACATTAGAAATTGTGGCTTGTAGTCGTCAATCAAAGCCAATGTAAGAATTTCGTTGATAAATGTGTGCTGCTCTGATAGACATGAGGAAACTCCTGACGAGGTAAATTATTTCATTATTTAAGAAACGCAAATAGAAGTAGTATTTTTTTTCAATGTTTAAGAGTCTCTTTGAAAAATAAAAAGGTTATGGAGACAAGCCCTGTGTTATGTAGTTTCATCAGCTGAATAATGCACAGGTAGTCTCTAATTGCATCTGCTTTTGAGTTATTCTTGTGTTTTATGTCTTTCGCATCTGTTTTTGTTGGGCATTTTCTAAAATGTTTTTATTCCATTTTCCAGTTAGTGTTTCAGTAGGATGCTTTTTAAGGAAATAAACTTCCATTATCATTGGTTCGATGTATAATTGTGTAGAGTATATGACAATCATATTTCTCAAAATAGCAACACACTTGATGATTTATTTATTACAACATCCTACTTTTTGTCCACCAAAACCACTTATGTTTTTTTTAAAAAAAAATCTTTTCAAGTCTACCAAAGTTGAACCTTTTCTTACTATAAGTGGAAATTATTCCTTTTCCTATACCAAAGATAAGGAAGGTGACTGTAGTACTTTCCCATGGAAACCTAATTGCAAATGTTTGTGGTGGAAGTCTTGAGTTCTATCAATCGGATGTTTAAGTAAATGGCAATTGTTTCATCATTGTTTTGTTGTAATACTCTCCATGCTTATTTCAGTTATATATCTTATCTTCCTTTGGCACACATATAACCAGATCATATTGGTGTACTATGGTGGCTCAGTTGGGTTTTATCAAGGAGTAAGAAACTTGAAGTTTATGCTTTTTCCAAATTAAGCTGATGATAATGATTTCTTTATTGTATCATGTCAAAACTGCTGTTTCTTTTTGACTTAATTACTGTAGTATTATCATTCGTGTAGGGCAACTTGAAATTGTTGGATGACAAGGCAAGGTATTCGCTTCCTCCTGTAATATCTCACCTTCTTATTTATTTAGTTACGTGTTTTTTTTTTCTCTTGTATTTGTTAAGAAAATATTTTGTTTTGAGAATATGAGTTTTCTAACCATCATGCTTTATCAAACCTCACAAATCTTATGCCTGGGAATTTTCCATTATATAATACTATTTCTGGTGGCACTTCATGGGATCTTTGTATGCTTCACTGCTAAAAGCTACAAGTCATTGATGATGGAGGAACTTGATATTGAGCTCATTGTTGAATGGAGGTATACTTTTTTTTGCGAGGGTTTATGATGATATTTCTCTTTCTAATTAGCTACTTTTTATAATGGGTATGTTTTGAAGATTGATGTGGATGTGGATGATGCAAATGCTATGATATTATAATGCGAATCAGAGGAATCAAAAACAAACTGTAAACACTTTTTCCATGTTCCAAGTAAGGCCAACAAAATTCATATCTTTCCTTAAAAAAATTGCGTCTGATATATGATGTGTTTAAAAGATATTGGTGTTCATAATAAGTCATTTTTTGTTTCAGATCATCAGAAGACGTGGATGTATTTCCTGTGAATAACTTTCAAGACCCTCTTTGTCTTCATTGAATTAAGCTCCTTCCAAAATCTCTTGCAAATGGAACACCTTCATCTTCATTCTCTGATAACAATTAGAAGACAATCATTTGGGCAGCAGGCAGAGCCAAAAAAACTTACAACCCTGCCCTGCCCGAGATCTTTCCATTCAAGATTTAGAAAAGTTTCTCAACTCTTCTGTTGATGGTCATGGTCAAAGTCAAAGCCATGGTCAAAATGAAAGGAGTCGAATTATATGGGATTCCAAAGACCGCCAATTTCTCGAAATGGCCCCCGATAATGCCACCATAGTTCCCAAATATTATCCCCCTGACCCTCTCGAGGTAATTTTATCAAAAAAATAAATTAAGAAAAGAAGCTTTTGAACCAAAAATAATTAGGATTTGCTTTCATATAATTGTTACTCTATCATGACAAACTTAGTATTATTCATTTACATTTATTTTTGGCAGTTTGATAAATTATCACTGGGCTGGGGAAAGCCACAGCAGCATCCTTTGGGGGTTGAAGAGGTAAATTGTTTGATTTTGTTACAAATAGCATTTTTTTTTTCCAATTAAGTTATTGCACTTTGAAAATCTAATCTTGTTTGGTTCTGGTTACCAACTTTTACTTTCATATTTTTCCGATTAAGACATTATATATTGAAAATCTAACCATTTTCAACACTATACTTTCTATTATAGCGCTATATTTTCAATATCTAACTTATAAGACCTTATATTTTTAATTTTTCTTCTTTTTGGTCATTTTACTTTGAAGTGGATTTTTTTTCCTATTAAGCAACTGTACTTTCAATTATCTTTTCATATTATCAAAATCTACTCAATTAAAACATTGTTTTTTCAACTATGTTTACTCGCTTTGCATTTTAAAACTCTAACCTGAAAAGACATTGTAAATTGAAAATCTAAACATGTTTGATATTGGTTAGAGTTTATGTCATATTACTTTCTCTTATAACTTTCATTTCCTATAAAGACATGGCATTCCAAAGTAGTCATTGCACTTTTATTTGTACATCTAAGGTCCCTAAACAAAAAATATTATTACTGATATTTTAATAAAAAAAAACAAATCTAAACGTAATAAATACTTACTGCTTGTTTATTAATCCCCAAATCCCCAAACTTCAACCTTTTTGCGGGAGATCGAACCTAAAAAGCTTGAGATATTAAACCCTTCAACATAGAAATCGACTTCAAAACCCTTTAAATGGAATTCCTAAAACTCCAACCACTGAAAAACAAAATAAAAACCCACCTCTAAGTTTATAAGATGAAACAAAATATCGAGATCAAACACTTTAGTAGGAAATCCAAAATCTAGCCACCCCAAATCTTAAAAATTACAAAGCTAAAATCAATATGGAAATGTTTTTTAAGGCGTTGTACTTCTAATCTTCTTTCTATTAAAGCATTTTATCCCATTAAAACCTTTATTATTATACTTTGAATATCTACCAAATTATAAGATTATACTTTCAAACTTGAACCAATTTAAATATTTACTTCTAACTTTTCTGTTTTAAGATATTTACTTTTCCAACAGGGACCAAATTTACAGTTTACTTAACACTTAATTTTTTTCCGATTAAGACATTTTACTTTTATTATTTCTTGTATTAAGACACTGTGTAAATAAATTGTAACCAATTATAGCATTATATCTTCAGTATCTAACCTATTAAGACATTGTATATTTTATTTTACTTCCCAAGATATCGTGGTTTGAAAGATTACAGTTTATAATTTTCTTATTGAGATGTACATATCAAAGGTAACGACATATAGCACTCTATACTTACAAAACGTTGTACCTTTCAATTCTTTTTCTAATTAAAACATTGCATATAAGGGCATCGCTTTTCATCTTGATGACATTGCTATAATTGGATAGATTTTCCAGGGCTACTTACTACAAAGATGAAGTGCAAATTAATGTATGTATAATCCTTAGACTTAGATTGAGACTGATTTCAACATACTTCATCTATATCATATGTGAAATTTTTTGTTACTGGATCATATGTTAATACTTTAATACTACATATTTTTGTTTTACTATTAGTACTTAATAGATAGATAATTTTCATTATCGAATATCAATGATTCCGTAACAATATTTTAAAACAATATATGAATGCTTTATCTATCTATCTGTTTTTTAGTAATATTACAATTTTGGTCCTCGTTTTGAGCTTTGTAATGTTTTTGATCCTTGTTCCAAGTAAAATGACAATAATGCTATGACCAAAACTTCAAAAATTATTGTTACAAGAATCTCAAATAAGACTACCCAATTCATAATTCATTAATTAGCTATAATCAGGGACCAAAAGTGTATTTTACTCTTCTTTATAAGTTTGTGTGCTTCTGATAAGTTCCACCTTTTTTGTATCAGATAAAACATGTGATTTGTGCATAATACATAAATGGATTCATATGTCCATTTTCATATAGGGCAGTAAGTTAGTTCTAAATGAACTACTATTTATTAAAGTTAGGTGAGCAGATAAAGAAGGCAAGGTATTCATTTGCTTCCTCACCTTGTTAATTATTTAGTTTCTCTTGTATTTGTTAAGAAAATTTTTTGTTTTCTAACCATCATACTTTATCAAAACACTATCTTATGCCCCGAGATTTTTCCATTTTATTTAAGCATGCCATTAGCTCTTTTGGTAAAGTTGACCAGTATCTTCATCTTGTTTCTTTAAATCTAATTCATTCCTCATCACACAAGTTCTTTGAGAAGTCAAAGTCTGAAGAAAGAGAAAACAAAGAAATCATTTGCATGGTTTTCATTTAATCATATTATTTGTTTAACTTACAAGCGCTCTGCACAACAGCAAGTAACCTTGATTTTAGATGTGAATTTTGTCTCCATCTTTTAAGTGAAATTTCTCTAAATAAATTTCATATTTCTTTGGAATTCTTTTTGCCTCCCTTGACCCTTTCCAGTTTCATTAGTCATGTTTATGATGACAGGGCCTTGAAGCAGTCCAAGTTTCCTTTTTTTTTTTTGGCATTGCTAAATTTGGTAACTTATTTTGATAGTTTTTTCAATGGGTACATAACCCTTTTTTTGTTTTTCTTTTTCAAAAAAGTGTTGCAATGATAAAGTATTTGAGATAGTAAACCTGGATTGGATGATGTGACAATTTGTTTGTCAAAGGTTAGCTAGCAAGTCTTTGTTCCATTTGGTGACATACTTCATTATATTTTAATTATGTTTCACAAATTTGTAGAGTGGATGTGCTCTGAAGTTAGGTGATGTTCAATCATTTCTTATCAGTTGTTTCAGACCAGATAAACAAGGCAAGGTAATCGCTTCCTCACCTTCTTAATTATTGTATTTGTTAAGAAAATATTTTTTTGTTTTCTAACCATTATACTTTATCCATTATTAATTATACTATTTCTGGTTGCCTGAGAAAGATATCGTGGGTTGAAAGATTAGGTTAAAATTTTCTTATTGAGATGTACTTTTAAAAGGTAACAACGTATAGCACTCTATACTTTCAAAACGTTGTACCTTTCAATTCTTTTTCTAATTAAAACATTGCATTGAAAATCTAACATATTTAGATATTGTACCTTTATTTTTTTTTTTTTCTATTTTGACATTGTACTTTGAAATCTAAACACTTTAGACATCGTGCTTTTACTTGATACCACTTGTAACATTATACTTCCAAAATTTTCTTATATTAAAACAATTTACTTTGAAAATCTAACCATTTATAACATTATACTCTCAATTATAGTATATTATAATTTGGTATGTTTGATTGTAGGTTGAAGTATGCACACACAGTTGCACGGTTTTTTTTCCTGAATGATTTTTTTTCCCGAATGATGAAGCAATGAATTTACTATGAATAAAAAGTTGATATTGAGGGTAAATTTGATTAAAATATTTTTTTTTGTGATCCTAATAGCATCTTAAGAAGTACATAAACATTTTAGTTATAAAGTTATATAAAAAGAAGTCTAATTTTCATGCATGAAACATCATATAACTTATATCTAAAACTAAGAACTCCAAAACGGAACTTAGAATTGATTTTTCAATAAATTGTAACAGTTAAAAAGCATCTATCATTAAGTCTAAAAAGATTGACAAATAAGTTATTTTCTCGAAAAAAAATTATTATTTCTATTTTATTTGTTAAAATCATTTTATGTTATGATTTTATCTAAATTAATGATTCTGTGACCATTTTATAGCTATGGATTTAATTCAAATGTCCATTAAAATCATTGCAGTTACCTCGTTTTTATAGGTTTAGGATCAAATACGAATCACAAATATTGTGTGAATGTGATAGCATGTACAAAATAATTACATGTTAATTAATCATAAATGCAAATATGATATTTTATTAAGAGAGAGAAATCAAAATGACCTACATTTTAGGCAACTAATTCAATTTAATTAATAAAAATCAATTCAAATTTCGGTCGGATTTTATTAAATATATTCAAACTAAATTTGATTTTTTGAGAATACGAATTCATTCAACACGTTCCAGTTCATTATCATATATTTTGTTTTCATTCTTAGTTCTTAAAGAATACGAATTCATATAAGTTAATCATCTATTTCGCTCTCATATATTTTGTTTTCATTCTTAAAGAATATAACTTCATTTAAGTGATCTTTTTTATAGTTAACATTCTTAAAGAATACAAAGTCATATATAAGTTAATCATATTAAGACTGTACTGTATTATTTAAAGAATCGATAATCTGTTAATCATAAATTCAAACCACTGGTTATTAATTATAAGCATTCTTAAAGAATATTTGGCACATGTGTAAATGAGAATGAAATTATTGAAAGAATCAAGTTTTATTTTATAATATCCATTTTTGACACAATGTTTGACATATTTATATAAAAAATTAGAAAACAGTGAATGTATATATTATTGTAAAAATAACATTATTGTCATAGACATTCTCGATCTTTTATGGTCCATTATTTTGTATTATGTTCTTTAAGAATAAGTTTCAATTCTATGTTTCATTCTCCAATAATCAGTTTCATTTGTTTCTTCCGTTCTTCAAGAATCTCTGGACAAAATTTGCGACCTGCGATTCATAAAAAAATACAATGACTTTGCATTTATTTTAGAATTATTATAGCAAATCCTATCTGATGAAAATTTGGAAACGATTGACATGTTCAAAAGGAAACCTTATTCATTCCAAATATATAACATATTTAATTAATAGCAAATAAATATATCATATGCAAAATACTAAAATTACTCTTCTATATTGATTGGACAACAACTGGTCACACATTCACACAATATTTGTTGGTTATATATGATGCTAACTATATATATATATATATATATATATATATATATATATATATATATATATATATATATATATATATATAGGGTTAGGTTATTTTGTTTTCATTATCTATTGTGTGCATGTATGATTGATTCTGGACCAATCATTTTAGTTATTTTAAGAAAGTAATTAATGCATATTACATGTTGAAGATATAATGGATATTAATTACATCTTCAACATTTAATATGCATTAATTACTTTCTTAAAATAACTAAAATGATTGGTCCAGAATCAATCATACATGCACACAATAGATAGTAAAAACATTTGAACCTAACTCTCTCTCTCTCTCTCTCTCTCTCTCTCTATATATATATATATATATATATATATATATATATATATATATATATATATATATATATATATATAAAGTAGGGGTGAGCAAAAACCGCACCGCAACTAAAATTAACTGCAAAAACCGCAACCGAAAAACCGCAACCGCAATAAAAACCGATGGTGAGGTTTTCTGTTTTTCAAAAACTGCAAATTTGCGGTGCGGTGCGGTTATTAGTTTCCAAAAACCGCAAAAAAACCGCACCGCACCGCATATATTATATACAATTTTTTTTTTATCAATTATTAGTTTATTAAATATTAAAAATAAGACAAGTTTCATGAATGAAAGACAAATAAAATACTAAAAAACAAAAGTGTTGGTTTTTTTTATGTTTAACTTTGAAAAATGATGAAATTAGACAATTTTAAGATATTTATTGTTAATTACTAATGATTTGACGTTTTTAAGATATTAGTTGTTTGTGGTTTAAGTTAAATAGTTAATTGTCTTATACCTTATGTTTTTTTATTATTACAAGTAATATGTTTGAATTCTTAAAACTATTTGAGCTCTAAACTGTGGTTAAAAACCACACAAATTAATCGCACCAAATCCATGCGGTTAATAACCACAACACTGAAAAAACAAAACCGCACCGCAAAAATAACCGCACCATGCGGTTTTGAAAATGGATTAATCGCATTTGCGGTTAGTGGTGAGGTTTTGGCTAATAACCGCACCGAACCGCACCGCGCTCAGGCCTAATATAAAGTGATGGGATGTTTACGTTGGAATATGTATTTTATCATCTTGAATTGTGTGCCAAAGGATAAAGTTGGAGATTTCGGACTATTCGCCATCGAAATCCTTTGATTTCGGACTAGAAGTCCAACCGAGAACCCATAGGACACCGAAATCTCGCATGATTTCGGTCTAGGCTGCAATTTCGGTTGGCAGGGTTTGCGGTCAAGAGGTTTGCAATCCGAAGGATGGGCTCTCACAGGGGGTTTTCGGTCCGAAGGGTAGAACCATCTAAAGTATGTTTTCGGTTCTAATTGGCCACAATTTGTGTTCTCGGTCTAAGTGGTTTTTAATTCTAAAAATCGACAACCTCTAAAGTAAGATTAAATTTTATATATTATCCTTTATGAGTAAATAAATTGACTTTTAATTTCACTTGTTTGACCTTTATTGACTCTCTTTGACTTTTATTTACTTTCTTTGATTTTCATTGACTTGAAATAACAGGTTGTTACAAGCAAACCTCAAACTTCAAGCTCCTTCAAAAGAATACCAAGAAATCACTCTTCAAGCTCACTCACACTCAAAGGCTATAAAGCCTAGGGTTTATGCACGAAACTAGGGTTTATGTACAGAGGGGACCGACAAGGAGGTCGTGCAAAGGCTATAAAGCCTTTAAATAAGGTGCAACACCCTAAAAATTAAGGTTTCATATTGAGGCTCCTTGACTCGCTGAGTTTGCCCATTATTATCCGCAGCCAATGCCACTTCAACACGACGAGTTGAGGCCTTCCAACTCGTCGAGTTGCCAAGGAAAACATGACTAAAGATTTAAATTTCATACCTGAGGATTGGGATGTTACAACTCTCCCCCACTTGGACTAGGCTTTATCCTCGAAGCCTTTTGCGGTAAACAACTTCGGGTAATGCTCCCGTATCTCTGCCTCTGGCTCCCAGGTCCACTTAGAGCCCCTCCGATGTTGCCAACGTACCTTTACCAAAGGTATTTCCTTGTTACGCAAAATCTTCACTTTCTTCTCCAGGATAACTATCGGCCTCTCGACATAGTTCAGGCGCTCATCAGCCTGAATATCATCCAATGATACCACTGCATCCTCGTCCAATACGCACTTTCACAACTGCGAAACGTGGAAAGTGCTATGAATCTGATTAAGCTCCTTCGGAAGATCCAATCTATAAGCCACCTTGCCAACCATGGCAATAACCCGGAATGGTCCAATATATCGGGGGCCCAACTTCCCATTTCCAAGGTGAGGCCTTTAGCAACATCATATCACCGACCTGAAACTCCAACTTAGATCGGCGTCGGTCGGCATAGCTCTTTTGCCGACTCTAAGCAGTCTGCAATCTCTGTCTGATCTACTGAATTATCTATGTAGTCTGCAGAACCACCTCGGTCCGACCCATGACTTTGTGACCAACTTTCCCTCAATAGACCGGGTTGCGACATCTCCTCCCATACAGGAGCTCAAAAGACAGAGCACCAATGCTAAAATGGAAGTTGTGGAGAACTCTGCAAGAGGTAGGTAGGAGTCCCAGCTCCTGTCAAAATCAATAACACATGATCGCAACATATCCTCGAGAATCTGGATGGTCCGTTCACTCTGGCTGTAGGTCTGCGGATGATAAGCTGTGCTGAAAATGAATGTAGCCTCGTGCCCAGTTCTTCATGAAACTTCTGCCAAAATCGGGAGGTGAACCGAACATTACGGTCTGAAACAATAGAAACCGGAACCCCATGGCGAGCAACGATCTCGTGAATATACCATTAGCCAACTGTTGGATTAGGTGTCTAAGCCCATAACTATTTTGGTATGTACTTGATTTGATTATGAGCATGGTCCTTTTTGGTGTTCTCCACTCATGCAACTTGATAGGATAACAAGAGGAAAAAAAGTAAACTTTATTATATGAATAATAAATTAGTACTAAAAATGGTTTTATTAATATATTACAAGATTACTATATTATTAATTAGTATTGATCAGAAATTAATTTGGAATTAAGTTGGTGATCAAAAGAGACTGATTAAATAAAGGGGACTGATATTGCAATTATCTGATAGTTGCTAGTTGGGCTATGGATTCCTAATAGAAGGGATTGGACAAAATCTATGGAAGCCCATAAAGATTTCGTCCAAGGGGGCCTTCTAGAAGGGCTCCATGGATTGCATAAGGCCTAAGCAAGGAAATTAGGGTTTCCACCATAAAACCGTAATAGCCTCAGCTATAAATATACCCCTTAGGATGTGGAATTGGGCTCTATGTCTTCTTTGAGTTGCCCTGGCCGATTTCACCTCTCTCCTAAGTCATCTTCTTGCATTGAGTGTCTGTGACTCCATTAGAGGTGCAAAACTTAGGGCACTAGGCTTTCAGAAGTCAATATCAAGAAGGATTAAACTTGTTATTGCTACATAACAAGAGAGGTAAAGATTCTAACCCTATTCATATGTGATTTTCGATATATGTGCTAGTCATACGGTTATTGCTTTGGTATTCATAGTTGTATGTTCAAATTAGAAAAACCTAGATCCAAAGCAATTAGGGTTGCATGTGCACCATAACAATGATGTTATGCTTAAAACCCAACAGTGGTATCAGAGTGTAGGTCATTTTTTTATTTGAATAGATGCAAAAACGAACTGCCAAAGGATCAAAAAGTCGAAATTTTGCTGTCTGACATGTCTACTCGACGAGTCTATGCCTGGACTCGACGAGTTCTAGAGTGGACTCGATGAGCAAAGTGATATGTTGTCGGATTTTTCGATTTTTTGGTCAGATTTTTATTATGATAATTACCAAAACTCGTTTTTATTGTCTAAAATCGATTTTTAGGATTGGTATGTGATATCCTTATCAAAATTGATGGATTTGGTTAAATATGGATAATATAGGAATATTATGATTCAAATATTTAACCTAGTAATTTTGAAAAGTTTTAAATTACACCTTTTTGGTTTTTATAGTTTAAATTTGAAATTAAAAGTTTTAGTTTTTTAAAAAATAAATAAATAGTTAAACTATAATATTTTGAAAGGTTTCAAAATTTATCCTCAAGTTTTGGAATTTATAATTTAATTAAATGGTATTAATTTTGAAATATTAAATTTTAAAACCCTAGTGTTTTGAAAAGTTCAAATTACACCCTTATGGATTTTATTAAATTAATTAAGAGTTTAATTAAAAGTGAGAATTAATAAATCCATAATTATATGGTTTAAGTTTAATTAAATTAAAAGTCTAATTTATTAATAGATTAAACCACTTAGTATTTTAAAAGTGTAAAATACAACCTTATACTATATAAAATTAAGAATCTAATATGTGAGATCCCCAATTTCACGACCAGAAAAAACCGATTTAGTTTATGCTTTTATAATAAAATCAGAGTAATCCTTTGATTAAAAGTATTGCAAAATTTGTTCCCAAAATAAAAATATGATAAAGATTTATCAAATCATTTCCGTAGAAATGTATTTCATTAAAAAGACTCGGGATGTCATGTTCGATACAGATCAAAAGCATAAATAGTACATTATAAGCGTTACAACAGTTATTTACAACTACTGGCCTATAATCCAAAAATCCCTCATCATCATCCAAATTATGCTTTGGGTCCACTACCTGTAAAACAGAAAGCTGAGTGAATCAGGCTTGGGAGCCTGGTGAGCATATAGGGTTTTCAACCCACAAATAATAATAAATTTATTAATTTCATCGACCAATAATAAATTTATTGATTTCATCAACCAACGATAACCCTAATTACCCATTCCTGTTATCCTCACTTTACGTCCCTAAACACCTATACAAAGTGTGACATCCCTATTTTCACGGCCAGAAAAGACCGATTTTGTTTATGCTTTATGAAAATCAGAGTACCTCTTTTAATAAAAATGTTGTGGAATTTATTCCCAGAAAAACACGATAAATACGTTATCAAAGCATTTCCGAAGAAACGTATTTTATTCATTTAAAACATCTGGGATGTCATCGTCAATACATAAACACAAGCATAAACAGAACTTACATTCATTTACACTAGTGATCTATATCTCCTTAATCTCTCAGTGTAAGGTCACTTCATATCGACACCTGTGATATAAATAAACTGAGTGGGTCAAGTTAGGAAACCTGGTGAGTACATAGAGTTTTCAACCCACAATAGTATAATTATTATGTTTAAACAATCAAACAATCAACCCAATCACCCATCCCCATTATCTTCTTTAGTCTTAAGGATCTACCATAAGAATCAGCTATTCCTCGTTCATTCATTCCTAAGGATCATCCTAAGGAATCGGCACGAAGTCCATCGTTGCCACGGTTTACACAACGGACACTAAGTCTGCATAGTCGCCAGGTTTTAGGTATCAAGTCTGCATGATCACCAAGGTTTAGGTATCAAGTCTGCATGATCACTAAGGTTTAGGCATCAAGTCTGCATGATCACCAAGGTTTAGAGTACACCGGGTGAACACATCGTTCACAACACTTACAGGTTGCGAGCCTCCTAATGTTCCACTGGACTGTCTAGAATAGTCTGTGGTTGTCATCCATACTCTGCTGAATGACAGGGTCATTGTTTGGGAAAAGGCTTCTCACATCGTTCACCCCTCACCCTCACCTCGTGGTCTATAACGCCTCTCAACTCATCATCCAACTCATATTACATCTACCCATGTTTTACCCCAACATTATCGTAGATATAAAATACATATACAGTTTAAATCATTTAAAACATGTATAAAATCGTTCATCCAGCATAGACAGCAAGTATTCAGATAATATGCACACATAGCACGTAGTTTATATAAAATACTTCATATCTATGTGTAAGATGAAAGTAACCATGCACTCACCTGAGAAGGTGGTGACTCGGTACTCGGACAGTGCTTCGTTTACTTTAAAATAATTTCCTTCGACGAAACCTAGTATTATTACCACTAGATTTTAGTCTAATATTTACCGTGACTAATTATTAGTCTTATTATTATTATTATATAAGCGTTTAAACAATATTTTCCAACCACTATGTACAGATAGGGGCCAGACATAAAACACCGGAGGTCAGGACCATTTTGACATATAGCACTTTTGAAATCCAACAACCCTATGCGGCCCTTTAAACCATATTCCCCGTACCGCGAGTAGTTAAAAAGATATTATAACGACACTTATATAATAATAGCTCAAATATTTATTATAAGTTCATAATAACAATACTAATTTTAAATATAAACTATATTAAAATAGGGTAATCATAACTTACTTACAAGGGGGTTTTAGCTAGGAGTTGGGCTCTGCAGGGGCAGAACTTCGTCGCTGAATCTTTCTAAGAAAGATTCGTGCAACGCTTCGGGGCTCAGCTTACTATACTAAAACTACAGAAAGAGAAGTCGAATCACGAGAGACTGAAATGCTCAGGGGATAAGAAGAGAAAGACTCTTGAATCAAGAGAATGGTGCAAGAAATATGAGAGTTAGAGGCTCTTATTTATACTAATTGAATTTTCAAAAACTACCCTCCATAATTACTTAATGACCTTATTAGTTATATAAACAACTAAACACCCTTTTATAATACTATTTTAAATAGACTTAACGATATATGTACTAAACTAATGTCGAAAGAACTCAACATTAGTCTTATAATGACCGCATCTTCGATACCTTTCTAATGATATATACATATGTATATATATGTGTACGTATATATGATTTATACTTTATTTTAATACGTAAATATGCTATTATAATTTTTAATTAGTTCATATGAACTCCGTTTTTGACGTTATTTATATCCACGTGTAGGTGGAGACGTACTCTACAACTTTCGTTTAGACTCCGTCGGCTAATTTTGACTTTATTTTTAAAGTTATATTTTTAACAGGCCGGGACATGATTGGTCCGTTAAAATCTCATAACTTCTTCATCCGATGTCCATTTTCGTCTGTCTTTTTATCGTTACGCTACTGATAATGAGATTTTCGATTCTCGTTTAGGTTGTGTCGGCTAAAACCGCTCGATCTAATACTCGAACTTCGGGCTGTACACCGCAAAGCCGAAACTTCGAAAAATCATAACTTCCTCATACGAAGTCAGATTTGGGTGTTCTTTTTATGGACGCTCTCAGGTTAACATATTCTACGAATTTTATTTAGATTACTAAGGCTAAAAGTTGCTCTATCATAAATTCACTATTTACGTCTTCCCGGTGTCGTGCCGGTTTCGTCACAAAACTTTGACGGGTCATAACTTCTTCGTTATAACTCGGATTTCGGCGCTCTTTATATGTACGGAACCCTTGATACATATTCTACAACTTGGTTAAGATTATTTATTCTAAATAATCTTTTGTCGAAAAGTCGTTTTCGACCCCTATTATCTCTAAATTGACTATCCCGGATCTACGAGCGTTACACAAGGGACCTAGTCTAAGGATTTTATCATCGGGATGGACTTTACTGCTAAGGGGATACCTCAGCCATATATGTACGTAAGGCAACCATGAGGGGAATGGAGTACACCGGTGAACATCAAGCCCACAAACACCTACAGGTTGCGAGCCTGCTAGCGTTCCACTGGACTGTCCAGAAGAGTCTGTGGTCGTCATCCATACTCCTCTAGATGACTGGAACAACAACAATATCGAGGCCTCTCATCATTTTATCACACACCAACTATTTCATCTACCCATGTTATACCCAACATATTTGTAAATAAAATATATATACAGTTTAAATCATTTTAAAACTTGTATAAAACATTCATTCAACAACCATCTCAAATAAACAATCAATATATATATATATATATATATATATATATATATATATATACATATATATATACGCATAACACGTATTTATATAAAATACTTCATATCTATGTGTAAGATGAAAGTGACTATACACTCACTTGATTTAATGATAATCGGGCAACACTTCGTTTCTTAAAATGATCGTTTCTGATAAAACCGGGGACTTTAATGAAAAACCAGGCTCTGCGACGTTGGAGCTTCAAAACCGAAAAGATAAAATTTTATGGGTCTTCGGGCACTTCGATATGTGTTTTGGGTGTTGAAAATGATACCGAGGCTTCGTGGGAAGTCGAAATAGTCAAAATATAAGTTTAGGGGTGAAAAGTGGCAAATTTCTAATTCTAGCCGGAAGATCTCGCAACCCCCCTACTTATAGGGTGAGAGACTGAGGATTAGTGGCTAAGAAGGCTCCACATAGCAGTTGCGAGGCTCGTATCCGGAGGGGAGACGTGGCTCGGTTCGCAGGTTGACACGGAGAAGGCACGCGTCGGACCACATGCTGCACACGCATGCGAGCTCAGAAGATGCCACCGATGTGAGGCGCGTCGGTCTCCTATTGGACCTCGTACATATCTCGCATGTGAGGCGACGTGGCCGAAGTCCCACCATGCGAAATTTCTCGGATTTGGCCTTTTTTCTCGATTTTTATGCCAAAACTTCTAAAATCCATAAATTTCGCATACAGACTCCGTTTTTGACGTTCTTTATATGCATGCGTAGGTAAAATTATGCTCTACAACTTTCTTTTAGACTTCGTCGGCTAATTTTGACTTTAGTTTTTATATTTTTATTTTTAACAGACCGGGACAGGAAATCCGTTAAAAATTCATAATTTCTTCATCCGACGTCCATTTTTGTCTGTCTTTTTACCGTTGTACTACTATTGATGAGACATTCGATTCTCGTTTAGGTTATGTCGGCTAAAAATCACTCGATCTAAAATTCGAGTTTTTAGCTGTCTACTGCTAAGCTGAAACTTAGAAAAATCATAACTTCCTCATACGAAGTCAGATTTGGGCGTTCTTTTTACACACGCTCTCGGTTTAAACGAACACTACGACTTTCGTTTAGATAGCTAAGGCTAAAAAGCATTTTAGCGTAAATTCACTTTTTTACGCTTCCCGGTGCCATGCCCGGTTCCGTCGCGAAACTTCGACAGGTCATAACTTATTCGTTATAACTCGGATTTCGGCGTTCTTTATATCTCCGGAGTCCTTGTTTTGTCCACTAAAACTTCCTTAAAAGATATCGGCTTTATCTAATATTTATTTTCAACGCTTATTTTTATTATTAATTAATTAAATCATAATAATTAAGCAAATAAGCACATAATTCACTGAATATTAACATAATTCATCTTTATTACTTCAAAATGAGTTACAAAGGTTGACCTAGACTATTACACCATTATTAATGCTTTAGCCCAGAAACACGGGCGTTACATAATATATTACATATGTATAAGTAAAAGTCAGTCTTACCGTTAGTAAGCCTCATTCACTAAGTTGGTCCATAAGGGGTGTTTAAGGAAGTGGCATGTAAAATGACCGTCATTGTGTATCCAATCTTACCCACCGCACCCTTAACTAGTGGAGGGTCGTTAGCCGAACGGGTAGGATAGGACACAAAATCTCATTAATAAGTATAATGAAATATAAAATAACTAAACATTTTTATAAATTCCGAAATCTTAGTTACTTTAGGAAAAATGTGAATTTGGTGCTAATCCATGAAATTGCACATTGCACCTTGTTGGTCGTTAGTGGAGCGTGTGTGGTTAACCGACACACTAATATGGGACCAATGAAGGATGGAAATGGGTGGCTCGTAGATTATCATAGATCAATAGAGCGTGTGTGGGTAACCGTCACATTGATTAGGTGATATACGTCTTCGAGAGTACCAAGCTAATTTGCATGGTTATTCACACCTTGTTTGTGATCATCGACATCCCAGTCACAAACTTGAAGGGAATAATCGAGATTAAACATGTCATTGAAAAGTTCAATGAATCTCAAAAGATCTAGGAATTTCAATTCATTTAAAACCTAATATTAATTTTCGTTTTTCATTGTGGAAATTGGTAAATCGTCATTTACCTACCTTCAAATATTTTGCAACTGGATTACGACATCCCTCTTCCGAGTTGTAGAATATTGTGTTGGGTCCTAGCCTTATTATGTCATTTGGGTGATATATTAAGGATTGAATCAATTAACTTGAATTTCTCCTATTTTGTAGATGTCAAATTCTAACAACTATGGTCTTCCTGAATCCTTTGGAAAAAGCTTTCCACATGAAGATGATATTCCATGATTGGATCGTGGAAATGGAATTCATGCTTCACTTCCTCCAACTCCTTTAATAATTCTCTCTGACCCACATGTTCGAAAACTTGAAAAGTTCAAGGTTACTCAAGCCCTATTGGCAAGCAAACAAGAAGATGGAAAGTTTGTATGTGATCACGACTTGGACATGAAGTTGCATATTGACAAGTTGGAAATGTTGGGTATCAAAGTCTCAAGGAAGTTGGCTGTTAACTTGGCTCTTCAATCACTTCCTAAGTCATATAGTGAGTTGATAAAAGATTACTATATGAAAGACCTCGACGTGACCCTTATCGATCTCACTTATTTGCTAATTGCTGCTGAATCAGCAATGATTTGGCACACTGGTAAAGCAAATTTGACTGGTAGTTCAACCTCCTAAACTTCCATGGATATTGACGATGGCAACATTGGAAGTCCAGAAAAGTCTTCTCTTCCCAATGGAAAAGGATCGGCCAAGGTCAAAACATTTGACCGGATGGTAAAGAGAAAGGCTGAATCTGAAATTGTCTCATGTGCTATTCCAAAAGAGTCTGTTTGCTTCTACTACCAAGAGAAGGGGCATTGGTTATGAAGCTGCCATATCTACCTGAAGGATCGAAAGGATGGGAGAGTCAAGATGTATGACTCTAGTTCAAGTAAAATCTATTATTTAACTCTATTAAGTTCCTATTTGTAGATTCTTAATACATGATGTGATAAGATTGCATTTTGATGTTTTGTAGGATCGAAGAAAAAAAAATGAAGCTTAAAGGAAAAGTATGTTGAGTCTGATCGCGAAGAAATGGATTTTGATCGCATGGTTCGATGATCGGATTTTTGAGTTGTTGCATAGGAGTTATGATAGATTGCTTAGGAATATTTGGTAACATAGTTTTCATTTGTAGATGCGTTGTAAGGACAAGTTTTCCTGCACTTTTATAAATAAAGAAAATTTTAAGTTTTTGTCTTATTTATATATCCTTGCATTGACATTCGTGAAAATTGATGTTTGTATGTTTCTGTTATTAGCAATATTGAAAATGATTCTTAGTTATGATTTTGTGGTAGTGTCAAAAATTTACCAAATTGGACAGAAACTTGGAATCATGCAACTGGTATTGTATGATGAATGAGAACCTTCGTATTTGGGAAGTTAAGACTAATTTCTTTTTCACATAAGTATGTGAGTCAAGTGAAGGACTAAAGGATCTATTACGCATTGATGTGCACTGGTTAAGTCCACCGCAAAGAACGATAAAAATATTCGTCGTGATTTTCTAAAAGTTTAGTAAATATGGTTATGCTTACAATATTAAGTGTAATTCCAAATTGTTGAAAAGGTTTCAATGTAAAGCGGAACGAATAAGAAGAATCATTTAGGCAGAAAGATAAAGTTTCTTCGATCTGAAAAGAAGGGAGAGTACTTAAGTATCGTGTTTTATGATTAACTTAGTGATTATGAAACCGTGTCACAATTGATCCTCTAAAGACACCTTAGTGCACTATTATGGCTAAGAAGAGGAATAGACAATTGTTGAAATGGTTAAATCAAAAGATGAATCATATTTCGTTCCAAGATCGAGTCTTTGAGTTAAACTCCAAGATTGTGACTTGAGTGACTTCATCTTAAGAAGGTTTATAACACTCATCAAATGTGGAGTAGAAAAGTTTCTTACTCCTACATGTTTGAAATTGGTAAGTTGTGATGTACTTGATAGGACAAAGACCAACTAAGACCAATTGTGTGAAGTGTTTGTCTTGATAAGAATCTGCACTAATTCTTGAATATTTTTTGTCGAGGAATGTTTCTTGACATGGGAATATTATATGTCAAGAAGTCAGTGGGAGTCTTAATGGTATTGAATATCTTCAGGAACTAATCAAGAATAAGACATATCACTAGCACACGACTTGAGGTTTATAACCTATCTTGTTGACATATTCTTGTTTCTGTGCCATTCCAGTTAAGTTAACTATGCATGTGAGCCCTAAGAGTTCTCAATTGATTACATAAGGCAAAGCACCTTGATTGGTGAAAGTTCATTGATATGTATGGGTGAGCTGCTTGACTACTTGGAAGACATGGTAGGCCTTTGTGCTTCCAGGTGGCGAGAAATTAAGAGTGGACAAGTTCGGTCCATATGGTTTTGGATTTGTCACAACCTTGTCTTATGATTATAGTTATGACAAATTCACATAGATAGGAACGTATACACCATAAAATCGAACTGGTAAGGTTTCTCTCCACTTCATGAAAATGATTACGAGGAAACACTTTCACTAAGAAGATTTTAAGGAGATAGCAACTGTGTAAATTGCATTCTCAAATTTGATTATGATTACGACATCCCTCTTCATAGTTCGAATTGTGAGAAGTGGTAATTAGTCTGAACATTTAGGACTTATTGATATAAGTTCTGAAATAGTTTAGACACACATATGAGCTTTCTAATAAAAGATGTATGAGATTAGATAAAGTCTTATCAAATCATCACGTATCAGAAATATGAATTTTGGTAATAAAGGCAATAAGTATTGATTTCTAGAAGTCCAGCTATTTTCTGAGTACGTATCAAAGCTAGTGGGAGCATAAGTGTTATGCTGGTAAAGATATAATTATCATGTTAGTGGGAGCATGATTATTATGTTAAGTGTTGCAAGTTAGCAATATTAATTATAGAAAACAAAAGTTTCAATTCGCAAAGTTACAGAGGTTGAAAGTTGTTTTGCTATAATTAAGGGAGAAAATTTTATACTTCATTTCAAATCTAAAAGCTTAGATCGATAAATTTTAATCAAATTTAGTCAAAGGACATGTATCAATGTTATGTTGAAAAGATTCAACATAAGGGAATTCTATATATAGCAATATTATAACAGGAGACTGGTAAAGTATCATGTCTTTATGTAAGACATTATGAATCGTATCCCATATGCTTCAGTTATAGGATCGATTGCATATGCTGTAATATTCGACCTTTCTGATTTTCCAAATGCCTAGGGCATTAAGAAGGAAAAAGGAATAGAACCGGATATGACTAATATAATTAAACAACTGTTAAGGATGATCTAAGGTTCGCTAAGGATTAGTTGTTTGTGGGCAGTTGGAAGTAGAGTATTGAATGGACCATATTGACATTATATGAATAAATAGGATTCTATTAAGAATGTGTTGTCATATGGAAAATATGGAAAAGTTTCCATAATGAGAGTTGGATATTAAGAATCTATGTGTAGGTTAGAAACTTTTAGGCAAGAAGCATGTTCAAAGGAATGTACTTTGAATTTGAAACTTCATGTCTATGGAGTTATCTTGTAACAATCTCCAATAGAGCACTTTGTGATATCATTGGCAAAGTCTTTGTGACTTTGGTGCTGTGTTATTAAAAAAGGATCATTGCATAACATTTTAGAATCTAACATATTCTAATAGTGGCAAGAATTTGGTATTCTTACACTTGTGATACGGATTGAGAATTGTGAAATGAGCATCATTGGAAATGTGTTCAACTGGTCTGTTTCACAAAGTAAGTACTATAGGTAAACATAGTGTGCATGCTTGGAGCATGGGATAACTATTGTTATAATTCAAGTATTAAGTTGATTAACCGAAACTTTAAACAATGAATGATGTGTAATCAATATGGTGATTAAATAATAAGTGTTTTATTTATACTCAAAGTGTTGAGGACATATTGGATTTGATTATTCTTGTGTTTCACTTTGCATGTTTTGACTTTCCAAATCATAAGATTATTCAAACAACCACAATCGATCATACGTTGGAAGTAAATATTGAGGTAAGACTGTCATGAATTCGACTGTAGATTGTCTAAAGTGTTTAGACATAGCAAAAGTCTGTTGCAGTGTTCATGAGTACTCCTGAAATAAGATTTGAGTATTGGATTAAACTTATGCTCACGTGAATCACTTCATGGATTTTATCCCGAGTGATTGTGAGACGATAATATCTTATATTTTTTAAACAGAGAGATATGAGTTGTTGTTTACAAGTTGGTTGCACATTGATAATACATAAACGCATCAGTAACTTGATGTTATAAAACGTATTGTTGTGTGAGATTTGATGAGTAAATAATGCAAGGATATAAGTTGACGTTTATCCGTCCCTTTTACCCAAAGTGGGATAAAAGCAATATCTATGGGCCCCTCGATGATTTAGTGATGAAACCTAAGCGCTTGGCTAAGCCTAGACTAGGTTGATGTGTTCAACTAAAGTCTATTGTCAGTCGTCTTAAATCAGAAATCGGGAAACAACACATAGACAGAGAGAATGATTATAATCCATGTCTCATGTCTATACGATATCTTGAGAATGGAGGAATATATAATCCCTTATCTAAAGGACGCGTTGCTGATAAGATCAGAGTTCGACAACGGGTTTTGAAAGCTACAGTCGCTAATCAAATTCTGAAGTCGTACGCAATAATAGTTATTAGACTTATCCAAGTGGGAGACTGTTGGATTAGGTGTCTAAGCCCATAAATATTTTGGTATGTATTTGATTTGATTACGAGCATGGTCCTTTTGGGTTGCCTTAACTCATGCAACTTGATAGGACAACAAGAGGAAAAAAGTAGAATTTATTATATGAATAATAAATTAGTACTAAAATGGTTTTATTAATATATTACAAGATTAATATATTATTTGGAAATCATATTATTTAATTAGTATTGATCAGAAATTAATTTGAAATTAATTTGGTGATAAAAAAAACTGATTAAATAAAGGGGACTAATATTGCAATTATTTAATAGTTGCTAGTTGGGCTATGAATTCCTAATAGAAGGGATTGGACGAAATCTATGGAAGCCCATAAAGATTTCGTCCAAGGGGACCTTCTAGAAGGGCTCCATGGATTGCTTAAGGCCTAAGCAAGGAAATTAGGGTTTCCACCATAAAACCCTAATAGCCTCAACTATAAATAAACCCCTTCGGATATGGAATTGGGCTTTATGTCTTCTTTGAGTTTCCATGGCCGATTTCACCTCTCTCCTAAGTCATCTTCTTGCATTGAGTGTTTGTGACTCCATTAGAGGTGCAACACTTGGGGCACTAGGCTTTCAGAAGTCAAGATCAAGAAGGATTAAACTTGTTATTGCTACATAACAAGAGAGGTAAAGATTCTAACCCTAATCATATGTGATTTTCGATATATGTATGCTAAGCATAGGGTTATTGCTTTGGTATTCATAGTTGTATGTTTAAATTAGAAAAACCTAGATCCAAAGCAATTAGGGTTGCATGTACACCATATGAATGATGTATGCTCAAAACCCAACACCAACTTCTCGGCCGACGAGCTCTCCTGAATTGCCAGTAAGTGGGTACTCTTGGTCAATCGGTCCACGTTGACCCAAATAGCATCAAAACCCTTTGTCGTCTTCCGCAACTTGGTGATAAAGTCCATCGATATCTGCTCCCATTTCCACATGGTAACCTCCAGAGGCGGCAGCTTGCTATGCGTCCTCTGATGCTCGACCTTGACCATCATGCACGCTAAGCATCTCTCGACGTACAAAGCTATATCTCTCTTCATGCACGGCCACCACTAACTCAATCTCATATCCCGATACATCTTGGTGACCCCTAGGTGAATAGAAAAGTGAGACTTATGAGCCTCCAATACGATCTGTCTGACCCCACCAGACACAAGAACCCATACTCGACCGCAACGGGTCAACAAACCACGACTATCCAGAACAAATATGGTAATCTCACCCCTAGCATGAGCCTTAGCCTAAGCCTCCCTAATCAATCTTACAATTCTCCTATCGAACGCCCTTAGCCTGAGCCTCCCTAATCAAAACCTACAGGTGGAGAATCCACATATATCCTCATACATGTCATCGGAACAGAATATCCAGCCGACTTGCGACTCAGGGCATCCACCGCCACATTCTCTTTACCTGGATGGTAAAGGATCTCGCAGTCATAATCCTTGACTGCGTCTAGCCACTTGCGCTACCTCATGTTCAGGTTAGGCTGATCTATAATATGTCTCAAACTCTTATGGTCAGTGTAGATAGTACAACAGATCCCATAAAGGTAATGTATCCAAATCTTAAGGGCGAAAATCACCGCCCCCAAATCAAGATCATGTGTGGGATATCTCGTCTCATGCAACTTCAGCTGTCGCGAAGCATAAGCTACCACCCGTCCTCTCTGCATGAGGACTGCTCCCAAGCTGGTGATGGATGCATCACAGAAAACCACAAAATCCTTAATTCCCTCCGGGAGGGTCAAAACTGGGGCCTCGTAAAGTCTCTGCCGAAGGGTCTCAAATGCGAACTGTTGCTCAGGGTGAAACATCCCAAAATTCAAAACCAAAAATTTCATTTTTAAATCATAAATAAAACCATAGTTATCAAAACCATCTTATAAAAATATAAGTCATAGTATCTCAAAACATCATTGTAACGACCCAAAAATCTTTCTGATAACGATGTTAAACTTTGTTACACGGATAACAGTGGTTGTAAAGTTATTTCGATTCTAAGCGTATCAATTGAAATAGATTAAAAAATATATATTAATATCTAGAAGAATTGATCAATTTTTAAGAATGGAATAATTTAACTATTTAGTTTGTAGGAATATCTAGTTTAAATTTAATCAATTAAAGATATAAATAATTCTAAGGTGTTAAACGTCAAAAAGAAAACAAAAATATGAGCAAACTAATTAAAATGAAACAAAGGAAACTTTGTGAAGCATAGGCGTGCGTTTTAGAAAGTTTAGAAGCTAAAACCGTTAAAGAAAAGGGTACAGGGTCTGTTAGGGAACGTTGACCAAATTCTAGGGACTAGATCTGTAACTTGTACATTGATATCCCAACATGAATGTAAACCGACGCATCTTTCGTTCCACTTCAAATATGAGAGTAACTCGCTGATTTATTCGTTTCCTTTATTTCCGTTTCGTGCGATCGATCTACCGGTGACACACCTACTAAAATTGATGCCCTAATTGAGGGGTTGCTGCAATCGTTAAGTGGGAGAAAGTGTGACCGAGAGAAAGAATAACTTTGGCTGTAGAGCTTCCCGACGAAGTTACGACGAACCTAGGATTCTGGCAGAAACATCGTTAGGCAGCGCGAGAGTGGCGATTGAAGTGTTTTCTGTCATTGATCGATTCACAGTAAGTTTTTGAGTTTGAATTAAGAGTCTTATAAATTTAGAGATGCATATTTATGGTTTTGTCCACCTAAATATCAATATAAAAAATATGCTAACTGAGATTCATAAATTGGTACTATCCGGTCGATACACTACATTAACTAATAGATACGGATCTCATGTTATTGAAATAAACCTGTTAGTGAGCATTGATGCTTATTAGATCAAAGAAAGTTATGGTTTAATTCTTAGGCCGAAAGGAGTGGTAACACTCCTAGCACAGTGTCATATCAATTTTTTTTTAAGGAGTGGTAGCATTCTTAACACCAATTGATTTTTTTTTTTTTTTTTCATTTTTCAAACTTTAATAAAATATATTTTTTAAAATACATATTTCATATTAAATAAATTATATATTTTTTTAAAACTCAAACTTAAATAAATTATGTTTGTTATTGTTTAAGTGCTTCTAAAAGGTAATTAACAAACTAATGTATTGATAGTTCTTATTTAAATAAATATAATTTATTGGAACTCTTTATTCAAAACAAAATAAATATAATAATGTTTTTCACAAATTGATGGCCATGCATTGCATAAAGCAGGAGATTATTCTCAGAAAAAAAAAAATCAGCCAATCACATTTAATCAAAAGCCCTCTTTCCTTACTCAATTTAATATCTTTTCTTTTTCTCGCTATGCCGGCAGCGACTGTTTCTTGGCGTGCATCCTAACGAGAGGTAATGAGTGGTCTATAGCGAGGCAAACGAGTACTTGGCGAGAGGGGTGGCGAGGCCACTCCCTCCAACCTTACGGTTATCGCCTAATGAAGTCTTTAGAGATGAGGTAATAAATATAAGTGGACAAACTCTCAACGTAATGACCTTAATATTTAGGAATATTTAATCAAAAACTGAAGCATGGATTATAAATCACAGTATATGGCAGCATGAGAATTTTATTACGGTATATGGATTCATAATAAGCACTCATAATAAAATAACTTAAACTATATGCTTAATTTGAGTAGGCCTTATAGTTTTATAAAACAGACTACTCGTGATTAACCATGTTTATTTATCCAACATCCTTGCTTTAAGTCTTGACTAAATAGAAATATTCATGGATAGATTAAATATGACGAAAATAAAACAACATACGTAAATTAGAATTTTTAGTTATTTTAATATAGTTAATATACAAATTTGATGATACGGGTTTAGCTTTAGCATTCTTTTATATTCTATTATGGAGATTTGATGTCATAAGAATCTGTAATGTTACACCATGGTATTTAATAAAAATGACAAATTAATCCAAGAATAACACATAATATAATATAAGCTAACAATTTCCATAACCATTGAGATGTGAAATATTATGAAATAATATAATCTAAACTAAAGATGATTGTAATAATTGTTTAGGTGTTTGCTGATTAAAGGAGTTACAAGTTGATATCTTAGAGAGACGGTATTACGGAAAATCAAGGTGAGTTGATAGTTTTAACTCACTAAGGTTGCATTATTGAAACGTGCAATCCGTAGATGGTGATTTGATTCACTTTAGGATAACCATGTCATTACTTGTGCTTGATGATGATATGATATTTGTGAAGCTAATATATGTTTTGTGCTAATGCCATGATATGACTTAATTGCTATGTTGCTTGCATTTTAATGAACTTGATGTATATAACATGCTAGCTTAAGTTGCTTGAAATATGATGTATGGTTATGTTTTGATGTGCTGGTTATGAATACATTACATGTTTAATACACATTCATATGATATGAATTACATGACTTGCTTAATGTATAAATTACATTGCGGGGTTATGCGTAGAGGGTTTGGGTGTTCATAATCTTTGCCTAAAACCTTATTCAGATCATTGAGGGTGCCTGCTAGGTTGAAAGAGTACCTATAGGAAGATCTATAGCCACAACGGTGATTAGTTGTCCGTCTTTCTAGATGACCGTGTGACACATGGTTTGCGGGCACTTCGGTGTTCGTGGGCTGGAGTGATGTTGGTCCCTCGTTCGCAGCCAGCGTAAACATCACGTGGGAATCGGGAGGTGTATCGTTGGAATTGGCACCGTTTGTACTGATCCTGAACGACACCGCGAGGTACTTGTACTTTGCAAAGTCGAAGTAGCGAAAGTGAAGTCATGGGGTGGTGTTTTGGGTGTAAGTCATAAGCCACTTAGAACATTCGGCTGGCTGTGCACACAAGTAGTGAACGGGGTGTTTCTCTTGGGTTAGGTAGCACAAAGAGACACTTTTCTATCAATCGGTTGGATATATATAATAAAAGGTTGAACATGTAACAAACGGTTGGTTGCATATTAAAAGGTTGAATATATAACAAAGCTTGGTTATTAATAAAAGGTTGAACATGTAACAAAAGGTTGGTTGCATATTAAAAGGTTGAATATATAACAAAGGTTGGTTATTAATAAAAGGTTGAACATTTAACGGTTGCTTATATATGAAATGTGATTAATTATATGCTATGCGGTTGCTTATGTGGTATTTGGTTGATCATATATGTTATGTGGTAGAATTGTGGTTAAACATATATGCATGTATGCGGTTGAATATGTGATCGAATAATTATGATATCTGGTCATTTTCTAAGTGGTATTTGTCTATCATTTTTATGCTTCATCATAAAATGAATGATTGACTCATTTGGGGCTTGTATGTTTTATGTGCAACTTTTTGAACTCACTCAACAGGGGCTGACACTTGTATCTTTTCTCTTTTGTGCCTTTTGATTGGTGCAGGCAGTTTAGAAGATTGGCCTTGGTGAGAGGGGTTCTTATGGGTAGTAGATTTATATTAACAATACCACTCTTGGACACATTATTTATTATTTAGTTTAAAGTACCATTGCTTACATTTTAAATGGTTTGGAATTATGATTGAATTTTTGAAGTAACGTTGTGGTTTCAAAAATGTTTTGAAAAAAAACTAAGTCTTCCGCTAACGTATTCTGTTAAATAAATGTTTTAAAAAGAAAAAAAAAATTATGGTAAAAATCGCGACGTTACAATCATATCAAAACACATGTCAATATATCAGAGTAAAACATCCAGGCTAAACATCATGTTGTGTGTAATGCAGTCATCCCGAGCTCTTTCCTTTGCTACTGGAAGTACCTGAAACCAAAACTGAAAACTGTAAGCACGAAGCTTAGTGAATCTCCCCAAACTACCACATACTATACACATAATCACATCATAACATATCATGAGCCTCGGCTGACATCGGACAATGTCCATCATCGGGCCCCAACCGGCATCGGACAGAGTTCAGCATCGGGCCCCGCTTGGCATTGAGCAACTTGGTATACATATAAACATATCAACGAATACACATAAATAATAATATAACATAAACATATAAACATGTAACGTCCGTAGATTCGAGCTAGTTAATTTAGAGACAATAAGTGTCGAAAACGGCTTTTTGATAGAAGATTGTTTAGAATGAATAATCTTAATAAAAGTTGTAGCATATTTCACAAGGGTTTCGTACACATAAAGAACACCGAAATCCGAGTTATAACGAAAAAATTATGGCTCGTCGAAGTTTCGCGGCAAAACCAGTACGACACTGCGTGACGTAAATAGTGAATTCACGATAGAGTGCTTTTTAGCCTTAGCGATCTAAACGAAATTCGTAGAATACGTTAAACCGAGAGCATGCATAAAAAGAACGCCCAAATCTGACTTCGTATGAGGAAGTTATAATTTTTCTAAGTTTCAATTTAGTAGTATGCAGCCCGGAGTTTGAATGTTAGATCGACCCATTTTTGGCTGACACAACCTAAACGAGAATCGAATATCTCGTTAATAGTAGCGTAACGATAAAAAGACAGACGAAAACGGATGCCGAATGAAGAAGTTATGAATTTTTACCGGGCTATTCCTGCCCCGGCCTGTTGAAAATATAACTTAAAAAATAAAGTCAAAATTAGTTGACGACGTCTAAATGAAAGTTGTAGAGTACGATCCTGCCTACGTGTGGATATAAAGAACATCGAAAATGGAGCTCGTATGCGAAAGTTACGAATTTTAGAAGTCGAGAGGGAAAAATGTGTGTTGGGTCTGAAGGCTACGCCCAGCGTAGCCAAGGAGCGCCTCATGCTCGCAAACGCCATGCATACGAGGATTGAACGTTGCGCGTTCTCACCACACTAGGCTTCAGATGGACCACGTAGCACCAAGGAGCTTCGGACACGTTTCGTACGAACGCGTTGCGTAGAATAGGAACATCCTGCGTACGATGAGCGCCCTACGTACCCTCGCAGGAATGCGCTGCGTACTTAGTAGGTCCGACCTATAAATAGGTTGCGAGGCAGCCTCCATTTTTCACACCTCCCATTTTTACTTTATCTCTCTGCTCTCTCTCTCTCTAAACTATCCTAATCCCCCTGTAACACTAGTCAAAATAGGTCAATAAAAATCACATGTGATTATACCAATCATGTAATGTGATTTTGTTAAACTAGTAATGTGATAAACTTAATATGTATTTCATGATAATTCTAATATAAATATGAACTTTCATACACACTTTATAGTATAAATCAAAGAATATGTCCATACGATTCCAAAGATATAGAGAACGTCTGAATCTGACTTCGCATGAAGAAGTTATGATAAACCGAACACTATAAATCTTTATAATAAGAGGAATTTAAAATAGACTTAGAATTAGCTATTGGAGTCTAAAATAGAGTTGTAGTACTCGTAAATACGTACGCGTGTATATAAAGAACGTCAAAAACGGAGTTCGTATGCGAAAGTTACGACCTTCCGAAGATTCAGCTGTCAAAAACCCTAATTTGACTGAGCTCACGACGTGAGCACAAAAGCTCACGACGTGAGGAGTCATTTTGCCACATTTCGAATCTAGAAGGTGCGTGGCGAGGCTACGAAGGGATAAGTTCTAAGCTCACGACGTGAGCAAAGATATCTCACGACGTGAGGAGTCACATGGCCACCTTCCGAAGCTAGGGACGCAAATGGCAAGTCTACGGGGTGACCAGACATGGCTCACGACGTGAGACTAAATGGCTCATGACTTGAGAGGCCAAAAATATTACTATAAATAGCAGGTCCGACTTCAGATATTCTTACACCTTTACTTCTTTCCTTTCTCTCGTTTGTTGAAGCCCTCTTGCATCTCGAGCCCCAACGACCTCGTACTGCTGACCGTTTCTTCTTAGATTACATAAAATCACGCTATTAAGGTGAGTTTCATGGCCCCACTTTCTAATATTTTTTGGGGTAAAACACATGCTAAATATTGTATATATGTTAATATTATGTCTATATGATAGTATACTCGTATCGACATAGATAGTTATATTAACCGGGATATAGTTGTTTTGTATATAATATTTCTAAAATATACAAGTATCGTAAAGTTGTTAGCATGCTATTGTTATAGAAGTATACGAATGTAGATCTTGAGTTATACTTAGGATTCTATATATATGTTGTGTGCGATAAAGTTCCAGAGTTATACTCGGAAGTTCTATATACTAATTACTAAGTATGTTGCTATTGTTGGTTTTATGTCAAGATAAAACCTATTATGTTATTAATATAACCATGAAGGTATATTCAGGTGTTCTATATATACTTGTTTAGTATGTTGCTATTGTGGGTTTTATGTTAAGTTAAAACCTGGTTTTTAATTCTAGTTATAACTATTATACTGCCTAAGTATTATGAATATTAGGAGTAATGTTTAAAGCATAGTCTAATAACTTAGAGTTTTAGACATGAATATGTTTTTACTACTAGAACTAACGGAACTCGACAAGTCTACATGAGTTACTGTATTCATCAAAAATCTTAGGGATAATCCTCTGACCTGTAACCGTTAATCCCGTGCGAGCGTGGAAGTCGTGTATGAATAAGATACGGGTTGAAAACCCCACTCGTGGTTGTTAGCTACAACCAAACTTGAGCGAGTGACGAACTGTCCTTTTATTTGTTTATTGTTCCAACGTTGATGAAGCGTGTGGACCTTATCTTAAGATGTGAAACTTGTAGCATCAAGCAGAGGTTTGAAACTAGTCATATAGCCGCGGTTACGGACTCATGGTATCAAATTGTTAGAAGCATTATACTTTGTCGTTATACAAGTATTAATGTTAAGTATAAGTTTCCCAAACACTTATACTCTAACTACAAGAAACTGGTAGTGTCACAACCAGGAAATTCTAATGCTTTTGTAAACATTAACAAGGATAACATTTGTAACTAAAACTTGAAAGCATGCATGATGTTTATTCAATGACAACAAAATTCCATCAAACACTCTATACAAACACTTCAATGGTAAAAGAAAAAGATTGGATACCATAAAAATCCCGGTTTAAGTCTAATATGGACTAGGGTTTTCTTATTGGGCCTAATGGATCAATAAGCCTCCAATTTGACTAATTTGGGCTTAGAACCCTTAATTGGGCTCTAATTCAACCCACCTTCATAAGATTTGACATTTTGGACCACATTGGGCCTAAAATGAAATAAACTAGCATAATTAACCTTATTGGGACATAACTAACCTACTTAGCTTTAATGGGCCATGAAACCCATTCTCTTATGCTAGTTGGGCCGTGAACCATCCAAAGGAGCCCAATATGCCAAAAACTTCTCCATGAACTTCATAGTTTCGAACATAGGCTAGAAGGGCCAAAAATTTATCCATACCTTCTTCCACTAGGCCCATTTCGGCCCAAGTAAAAAAAGGGAAGAATAAAAATAATTAAAAGGAAATTAGGAGAATTAAGGAGGGTTAGCCACCTCCTTATTACATAGTGGATTTCTATGCAAGTCATTTCACTCCTTCTCTCCTCTCTTCTTCTTCTTCTCGGCCAAGGATCACAACTACACCACCATCTTCAAAATTTCTCTTCAAACTCTCTCAAGAACACCTTCTTCCTTCCTCCAAAATTTCGAGAATCATAAGAGCTTCAAGAAGGTTTTCATCTAAAAATCACTTCAAGTTACATACTAGTGGTAAGATCTTGCAAACATACTTTCTTTCTACACTTAATCACTCTTCTTACCACCTTAAATTCTTGATCATACTCCCTAGAACCTTTCAAATTCGAAGGTCTCTTCAAGGAGCTTGCTAGGGTCGAAAAACCATACAAATCTCTTTTATCTTTTTCAAAACCGTGAGCAACAAAGCAAGGTGAGTTCACCACCCCTTTTTTTTGGTTTTTACTTGTTTTTTTTGGGGAGAATACAAGTGTTATGTTTTGATCTATGTGTGTTTGCATGTTATATGTGATTTCTTTGGTTTTTGTGGTGATAATGTGTTAATACTTAAGATATTTCGAGATCTATAGCTAAAATGTGAAAGATTCATAAACAAAAACATAATAAACAACATGCATCATAGATCTAAGAGTCCCTAAGTTTAATAAGTGAAAAACAAAGCGAAAGATCTTTACAAGTGTCATTTTTGCAAAAATAACAAAGATTGGGTTGAAAGTTGATAATTTTTGGTTTTATGAGGGTTATAAAGTATTTATTTATATAAAAGCTGATTTTTTTATGAAAATAATACTTTTCAAAGGACCAAAAATATAAAATTCTACTTAATGGCCTTATATTTGTGCCTCACAGATTATTGGGCCCAAACTTGCGAAAATGAAGAGTTTTAGGGACTGAAATTCTAAATTCATAAAAGTATGAGTCCAAAACATAAATAAATAAATTTCAGGGGTTGAAAATGATTTTATTACCAAATTGGACTAAAAATGCAAAGTTTTTGGATTTTGGGCCAAGATTGTGAAATTTGCGGAAATTTGGACCATAAATGCAAACTTTTCCAAATATAGGGCTGAAACTGCCCAAAGATTATATTATGGGCTGAAATTACTATTTAATTAGTGTTTGGTCCGAAAAATGTCAAGAAAAATAATTTAAGAACCTAAAATGTCATTTTTTTCATTAAAAAGGACTAAAAATGTCATTTTTGTTAAAAGGGCTGAAATCGTAATATTATGTGAAAAAAGGGCTGAATTGGTCAAACAAATATTTTTTGGTCAAATGTGCTATTATTAAAACAATTGGGCCAAAAATATAAAATTTTATACCTTATGGAATTAAAAATGCATACTTTGATAAATTATAATATCGTTATAAAACGATTGACGAATGTTATAACTTTACGATTAACAGCTTCGTGTAAAACAAATCTTACGACACTATTAACATACAAAACGGGTAAAGAACATAAATAATACATGTTTATTGGGCTTTCGGTGACCCAATTACATACCTAATGGACCCTTAATGACTTTTACATGCTAATGGCCCATTTGCATTGCTAGTATGGTCCAAATAAATCATATGCGTGATGGGCTAACGTGTCCGTCGCATACTCGACAGCCTATAATAACATACATAATTAGTGGACCACCGTTGTCCTCTTTCATGTCTGTTAGACTTACTTCATATTCACGTAATCATCATTTGGGTTGTAAAACAAGATTATTCAATTTCATGAGATTCAGTGAGAAATAACGGGTGGCACCAATAAGTGTTGGTCGTAGTCTGTAGTTATAACCAGAGTCTTCTGGAGGGAGAACGAGAGTTTGTGTATATATCTATACGGGGGTGACTCCCCCACACCTAAGCTGTTCGCTATAGTTAGACTCGGTCAGTTTAGGGTGACAAAATCTTGATCAAAACCGGCGTTTGGAAAAATACCAAGACAAGCGAATTAGTCATTATTATGCATGGTTATAACGACTCACATAGAGATCCATTACCATCTAAGTAATCATGGGAAATCATATTCATTCGTTGTAATGATACAATAATACAAAACTATCATACTATTTCAATCGGAAAACATCGGGTTTTCCGGGGGAACAACTTCATTCACTCCTACATACAACAACTATAATACAAGAATCAATTTTGAGTAACAATCATTTTTACTTGTTTTGAAATCACATACATATGCACTTATGGGATCATTACATCTTTTTCGCAAACAGTTTTTGCACAGAAAATATCGGATTTTCTGGGTTTTACAAACTATACAAACTGGTTTATAACAAACATGCTTATGAACTCACCAACATTATATATGTTGACGTTTTCAAAATAACTTGTATTCTCAGGAAATCGTTAGACTGAAGAACCTCCAAGTGTGTTCCAGGAAACTTCTTTTGTGAAATGTTAATCATCAGACAATTTATGTTTTGAAATATGTCATGTAAACAATGTACATGATGTGAACAAGGTCAGTTGTAACGTATTAATGCATGGTGATGTTTATGTTGTGTTTCATGTATATTCATTGTGATGATATTTCAATTTAAGTTACGCGAGCCCTCGGACGTTTCCGCCGTCTGGTTCGGGGGTGTGACAGGTAGGTATACTACTTGTATATTAAGTAGATAATTATACCTAGCACACATACTTGTATAGAATTGAAATAGATATATACGTAGCAGTTTTAATAGTATAGAATTGAAATAGATTTATACGTAGCGGTTTTTACTCGTATAGAATTGAAATAAGATTTATACGTAGCAACTTTCGTTTGTATGGAATTACAAACACTTATATTCACAGTATATGAGACTTATAGGTATATACTTATTTGGTAAGTAAACTTTTATACCTAGGATATATATATATATATATATATATATATATATATATATATATATATATATATATATTAAACGTTGGAAAGTCAAAATGATACTTTCAAAACTATACTTTTGAACTTGGAAAATGTATTATTTTTATATGGAGTCAAAACCTGTGAACTCACCAACTTTATGTTGACGTATTTTTTAAATGCTTGTGTTTTCAGGAAGTTGATAACTATGATACGAGAAATGACGTTACACTGCCCAATGTTTCCGCCGATGCTCGGGGTGTGACACCTCCAAAGCCTAGGGTACCCCTAGCACCCGAAGGAAGACCCAGAGCTCCCGAAGGCTCCGAGAAAAAGAGCCTTTCGGCTCGGAAACGTTGCTTCAGCGAAGCCCGGTTTTGTTAAAAACCCGTTGTAAGTGAGTTGCGCCTACATTGTTTTAAATATAGCTTTTATTTAATTATAGCATTGTTGTTATGAACTTATAATAAATATTTGAGCTATTATTATTACTTGTATAAGTGTCGTTATAATATTTTTTTAACTACTTGCGGTACGGGGAATCTGGTTTAAAGGACCGCATAGGGTCGTTGGATTTCAGAAGTGCTATATACCAAAATGGTCCTGCCCTGCGGTGTTTTATGTCTGACCCCTATCTATACATAATGGTTGGAAAATATTGTTTAAAAGCTTATATAATAATAATAATGCTAAGACTAATAATTAGTCACGTTAATATTAGACGACTAAAGTCTAGTAGTAATAATACTAGGTTTCGTCGAATGAAATTACATTGTTAAGAATCAAAGCGTTGTCTGAGTTTGGAATCATCACTTTAACAAGTGAGTGCATAGTTACTTTCATCTTACACATATATATGAAGTATTTAATATAAATTACGTGTTATGTGTGCATATTATATGTATTCTTGATATCTATGTTGGATGAACGATTTTACGCATGTTTTAAATGATTTAAACTGTATATGTATTTTATATCTACAAAATATGTTGGGTATAACATGGGTAGATGAATGATGAGGTATGAAAGATGATATAGAGGAACGTTGGCGACTATGGACTTAGTACCTATTGTATGAACCCTGACGACTATGGACTTAGTGTCTGTTGTATAAACCCTAACGACTATGGACTTAGTGCCTATTGTATGAACCCTGGCGACTATGGACTTAGTGCCTGTTGTATAAACTCTGACGACTATGGACTTAGTGCTTGTTGTATAAACCCTAGCGACGATGGACTTCTTGCCTATTCTTTAGGATAATCCTTAGGAATGAATGAACGAGGAATAGTTGATTCTTAGGGCAGACCCTTAAGAATAAAGAAGATAATGAGAATGGGTGACTGGGTTAATTGTTTGATGATTAAACATAATAATTATATTATTGTGGGTTGAAAACCTTATGTACTCACCATGTTTCCCAACCTGACCCACTTAGTTTATTTATCACATGTGTCGATATGAGGTTACATTACACTGAGAGATTAAGCAGATATAAATCACTAGTGATAATGAATGTAAGTTCTGTTTATGCTTATGTTTCTGTATTGACGATGACATCCCAATGTATTAAAATGAATAAAAATACATTTCTTCGGAAATGTTTTGATAACATACTTATCATATTTTTTTGGGAACAAATACCGCAACACTTTTCTTCAAAAGGATACTCTTACTTTTAAATAATGCATAAACAAATCGGTCTTTTCTGACCGTGAAAATGGAGATGTCACAAAACATTCCTTGGGCCCCGCCCAACATCGGACCGAAATCCGGAAACATACAAACATTCCTCGGGCATTGCCCCGACCATAATCCGGAAACATACAATACATAGACATGCAAGAATCACAAAAACATCAAGCATACAAACATTCCTCGAGCACCGCCCGACATCGGATCGAAATCCGTAAACATATAAACCTACATCGGGCACTGCCCAACATCAAATCGAAATCCGGAAACATATAAACCTACATCGGGAACTGCCCGACATCAAACCTTAGTCCGAAACATACTAACATACATATATGGGTCGACATTGGTGCCTTCGACCTGTTCATACATGAGGAAATTCACCTCGCACCGTTGAAGTCCCGCGAATAAATCTGGTTGTTAGCTGACTGGTCCCCGAACTGTCAATCATTTAAACAAAACCCAATTAACCATTTTGGTTTTAATGCATAACCTTAAATCCATCACTTGGGATAAAATGACCATTTTACCCTTAACCTAGCTTGGTCCAAGACCCAGGCCCAAACTCACACTCTGAAGGCCTAAAAGCCAAATAATCAACCAAGGCCCAACTATGGCCTAATTTTCCAAATTGGGCCCAAACCCCTCACATGGGCCTTACCCTAAAGCCCATCCAAAATCCTAGTCCATATACATGTTCTTAGATGGCCCATCAATAGCCCAATCACCAAAGCCCAAAAGAAAGGCCCAACGGCCCAAACACAATTAGGGTTTTCACATAAAATGACGATTAGGGTTAAGTGTTCTTACTTAAACCATTAAGAACTTGATCCATTAAGTCCATTACTTCACTAGGCCAAACATTCAATGTAATCGGGCATAAGTTATACTTCAATCCACTTGCCCAAACGCATGTCCCGACAATCCAAAACTAGCATCCCCTAAAATTAGGGTTTTCTAAATCCTAATTAGGGTTTCCAACCCAAACACAACTCAATTAGTCCAATGGTTACGTTTTTACATTAATTAGAGTCTAATAAGTCGGGCACCACCCACTACTACTTGGGTGGTGGTGGTCAATGGTGGTTTGTGGCGGCAGCCACCACCTCACAGTGGTGGTGGTTATGATCTTAGGCCAAAACAACACCATAAGCATCCCAAATAACAGTCTAATCACATGTAGGAGCACCCACCCACCCAAGGTGGCAGTTGGTGGCGGTATGAGGTGGCAGCTACCACCTCACAGTGGTGGTGGCGAGTTTTCCTTGGGTTTTATCCAGCCAAGCACACCCATACAACATATCATCTTAAAGGAATTTCACATACACACCATGCGACATACACAACCACCTATGTGGTGGCAGGCGATGGTTGGAGGTGACAACCATCACCTTACGTTGGTGGCGATGGTCTCTCTTGATTCCCTACCAAGCAAACACATCAACACACGCACACACCTTCAAAACATGAGTTCACAACGGAAAAACACACCCAGTCCCAACTACTCCCGCAGTGTCGCATGGCAGTCGGACGAGATAACAGAAATGAAACGGTTGCTAGAACGACAACGACTACGTAACAACTGAAGGGAGATGGAGAACGAGTGAAATGCAATTACCGAGAGCCTTTAGGTCGTTCACGACCCAAGCATCGACGTTCATAGCCTCCTTCGTTGGTCTTGGTGGCTATTCCAGCTTCTCACCACGTCTCCGGCAACAAGGTTGTGCATGTGGCATTTAACAACAAAGTAGCGACGGCTGAGGAAGCTCCGAAAGTGGTGGCGGATGGAGTAAGATGCGCTAGATTTAAGGTTGACGAGAGGGAAGGGAAGTGGGTCTAAATCCCGTGTTCCTTCAAACATTTGCTCAATTTCCAAGTTTGGCCCATCCTCCACAAAACCTTTTCAACTTAGGTCCATAATTTACCCTTTAGCCCATGCCTCCAAAAATTCTTTCATAATAAGTCCAAAAATTACCAATCATACCTTGACTTCTGAAATCCTTTTCAAATTAAATCCATAATTTAGCAAACAACCCTCAACCTTCAAAATTCTTTACAAACTAGTTTGGAAATTACACTTTTAACACCAAAAGTCCAAATTATATCATTTAACCCCCGAAACCAACGTTTTGCTAAATTATTTCGAATTTAGGGATACTATTCATTTATTAATTTTATCTATTTATTTATTTAATAAACGGAATGCTACACAGGGCCCCACCGAAAATCCACCCACTTCCTCGTCAGACGAGTGAGGGGTACTGCAATCTTGGGGAAATCCTGAATAAATCTTCGGTAATACCCTACAAAACCTAGAAAACTCCTGATATCCGAGGGAGACTTCGGAACCTCCCACTGCATCACCGCCTCGATTTTGACCGTATCGACCAAAATCCCATATTGGTTAATGAGGTGTCCAAGCAACTAAGCCTCTCGCAACCAAAACTCGCACTTGGAGAACTTAACATAAAGTCGTTCTCGCCTCAAACCCCTCGGAAGCTCGCGAAGATGCTCCTCATGTTGCTTTATGGTCTTGGAATACACCAAGATATCATCATTGAACACAATAACTGAGCGATCGAGCATCAACCTGTATACCCGATTCATCAAATCCATAAATATCGCAGGCACGTTGGTGAGCCCGAATGACATCATCACGAACTCGTAATGTCCATAACGAGTCCGGAACATGGTATTCTCCACGTCCTCCTCCCTCATCCTAACATGATGGTACCCAGACATGAGATCAATCTTGGAGAACCGAGATGCTCTCTGCAACTGATCAAAGAGATCATCAATCCGCGGAAGGGGATAATGGTTCTTCACCATTAACTTGTTTAACTCCCTATAACCGATGCACATCCGGTGCAAACCATCATTCTTCCTGACAAATAGAATCGACGCTCCCCACGGAAGAACTGATCTGGCGGATGAATTGCTTGCTTAGCAACTCCTGCAGCTGAGATGACAACTCCTGCATCTTAGGCGGTGCCAATCGGTACGACGCCTTGGCAATAGGGGCCGCACCCGGCACAAGGTCGATCCTGAACTCGACCTGCCTCTCAGGAGGCATACCGGGCAACTCCTCCGGGAATACATTAGCGAACTCCGTGACAATTGGAACATCATCAACAGACACCTGATCCCCAACCCGCATGTCCACCACATAAGCCAAGTAACTTGCACACCCGTGTTGAATATACTGTCGAGCCCTGACTGTCGAACAAAACACTGAACCCAACCTGGTGCCCTCTCCATAAAACATCAACAATCTAAAATATGAAATAATTTACCATTTAGTTTTCATTTGTTATGACTTCATAAGGAGTAAGATCTAATTTATGATCAATCTAAGAGACCGGTTATGTGTAAAGCATGTACTTGTAGTTGTTTCATCCCAAAAAACAATATAATACATGTGAGCAAATATAAGCATTGATCAGACAACTTCACTATTTCACAGAGGAGTTTGTTTTATATTTCAACAACAAAATTTACATAGTACCATAACACCATCTTTTTGGTCGTGGGTTTGAAATAACACTTAGGTTAGGGAAAACGACATCTAATAGCTGAAATTCAAACATTTAATTGCGAAATTGATCACTCAAGAAGAAAAGACGAAAATAGCCTCATGTGAGGGCACATGTTGAAGAAAACGGAGACATTTTAACATTTGTTATAATTAATTCACAACGAAAAACCCTTAAATAAAGACAACTTTTGCATTTTGAAACAAAGTAAAAGAATTACAAATAAATAATGATTATTATTAAATAAAAAACATTTCAAACAATTCCTTTTGAATGACCATATGATTTCAACAACAAAATTTACATAGTATCATAGCACCATCTTTTTTGTCGTGAGTTTGTAATAACATTTAGGTTAGGAAAAACATCTAATAGCTGAAATTCAAACATTTAATTGCGAAATTGATCACTCAAGAAGAAAAGACGAAAATAGCCTCATGTAAAAGGAACGTATTGAAGAAAACAAAAGACATTTTAACATTTATTATAATTAGATACTAAATCCGCAACGAAAAACCTAGAATAAAGACAATTTTTGCAATTTGAAACTAAGTAAAAAAATTTCAAATAATTAATGATTATTGTTAAATTAAAAACATTTCAAACATTCCTTTTGAAAGGCCATATGATTATATAAAAAAAGACCAAGAGCAATTTAGTTGGTTAACAATACGAAATAGATACAAAATTTGGCATGTCGGTTTAACTAAACTTTCCAAATTTTCATGTTATTTGCAAAAGATTCTTAATTTAAATCATTATCTTTCGTAAACGGTTCGTTTGACTACAAAAGAGCGCCAGACTCATGAACTCTTCATATTCTTCTTCCCCTTTGTTTTCATGAACTCCTTTAATCGTTTTCCTCAGGTGTTTGTTGTTGGTATGCTCTTCATCTTTTTGGCGTTTCTATAGGTTTTAAACACACTATATGTTGATTTCCTTTGTAGGTTCTTGGGTTCCGAGAATAACACTTGATTTTAGTCGTTTTCTCCGGTTCCAATAAACAATGCCACCTCCAAAACATAACTAATCTCTAGAACTTGGCGACAGTGGAACAGACGATGATGTCGGAGAGCAAGCGTTCTCGATGCTCTCAATTTTTTCTTCAGGTATTCCTTTCTCTAAACCAAATTAATAGAAACGATATAATCAATTCACGAAATTCTTCTGTTTTTGATTTAGGAAATGTGTCATCCACACTACGACCCCGACGTATATTTTTTTTGCCTTTATGTCTTCCCCCCAAACCCTATTTCTATCAAACTCCAACCACAATTTCTCTTTCCCCAAGCCTTTCCGCTCTCCAAATCTCCTGCAAAAATTCGAATCTCTTCACACTTGTTTATTCGGTAACACTGTTTCTTCCTTCTTGATTTATTTATTTATTTTGTAGTTAATCATATGATATTAAGCTGTGCGTAATCTTAGATTCTGAATCGATCTACTCCGATTTTAGCTATGCATTTTGATTTAGTGTGAAAAATCGATCACCAAAATAAGTAACTATTTCGATTTTGAATTTGTGGTTTTGTAGTGCGCATCTATTCTTTAAAAAAAAAATTCTTTCTGCGTGTTGCTCTACTTATTGATTTCGTTTTTCACCATTGGTGTCGCCAGAAGAGTAAATATGGTGAGATCTCATGCTCTTGTTGTTTCCTGGTTATGTTTACTTTTTGGTGTTCTGTTTGCATTCTTGAGTTTTGATGTCAAACAAACGAATGGTGGACTTTGTCAAACAATCTTGAGTTTGAGAAATATCAGGATTGGAATGGAATGACAAAGTAAAAAGTTGGATAAATGAGTAGATAATTACTGAACTTAGAATCTAAAAAAGATAAACTAAGTAACTACAATCCCAAATTTAAGCCTACATTCCCTCCTATTTGCAACCCTAAATTGAAGAATAATACGAAACCGAAAACATGACAGATTACAATTCCGATTCCCTGAATTTCTTATTTTCATTGACAGATTCCATTCTTCAAAAAACAGACCAAAACGCCCCTAATATTTTCTTGTTTTCAATGCAGATTAGACACAACACTTTGTCCTGTTGTTAGCATCATTGTGGGATAATACAACAAGAAATACTACATTGATATAATTGAATCAAAGCCTTCAAATCCAATAAGTACCATTGAAACTGATTGTGAGGTAGATTTTGCTCCTCCTCTTGATTACAAGCAGTTTTATATTTTTGATCTTATGTTATCTGATGATTTTAGGGAAAGATGTAGGAAGCAACATGCTATACTTTTTATTTTATTTTATTTTATTTTTATCAAGGTAGGTGTTGTACTTCATTTTTTACGCATAATAGCAATGTACTTATGTACTTTTTCCCATAATGGCAACATGCTTATAGTTAACTCTTACCATTTAATATTAGGGTATTTGTGTGTTGAAGTGTCCTGTTTTTTATGGAAAACTAAACAAAAAATCTGAAAAAAACCCTAGAATCAGACACCAATTATTTGAAAATGAAATTAAAGGTTTCTTACTGAACTTTGTGTTGCCAGCATTTAACAATACCAATGTTTGTGATCTTGAAAACCTACCTCTTTTAGGGTTAAGTTAATCTTTTGTTAAATTTTTTTCTGTATAACAGGCACCAATTATTTGAATATGAAACTCCAAGGCTTTTGACATTTAAGTTGAGATTCGAGCATTCTTTTTTAGTGATGCGTATGTTCTACTTTTTTCACTCTTTTCCAATTTGAATAAACTCAATATTGACATTGTAAGATACAATTGAGAGTGATACTAAAATTTTGTATATTTTGTTGTGTGTTCTCAGTTCTTGTCAGTTATGGTGGAGATACTGAAACTTCCTTATGCTCCAAGTTTACTGAGAGATACCAAAATACTTTCAGGTCTTATTCCAGGTATTTTCTTAAATTATACTAAACATCTTTATATTTTCTTGTGTCTTCTTCATTCTTGTTTTTGTATGATAGTTTACATTCATCAGCATTTCATATCTATGCATTTTAGATTCTGTTTTTTTATAAAAAAGCATTTTCTCTTTAAAAATCAACTCAATTATGACATTGCACTTTTTTTAGTTCTTTTCTGTAACAACAATGTTACTTTCAAATTTCTTATTAAAATCACATTTCCCTTTGATAATCATCGCAATTAAAACCTTTGTACCTTTTTTTTCCTTTACAACATTGTTACTTTCAAATATTTTCATATCAAGACATTTTGTTAAAAAGTTCTTACATTATTTTCTTTTCTAGGCATTTTACTTTGAAATTTTTTACAACTATAGCATTGTACTAAGTTTTCTTATTAAAAGTACATTTTCCTTAAAATAAATATCCCATTTAAAGCTGTGCAGTTCTTTAGGTTTTTTTTTTTCTTTTACAACATTGTTACTATTACAACTTTTTTACTTTCAAATATCTTTTATAAGAAATTGTTTTCAAAAATATGTCCATTTTTACTTATCTAGGCATTTTACTTTGAAAAAATTACCAAATGTAGCACCGTACTTTCATTGTTTTTATTAAAAGCACATTTCTTTTGAAAAATCATCCCAATTAAAGCATTGCATTTTTTAGTTTTTTTTACTATTTCAACATTTTAACTTACAATTATTCCTTTATCAAGACATTTTTTTACAAAAATCTTTACATTTTTCACTTATGTAAGCATTTTACTTTGAAAATTTTATCAATTATTGCATTGTACTTTAACTTTTCTTATTAAAAGCACATTTACTTTGAAAAATCATTCCGATCAAAGCTTTGCACCTTTTCAGAAACATAGTTACTTTCAAAAATTTTGATCAAGATATTTTATTATAAAATTTATAAATGTTTTACACCTATGCATTTTAAATTAATTTTTTTTACCAATTATAGCATTGTACTTTCAGCTTTCTTTTTAAAAGCATATTTTTTTTTGAAAAATAATCCCAAATATAACATTGAATTTGTTTAGTTTTTTTTTCCTATTAAAACAATTTTAATTTCAAAGATTATTTTATCAAGACATTTTATTAAAAAGTCTTTACATCTTTTACTTATCTAAGCATTTTACTTTGAAAAATTTACCAAGTATTACACAATTTTTTTAGTTTATTTTTTTGTTACACCATTTTTACTTTCAAATATTCTTTTATGAAGACATGTTTCACTTATCTAGGCATTTTACTTTGAAAATTTTACCAATTACAGCATTGTACAATTTTCTTATTGCATTTTTTTAGTTTTTTAACTATTACATCATTTTTACTTACAAATATTCATTTTTCAAGACATTTTTTACAAAAATCTTTGCTTTTTTTTTTTTTTTTTTACTTATGTAAGCATTTTACTTAGAAAAATTTACCATATATAGCATTGTACTTTTAATTTGCTTATTAAAAGCACATTATGTTTGAAAAATCATCCAAATTAAAGCCTTGAAGGTTTTTTAGTTTTTTTAGTATTACATTATTTTTACTTGCATTTATCAAAGAAAATATTTACAAAAATCTTTACATTTTTATTTATTTATCTAGGCATCTTTTTTATAAAAAAAAATGTTCTCGATTATAGCATTATACACTAAATTTTTCTTATTAAAACACATTTTTTTTGAAAAAGTATCTCAGCTAAAGCATTGCATTTTTTTAGTTTTTTTTACTCTTTCATCATTTTTACATGCAAATATTCTTTTTAGAACATTTTTTTACAAAAATCAAACATTTTTTAGGCATTTTACTTTGAAAAATTTATTAATTATAGCTTTGTACTTTCAGTTTTTTTTTTTTTTTTTTTTTTTTTTTTTTTTTTTTTTTTGTTAAAAGCACATATCTTTTATAAAATCATCCTACTTAAAGCATTGCATTTTTTTAATTCTTTCATCATTTTTACTTGCAAATATTCTATTATCAGAATATTTTTTTTACAAAAATTAAACATTTTTTTAGGCATTGCATTTTTTATTTTTCATTTTTCATTTTATTTTTTATTTTTTTATTCTTTCATCATTTTTACTTGCAAATATTCTTTTATTAGAACATTTTTTACAAAATCATCCAACTTAAAATTGCATTTTTTTAGTTTATTTATTTTTTATTCTTTCATCATTTTTACTTGCAAATATTCTTTTATTAGAACATTTTTTACAAAAATAAAACATTTTTCAGGCATTTTACTTTGAAAATCATGCGACTTAAAGCATTGCAATTTTTTTTTACTATTACAACATTTTTACTTTCACATACTCTTTTATCAAGACATTTTTACTTGTCTAGGCATTTTACTTTGAAAATTTTACCAATTATAACACTGTATTTTTAATTTTCTTATTAAAAGCACATTTCGTTTGAAAAATTCATCCCAATTAAAGTATTGCGTTTTTTTAGTCTTTTTAGTTCTTTTTTTTTTTTTTTTTTTCTATTACAACATTTTTACTTTCAAATATTATTTTATCAAAACATTTTTATATAAGTCTTTACATTTTTTACTTATCTAGGCATTTTTTACAAAAATCTTTGCATTTATTATTACAACATTTTTACTATCAAATATTCTTTTATCAAGAATTGTTTTACAAAAATGTTCACATTTTAACTTCATAAGGTATTTTACTTTGAAAACTTTACCAAGTAAAGTATTGTACTTTCAATTTTGTAATTAAAAGCACATTTCGGTTGAAAACTCATCCCAATTAAAGCATTGGATTTATTTATTTATTTTTTATTATTACATCTTGCAAATATTCTTTTTCAAGACATTTTTTACAAAATTCTTTATATTTCCTACTTTTCTAGGCATCTTACTTTGAAAAATTACCAATTATAGCGCTGTATTTTCATTTTTTTTTTACTAAAATCACATTTCATTTGAAAAAAATCATCCCAATTAAAGCTTTGCATTTTTTTAGTTATTTTTTCGTATTACAGCATTTTTACTTTCAACATATTCTTTTATCAAGACATTTTTTATATAAATATTTACATTTTTTTTACTATCTAGGCATTTTTTTCAAAAATCTTTACATTTAATATCACAACATTTTTACTATCAAATATTCTTTTATATGGATTTTTGTTACAAAAATCTTCACTTTTTTAACTTCTTAAGATATTTTACTTTAAATTTTTTAGCAATTATAGCATTGTACTTTCGAGTTTTTTATTAAAAGCATTCTTTTGAAAACTTATCCCAATTAAAGCATTCTGTTTTTTTTACTATCACATCATTTTTACTTACAAATCTTCATTTATTAAAACATTTTTTTATAAAAATCTTTACATATTTTTATTTATCTAGGTATCTTTCTTTTGAGAAATTTAACACTTATAGCATTATAGAAAATCTTTACATATTTTTATTTATCTAGGTATCTTTCTTTTTGAAAAATCATCTCCATAAAAGCATTGCATTTTTTTAGTTTTTTTTTTACTTTTTTTTTTTAAATTATTATAATTATTATTATAACATTTTTACTTTCAAATATTCTTTTATCAAGATTTTTTTACAAAAATCTTTACATTTTTAAACCATTTAGGCATTTTACTTCAAATTTTTTAGCAATTATAGCATTGCAATTATTTTTTTTTAAGGACATGTTTTACAAAATTCTTTACATTTTTTACTTCTTTAGGCATTTTACTTTGAAAAATTTAGCAATTATAGCATTGTACTTTCAGGTTTCTTATTAAAAGCACTGTTCTTTTGAAAAATTATCCCAGTCAAAGCATTGCTTTTTTTTAAATTTTTTTTTATTATTCCAATAAAGTTTTGCACATTTTATTAAAAAATCTTTAAATGTTTATATATCAGACATTTTTTTTTTGAAAATTTTATCAATTATAGTCTTGTACTTTCTTTTTTCTTGATAATGCACATTTTCTATTTAAATACGTCCCAATTATAACTTTTCACTTTTTTAATTTTTTTTATAACATTTTAATATCAAATATTCTTTTATGAAAACAGTTTTTTTTAAAAAAAAAACTTTACATTTTTTACATATCTAAGCCTTCTACTTTTAGCTATTTACCAGTTATAGCTTTGTAGCTTTAGTTTTATTATTAAAAACAGATTTTCCTTTGTAAGAATTATAGCATTGTACTTTGAGTTATATTATTAAAAGCACATTTCCATTTGAAAAATCATCCCAATTGCATTGAACTTTTTAAGATTTTTTTTATTACAATATTTTTACTTTCAAATATTCTTTTATCAAGACATTTTATTAAATATTTTTTACAGTTTTTACTTATCTAGGCATTATACTTTTAAAATCTTACCAATTATAGCATTATACTTTCTGTTTTCTTATTAAGTGCTCATTTCTCTTGGAAAAGTTATACAAACTAAATCTTTGCACTATATAGCATTGTAACTTCCAAATTTTTTTTCTTATTAGCGCATTTTATTTTAAAAAATTTCCATTTTTATTATTGCACTTTTTTGCTATCAATGCATTTTATCGTATCAAGTCACTTTACTTGTAAAAATCTATCCCATTTTTTTACTTTGAAAAAATAATAATTATTTTCATTTCAAGGCATGTTATTTTTAAAAATCCATTGAAAAATTTTCGTATCTATAGATTTTATTTTGAAGAATCTATTTTTTTTCTTTCAAAGCATTTTACCTTGAAAAATTTATCATTTTTTATATCAAACCATTTTACTTTGGAAAACCTACCCTCTATAGCATTGTACTTCCAGTTTTCTTTATATAAGCACATTTATCTTTCAAAAGTCAACCCATTTATAGCTTTGCATTTTGCAGTATTCTTTTTGTTCAACATTATTACTTTCATATTTTAAATTATCAAGTCTAAAAGGTCTATCAACTTTTTTCTTATCAAGGCATTTTACTTTAGAAAATTTATCCTGGTTTTTTGCTCATCAAAGCACTTTATTTTTTTGAACAATCCATCATTACAACTTTTTACTTTGAAAAGTCTATCAGTTATAAGTCTAAAAAGTCTTATCAAATCTTTTTACTTGAAACCCAATTGTTTTATTTTAGCTACAACATTACAACTTTTTTTTTTAATTGTTTTTTTAATCTTATCAAGTCATTTTACTTTAATCTATAAAATTCTTTTATTATCAATGCATTTTACTTTGAAAAATCTAACAATTATAGCATTGTATTTACAGTTTTTTCTTATAAGAACATTTCCCCTTGAAAACTCAACTCATTTATAGCATTGCTTTTTTCTTTATGTTACTACATTAAAACATTCAAAAAATTTCATGATCAATTTATTTTACTTTGAAAATCTGTTAGTCATAGCATTGTACTTTCACTTTTCTTATTTTAAGCACATATCATGTTGAAAAATCAACCCCATTTTAGCATTGCAGTTTTAATATGTTTCTTTCTACTACAACATTGAAAAGTATATGAATTATTGCATTGCATTTTCAGTTTTAATATTATAAGCATATTTATCTTTGAAAAATCAACCTGTTTATAGCATTGCACTTTTCAATTTTCTTTCTGTTATTGCATTGTAACTTTTTTTTTTCTAATAATGTCATGTTTCTTTGAAAAATCCATCAATTTTTTCTAATAAAGGCATGTTATTTGTAAAATCTACGATTTTTCTACATCATTTTATTTTGAAAAATCTATTAATTACAGGACTATGCTTTTCGGTTTTCTTTTTATTACAACATTGTAGATATCAAAAAGTTTTTTACCATGGCATTTTAGTTTGAAAAATCTACAATTTTTAGCATTGTTCTTTTAATTTTCTTATTATAAGCTACAATTTAAAGCGTTGTATTTTTAGTTTTCTTTGAATAAACACATTTTCTTTGAATGTTTAATCCAAATATAGAATTTGATTTTTCAGTTTTCTTTCTGCTTCAAAATTTTCTTACCAAGGTCTTTTACTATGAAAATGAACCCAATTATAACATTGCACATATTAGTTTTTTTTTCGACTACAACATTGTTACTTTGAAAAAATCTCTTATCAAGACATTTTACTTTAAAAAATCTTTACATTTTTTTCTTATCTTGGCATTTTACTTGGAAAAGTCTACCAATCCTAGCACATCTCTCTTGTAAAGTCAACCCAATGCAGTATTCCATTTTCTTTGTGTTAAGTACATTCAAATATTTTTTTTATCAGGACATTTTACATTGAAAACCTATCAATAAAAGCGTTGTACAGCATATATATGCTGATGACAGGTTTTGAAATGTAATTTATTGATTACATTTGTGTATGCTCTGTTGAAGGTTAATTGTTTTTAGTTGTTGATAATAATTGTTTTAGAAAAATCAGGTTCAGAAGCCACATTTGCATATGGGCAGGTTTGTCATTCCTGTTTCTTACTTTCTTTATATCCGTTACTTTGTTTACTTGCTTTGATTGATGTATTTACCTGTTTTATTTTGTAAATATTTTTAGTTTAGTTGTTTCAATATCTTTTATGAGTTAATTATCTGATTTGATTTTAACTAAGTTTTATGTTCTTAAACATTTATGCCACTGTTACTATTTTTTTGTTTAAATTTCTTGTAGCCACATGATTATCTGTAGTATGTATCTATTTTTTCATTTGCCTCATTTTATACTGCTATGTAGTTAGAAATTATTTATTTATTTGTTACTAATTTTCATCAAATCATTTGTATATGGTGTGTTTTATGCATGTTGTTTTGTAAAAGGTGGTAGGTAGTTTTTATATTAAAAGCCAATACAACTTTTTCTCTAGCATCCACTTTTGTTTTCTTGAAATTAAGAAAATGTTAATTGTTTTCCTTTGATTTTTTTAGTTAATCATATGATATTAAGGTGTGCATAATCTTGGAATCTGAATCTGATTACTTCGATTTCACCTATGCACTTTGGTTTAGTGTGAAAAACGGATCACTAAATATAACTAACAATTTCGATTTTGAATTTATGGTTTTGTAGTGTGCATCTGTTACTTTTAAAAAAAAATCCTTTATGCGTGTTGTTCTACTTATTGATTTTGTTTTTCATATAGGTTGCAGGATTGGTCTCACCAGAAGAGTAAATATGGTAAGTTGTCATGTTCTTGTTGTTACCTAGTTTTGTTCACTTTTTGGTGTTCTGTTTGCATTCTTGAGTTTTGATGTCAAACAAATGAATGGTGGACTTTGTCAAACAATCTTGAGTTTGAGAAATATCAGGATTGGGTTCTAAAGCTACCATAATTCTCTTTTGGAGTGCTTCATTTTTGTTGGAATGGAATGACTAAGTAAAAAGTGGGATAAATGAGTAGATAAGTACTGAACTTAGAATCTGAAAAGTATAAACTAAGTAACTAATACCTATACTACATTACTACCCCACTCCAATCCCAAATTTTAAGCCTCCATTCCCTCCTATTTGCAACCCTAACTTGAAGAATAATAGGAAACCAAAAATGTGACAGATTACAATTCCGATTCCCTGAATTTCTTATTTTCATTAATAGATTCCATTCCTAATTTCAATGCAGATTGGAGACCACACTGAGAACCTTGTCCTGTTTGTTAACAACAGTAAATTCTACATTGATATAATTGAATCAAAGCCTTCAAATGCAATAAGCATCATTGAAACTGATTGTGAGGTAAACTACATGCTATACTCATTTTTCATCAATAGGCATTGTACTTCATTTTTTTATGCATATTATTTTTTAAAACAGTAAAGTACATTGCTATTTAACTGCAAATTACCCATAATTTTATATGTGAGTAATTACCATTCCTTTTGTTTTTACCAAAATTCAATCCGTTTACAAGAGCTGGAAGAAAATTGGATGCTTTTTTAAGGTGAAGTTAATCTTTTGTTATTTGTTTTTTGATTCTGTATAACAGGCACCAATTTGAAGGTGAAACTGAAGGCTTTTGACACTTAAGTTGAGGTCTGGGCATTCTTTTTCAGTGCTAGGTATGTTCTGCTGTTTTCAATCTTTTTTAATTTGAATAATTTCATTGACAATATAAGTTTACTCAGAGATAGCAAACAAATACTTTCAAGTCTTATTCCGGGTATGCTCTACCAAACATCTTTATATTTTATTGTCTTCTTGATTCTTGTTTTTCTATGGTAGTTTACAATGACTAGCATTTCATATCTATGCATTTTAGATTTTGTTGTTGTTTTTTTTTTATATACAAAGCATTTTATTTTTAAAGATCAACTCAATTATGACATTGCACTTTTTGGACCTTTTCTGTAACAACAATGTTACTTCAAATTTTCATATTAAAATCACATTTTCCTTTGAAAAATCATCGCAATTAAAAGCTTTGTACTTTTTTAGTTTTTTTTCTTCTTTACAACGTTGTGACTTTCAAATATTTTCATATCAAGACATTTTGTTAAAAAGTTCTTACATTATTTTCTTCTCTAGGCGTTTTACGTTGAAATTTTTAACAGTTATAGCATTGTAATAAGATTTCTTATTAAAGGCATACTTTACCTTTGAAAAATTATCCTAATCAAAGCTTTGCACTTTTTTTTTCTTCTTACAATAATGTTACTTTCAATTTTTTTTATCAAGACATTTTAAAAAGTCTTTATGTGTTTTACTTATTAAGGTCTTTTACTTTGAATTTTTTTTTTTACAAATTTCAGCATTGTACTTTACGTCTTTTACTGGCATTTTACTTTGAAAAATTTACCAAGTATTGTATCTTACTTTCAACTCTCTTTCCAAAAGCACATTTCCCTTAGAAAATCCTCCCAATTAAAGCATTACATTTTTTAAGTTTATTTTTTTCAATTACTCCTATTTTACTTTCAAATATTCTTTTATGAAGACATGTTTTTAAAATATCTTTACAATTTTCACTCATCTAGGCATTTTACTTTGAAAATTTTACAATTTAGAGCATTGTTCATTCAATTTTCTTTTTAAAAACACATTTCTTTTGAAAATTCATCCCAATTAAAGCATTGCATTTTTTTAGTTTTTTCTAATAAAACATGTTTACTTGCAGATATTTTTTTTATCAAGACATTTTTTATTTATCTAGGCATTTTGCTGTGAAAGATTTACCAATGGTAGCATTGTACTTTCTGTTTTATTAATAATAGCACATTTTTTGAAAAATCATTCCATATAAAGCATTTCATTTTTTTAATTTTTTTTTCTAAAAAATAATGTTTGCTTTCAGATATTTTTTTTATCAAGACATTTTTTTACAAAAATCTCTACATTTTTACTTATTTAGGCATTTTACTTTGAGAAATTCCATTTTCTTAATTAAAACACATTTCTTTTTAAATATCATTCCAATTAAAGCATTGCTTTTTTTAGTTTTTTTTTTCTAATAAAACATTTTTACTTTCGGATAATTTTTTATCAAGACATTTTTTACAAAAATTTTTACATTTTTTACTTATTTAGACATTTTATGTTGAAAACTTTATTAATTATAGTTTTGGACATTCTGTTTTCTTAATAAAAACACATGTTATTTTCAAAAATTCATTGAAAATATTTCGTATCTAGAGATTTTATTTTGAAAAATCTTTTTTTTTTTCTTTCGAAGCATTTTACCTTGAAAATTTTATCATTTTTTATATCAAACCATTTTACTTTGGAAAACCTACTCTCTATAGCATTGTACTTTCAGTTTTCTTTATAATAAGCACATTTATCTTTCAAAAGTCAACCCATTTATAGCTTTGCATTTTGCAGTATTCGTTTTTTTCAACATTATTACTTTCATATTTTATTTTAACAAGGCATTTTACTTTAGAAAATTTACCATGTAGTTTTGCTCATAAAAGCACTTTATCTTTTTGAACAATCCATCATTACAACCTTTTACTTAGAAAAATCTACCAATTATAAGTCTAAAAAGTCTTATCAAATCTTTTTATAAAGGTGTTTTACTTTGAAAAATCAACCCAGTTGTTTTCTTTTAGTTACAACATTGCAACTTTTTTTTTTAAAATCTTATCAAGTTATTTTTCTTTAATCTATCAAAAAAAATTTTATTATCAAGGCAATTTACTTTGAAAAATCTAACAATTATAGCATTGTATTTACAGTTTTTTTCTTATAAGAACATTTCTCCTTGAAAACTCAACTCATTTATAGCATTGCTTTTTTCTTTATGTTACTACATTAAAACATTCAAAAAATTTCATTATCAAGTCATTTTACTTTAAAAAATCTGTTAGTCATAGCTTTGTACTTTCACTTTTCTTATTTTAAGCATATATCATGTTGAAAAATCAACCTCATTTTAGCATTGCAGTTTTAGTATGTTTCTTTCTACTACAACATTGAAAAGTATATGAGGTTATGCATCGCATTTTCAGTTTTATTTACAACATTTCAATTTTCTTTATGTTCTACTTTTGAATTCCTGTCCCTTTTCTTATGTGGTTTTGTATGTCAATTTGCTTTGTTTGTAGGGTTCTACTTTATCTGTAGAGTTTTTTTGTGGGTTTGTTTGCAGGGTTTCTCTTTGTTAGTAGAGTAGCTTTGTTTATAAGGTTCTACTTTTTTTGTAGAAAGTTCTTATGTGGTTTTGTTTGTAGGATTTTGCATTCTAATTCATGTCTTTAGTTCAATTTGTAGGGTTCTATTTTTGAATTTGTGTCCCTTTCTTGTGTGGTCTTGTTAGTAGGATTCTACATTGGTTGTACCGGTTTTGGTTGGTTTGTAGGGTTGTACTTTTTTTGTAAAGTTGTGCTTTGTTTTTAGAGTTCTTATATGGCTTTGTTTTTATGGATCTTTATTTATATTTAGTATGGCTTTGTTTGTAGGGTTCTATTTTGTTTGTAAGGTTCTACTTTGTTCGTAGAGTAGTTTTGTTTATAAGGTTCTACTTTGTTTGTAGAGAGTTCTTGTGTGGTTCTGTTTGTCCACTTTGTTTCTTGTGTGGCTTTGTTTGTACGATTCTGCTTTGGTATTAATGTCATAGTTAGTTTGTAGGGTTTTACTTTGAATTTCTTGTTTGACTTTGTTTGTTGATTTTACTTTCTTTCTGGGGTTCTACTTTGGTTCTTATGTGGCTTTGTTTGTAAGATTCTGCTTTGGAATTCATGTCTTGGGTTTAGTTTGTGGGGTTTTACTTTGAAGTCTATGCTCTATTTCTTGTGTGGCTTTATTCATTGGTTATGCTTTGTTTGAAGGGTTCTTGTGGATTTTAATTATAAGGTTATGCTTTGTTTACATTTTCTTGTGTGGCTTTGTTTGTAGGGATTTACTTTTTATATAGAGTAACCTTGTGGCTTTGTTTGTAAGGATTTTCTTTTTATGTAGAGTTATTGTGTGGCTTTGTTTGTAAGCTTTTTCTTTGTTTGGTTCTTGTGTGGCTTTATTTAAAGGGTTCTATGTAACATCTCAAAAATCATAGGAATTTTTTGATTTTTAAGAAGTAAAAACTGTGTCATCAGACTGATTACCCTTGACTCATTAGATTGTGTTATGTATCCTTATGTATAAGATGTTGCTATGGTGTAGTGAACTATTATATGAGATGATCTGTACAATTGCGTCTTTGTCTTGCCCCGATTATCTGATGTACCTGAAACCATAAAATCAACAACTGTAATTTGTTGCTTTTATAAGCAACCTCCCATTTATTATTTATTTAAATCTATTGAAAATATTCATTTTTAATGAGTTTTCATGACGTAAAAAGTCAGCTAGGGTATTTTTAGATTTGACTGTTACCACCAATATAAAAATTTAGTATGCGTAATTAAACATTTTTACATTGATAATTTGCTAGTTGTCGGTCCCAACTACTAATACATGACATCTTAGATTCATTTGAGAATACATGTATTCATCTGCTAGTATCCAAAAAATATATTTTGATATGCATAAACAAAAAATGGATGTTTATTTTAGTTTACCTTCTATTACAAAATAATGAAAAAATGTCATTTTTACATTTTAATACTCTTTTAGTAATATAACAAATATATTTGAATAAAATAGTTGATTGTTGAAAAATTAAAGTTAAAATAAACATGGGAAATTTAAATACCTTTTTAGTAATTTAAGAAATATATTTGAATCAACGAAAGTATTTGTTGGGTTTATTATTGTGTGACTTTGCTTTAGGGTTCTACTTTGGAACTCTTATATAACTTTGATTGTAGGGTTTTGCTTCTGAATTCTTGTCATGGGTTCTTTATGCAGGGTTTTGCTTTTAATTTTTTTGTCCATTTTGTATTTGTTGTGTGGCTTTGTTTGTAGGGTATCCTGCTTTGTTTGTAGAATTTTTTTGTGGCTTTGCTTGTACGGTTCTCCTTTGTTTCTATATTTCTTGTGTAAATTTGTTTGTAAGGGTTAACTAGATAGACACAAACACCTAATCTTCAACAAGAGTATTATCATATCGATTTTCGATTTAAATATGTTCATTACTTCATGGTTTAATTAGATTCAATCTAATAACTTTATGGTTGCATAATTTCTTGAATAGTTTAGTTAAAACGAGAGCTAATTGGTTGATCTAATGTTGATTTGTTCTTACAATTATTATTCCCATTTTAATCATTGTGTGTTTTAACTCATTGCAAGACTTTGATAACTTGTAGCTTTTATAAGCAAATCCCCATTTATTATTTATTTAAATCTAATAAAAAAATCTTCATTTTTAATGAGTTTAGATACAGTAAGAAGTTAGAGTGGTGTGATGGGCGGATGTGTTGCGATTAAGCTGAGTCATTCCCTTTTGAGCTAGAAGTACCTGAATAATAAATTGAAAGTTGTAGGCACAAAGCTTAGTAAGCTCCATCAAAATACACCAGACCGTACATACATAATAGTCAAAGCAACACTGGGTCTATTTCACCTCATTCGGTCTCTTTCAATCGGTACTAGGTATATTTCAACCTCTTTGGTCTCTTTCAACCGGTATTGGCTGTATTTCAACCCCTTCAGTCTCTTTTAACCGATATTGGTTTTTCACCTTTACAACTAGCATATAATCATAACTGGAAGAGTCATAGAGACAACAAGCATATACTGGCATAACAGGAAATTGTCCTGAAGACAATTATCATCCTACAAACATAATCTAATGGGCCGACATTGGTGCCTTCGACCCACGAGTACAATGAAGGAAACTCACCTCTGTCTAGAGATCAATAATGCAACCCTAATTAGCAATTAGGTTGCTAACCCAAATTGAGGGTCCAGATTCTAAACCTTGACTCCTAGTGTAAAAAGGCCGCTTTACCCATCCTTTAATGGGCCTAACATAACATGGTCCAATTCTAAACTAGCTTAAAGTCCAAAAGACATTTAAAGCCTAATATAGGCCCAACTCCATAAAAGGTTTCCAGGTGAGTACTCTAAACATACCACCAGTACGCCTGATGTACTTGACGAATGCGCATGGATCGGGATCCCAGGTATATACGCTCAACGGAAATAGGTGTAATCTAAACAAACGTTGTAGTCATCGTAAAAGTGAGAGTGTGCATATAAAAAACATCCAAAATCTAATTTCGTATGAGGAAACTATGATTTTTCAAAGTTTCGGTGTAATGTTAATCAAAACAATGTAAATGAGAGTTGAAGATCTCAGGAATACAACATCGTCGATATAAAGACTGTCGAGAACGGAGTTCGTAAATAGTTATGATTTTTATACGGGTTTTAAGTTTAAGCTCTTTAAAAATATAAAATTAAAATTAAAGCGATAATTAGTTGACGGTGTCTAAATGAAAGGTTTATTACTCATCGGTAGCTAAGCGTAGATATAAATAACGTCAAAAACGGAGCTCATATGAGAAAGATATGGTTTTTAAAGAAACATAAAAATACGTGCACATGCGGCAGGGGCGCGACGCGCACACCTTTAAGTAGGGGTGGACGCGGAGCATTATGCACCTAACACGTGGCAAACAGCAAGAGGATCAACGTTGGTCATAAGATGTGACGTGTCTTCTAGTTTCCTCTCTCTTTAATATCCTGGGTTTTCAGGTATTTTCAAATCCTTCTTTTGGTTTTAAAGTATGTCATTTTGGTCCTTCGATATAAAGATGTAGCCCTAGTGGCAAAATGGTAATTTTTGGAGCAAGATTTGTACGCTAGGCGTACTAACGTCTGGGTAAAACTCTAATTTTTAGGGTTTAAAGAGTATTTAAACACCATTATGGATCATTCAGCCTCACCCTTTCTGCCTCCAAGCCTTTGTGTCGTCCTTGAAGAACCCTAATCCCATAAGTGAGTTTTAAGCCTAAATTGTGTTATTTGTGTCCTTAAAGGAGAAAGAAGTGCATCAAGGATTCTAGAGAGGAAAGCAATCTTGTAGATCTTGCATCATCATCTTCTTGGAGAGCTCCAGAAGGTAAAAAGTTGTTACCTTTATGCTTGGTTTGCTTAGATCTCATCTTTGTAGCTTTAGGATGTTCTTTTGTCCTTAAATGTTCCAATGTTGTGCATGTTTGGTGTTGGATGCTTTGGGTTGTCCTTTCAGATCCTAGGAAGGGTTCTAAGCCATAAAAATGAGGTCCCCTTAGCTAGTTTGGCTCCATGCTTCTTATGGAAGGTCTTAATGGATTAAGACCACATATTAAGGACTTTTGAGACGTCTAAATTCATAAAGTTAGACTTTATGGCTCTAAGGTGCATTTGGTCCATGGATCTAAAGTATGGGCTTAAGTGATTAATCCATTAGGAACTTATTAAGGTTTTGTACTTTGCGAGGGTACGCCTCACGTACCTGTTCAACGTCCTCGTTTTTCAGTCAATGTGAAGCTTCTGTACGTTGCGCGTACCTCTGTTGTACACCCTGCGTACTCACATGGTTCAGTCGTTTGCGAGTTGACTTGGTTGGGTCGACTTGGTTTGGTCAACTCTGCTGAGTTGACTTAGTCGGTTATGGATTTTGACCAGATGACTTAGAGTTGACCATGTTTGACCAAGTTTGACTTTAAAGGTAATTTTGGTATTATTGGGTTTTGATGGAATTGGTCATATGGTGTTGTAGGCATTTAAGTTGTGAGCTGAGATTTGGATTCAGGCCTTATCAGTTTTGTGCTACTTGTCAGGTGAGTTTTCCTTACTGTACTTACGGGTTGAAGGCACCAAGGTCAGGCCATTGGTTTGATAACCTGAAATTGTTGTTATGTGGAGTATGGAATACATATGCATGCTAGTTTTTATATGCTAGTTTGGTAGATCTGTAGGACTACCTATGATATTGTCTGTTTATCTGTATATGAAATTATCTGCTATATGTCGACATATTGTGTGGGAGGGGTTGAGGTTGTGTTGCTCTGTGTTGTAGCCAACAATCCCTAGAGCATACCAAATATGAGATGAGGGTCATGGAAGGCATGCTAGACTCATACTAAGGGCTCATGAGCATTCTAGATACGAGCTGAGAGTCAGGAAGGGCATGTCAGACTCGTACTGAGGGCTTAGCGGTGTTCAGCCTGAGGACTGAACATGCCAGGGAGTAATAGACTTATGATGTGGGCTCAGGGGTAATCCAGTATGTTAGTTGTGGACCCATTGCATCTAGTTATTATATTTGTGTTATTTGTTGTGTATTCATACTTTGGGGGAACTCACTAAGCTTTGGACTTACAGTTTTAGATTGTGTTTCAGGTACCTCAAAGGATAGCAGGAAGGCGAAGGCGTGATCGTGCACCTCCTCATGTTTTTGTTTTCATGATTTTGGTATTACTCTGATATTGAACCTGTTTAGAAAACTATTTGTAAAAATGAGGATATTTGGGTTGTTTTAAAATTTTAAATTTTTCATGAATTTTATGGTTGTTACTCTCTCTCTCTCTCTCTCTCTCTCTCTCTAAGAAATCATATTTCTACAGACTAAATTGTGTCTTAGGTTTTGAACTGATTAAGAGTCACAGGGATGCCACAACTTCAGGAGAGATTATAAATGTATAGGAATAGAAACCTACAACGAAGATGGTTTAGTCTGGCTTACTTTTCCATCGGAACATTCAACCTTAAACCAAGAACAAGGACCCAAATCTGCCACTTCACCCTTCTTATTCCATTTATTGAAACCATCATGTGTACTCGACTCATGTGGTAGTCTTCATCAAGTCTAGCTTGCAACCAACCAAAATTAGCGATACCTTCACCTGTAGATGAACACAAAATCACAAAACCTAAAAAACCAAAATTAACAACTCCACCAACAAGTAAAAGAAGTTCATCACTTTACAACATCAAAATTCTATATAGAACAAATGCATACAAAGGGACGACTAGGCAATGGACGAGTTGGGGGAAGATTGTGGTATAAGTGGTGGGGCAGCAACTAGTGATTCAAGCTATGGTCGATGAAGACCGAAAGGTTTATTCTAAACGTACAATCGCCCCTCTTCATGGAAAATCGACCTTGTTATCATTAAATTCAGTTGATTGTAACAATTTTAGTGCTTAGATTGATCCTGATGAAGGTGGAGGCCGTTTCAGACCGCTGGTCAGGTAGCTATTAACCGGTGATGAAAAAGGAAATGAGGAATCCGATTTCTTGATGAATTGCGAGTAGGAAAAAGATGAAAATGGGGGTAGAAGTGGTTGTTCGGAGTGACAGATGAATCTGGGGCTATAAATTATGCCCTCTGCTTCATGATGCCGAGATATAAAAAGTGATGATGGCTATAAAGGCCGAGAGAGAAGATAGAAGTGGTTAACGACGGTTATGCTCATCCATAAAACCAAGATCATATGCATAATTCCAAATTTACCCTTACGTGTCATCTTTAATATTAACAAAAAGTGAGGACACCTTAAAAATTTTGAAAAAAAATTTTAAAAATAACATCAATCCTAAAATAGAGCATAGTACTATATTTGAGAGAAAAAAATTGGATCATTAAAGTTGAAGCATAAATCATTTTTATGATCCATGATTCAATTTTAATGATAAAAAAAAAAATTCCGATTTTTTTTCTCTCCACTATAGTATTATGCTCGATTTATGATTTGTATTTTTTTTTTATTTTTTTTACAATTTTTAAGGTGTCCTCACTTTCTGTCTTCTTAATAAAAACATATTTTTTTTTAGAAATCATCCCAATTAAAAGCATTGCATTTCTTTTAGTTTTTTTCCTAATAAAAGATGTTTACTTTCAAATATTTTTTATCAAAACATTTTTTACAAAAAAATTTATATTTTTTACTTGTCTAGACATTTTACTTTCAAAATTTTACAAATTACATCATTGTACTTTTTGTTTTCTAAATAAAAATACATTTCTTTTTAAAAACTCATCCCAACTAAAGGATTTGCATTTTTTTAGTTTTTTTACTAATAAAACATGTTTATTTAAAGATTATTTTTTATCAAGACATTTTTTACAAAAATCTTTACATTTTTTACTTATTTAGGTTCTTTACTTTTTGTTTTCTTAATAAAAACACATTTCTTTTGAAAAAACATCTCAATTAAAGCATTTCATTTTTTTAGTTTTTTTTTCTAATAAAACATGTTTGCTTTTATATATATTTTTTATGAAGACATTTTTTTTTAAAAAAATCTTTACATTTTTTATATATCTATGTATTTTACTTTGAAAAAGTTATCAATTATAGCATTGAACTTTCTGTTTTTTTTAATAAAAGCATATTTGTTTTGAAAAACCATCCCAATTAAAGCATTGCTTTTTTGTAGTTTTTTTTTTCTAATAAAACATGTTTACTTTTAGATATTTTTTTATCAAGACATTTTTTAAAAAAAAATTTACATTTTTTACTTATCTATGCTTTTTACTTTGAAAATTTTACCAATTATAGTATTACATCATTTTTACTTGCAATTAATTCTTTTGTCAAGACATTTTTTACAAAAATTTGTGCATTTTTTATATTCTAGGCATTTTACATTGAAAAATTTACCTATTATAGCCTTGTATTTTCAGTTTTCTTATTAAATGCACGTTTTTTCTTTGAAAATTATCCCAATTACAACTTTTCACTTTTTTAGTTTTTTATATCCTTTATAAAATTTTTAATTTCAAATATTCTTTTATCAAGACAAAGTTTTATAAAAAAAACTTTACAATTTTTTACATATCTAAGCCTTCTACTTTTAGCTATTTACCCGTTATAGCATTGTAGCTTTAGTTTTATTATTAAAAGCAGATTTTCCTTTGTACCAATTATAGCATTTTACTTTAAGTTATATTAATAAAAAAATATTTCCATTTGAAAAAATCATCCCAATAAGAGCATTGCATTTTTTAAGAATTTTTTTCTATTACAATATTTTTACTTTCAAATATTCGTTTATCAAGACATTTTATTAAAAATTCTTGTTAGCGCATTTTATTTCAAAATTTTCCTTTTATATTATTATACTTTTTTGCTATCAATGCATTTTATCTATCAAGTCACTTTACCTGTAAAAATCTATCCAATTTTTTTACTTTGAAAAAATATTAATTCTTTTCTCATCAAGGCATGTTATTTTGAAAAATTCCTTGAAATTTTGTTATATCTAGAGATTTTATTTTGAAGAAGCTATTTTTTTTTCTTTGCCAACATTTTATAGCATTACATTTTGCAGTTTTCTGTTTGTTCAACATTATTACTTTTATATTTTATTTTATAAGTCTAAAAGGACTATCAACTTTTTTCTTATCATGACATTTTACTTTAGAAATTTATCCTGGTTTTTTTGCTCTTCAAAGCACTTTATTTTTTTGAACAATCCATAATTACAACTTTTACTTAGAAAAATCTACCAATTTTAAGTCTAAAAAGTCTTATCAAATCTTTTTACTTGAAAAGTCTCTCAACTTTTCATATTTTATTTTATCAAGTCTAAAAATTTTATCAAATCTTTTTACTTGAAAGTTTTTTCATTTTATTTATAAAGGCATTTTCCTTTGAAAAATCTACCAATTATAAGCACATGTCTCTTTGAAAAATCAACCCAATTGTTTTCTTTTAGTTACAACATTACAACTTATTTTTTTAATCTTATTAAATCATTTTACTTTAATCTATCAATTTTTTTATTAAGGCATTTTACTTTGAAAAATCTAACAATTATAGCATTGTATTTACAATTTTTTTCTTATAAGAACATTTACCCTTGAAAACTCAACTCATTTATAACATTGCTTTTTTCTTAATGTTACAACATTAAAACATTCAAAAAATTTCATTATCAAGTCATTTTACTTTGAATAATCTATCAGTTATAACATTGTATTTTCACTTTTCTTATTTTAAGCACATATCTTGTTGAAAAATCAACCCTATTTTAGCATTGCACTTTCAATATGTTTCTTTCTACCACAACATTGAAAAATCTATGAATTATTGCATTGCGTTTTCAGTTTTATTATTATAAGTATATTTACCTTTGAAAAATCAACATATTTATAACTCTGCACTTTTCAATTTTATTTCTGTTATTGTGTTGTAACTTACATGTTTTTTTTTTCTTATAATATCATGTTACTTTGAAAAATCTATCCATTTTTTCTAATAAATGCATGTTACTTGAAAAATCTATGATTTATAGCATTGCATTCTACATCATTTTATTTTGAAAAATCTTCTAATTATAGGACTATGCTTTTTCAGTTTTCTTTTGGTTACAACATTGTAAATGTCAAAAAGAATTCTTACCATGGTATTTTAGTTTGAAAAATCTATCAAATCGCAATTCTTTTGAAAATTCATCTCATTTTATGAGATTGCACATTTTTACTTTTTTTTTCGTATTACAATAATTTTACATTCAAATAGTCTTTTGTAGACATTTTTACAAAAACCGTCCCAATTAAAGCATTACATTTTTTTTAGTTTTTTATTTTTCAAACATTTTTAGTTTCAAATATTCTTTTGTCGATATAATTTTTACAAAAATCATCACATTTTTTAATTATCTAGGCATTTTACTTTAAATTTTCTTATTAAAAACACATTTGTTTTTTTGAAACATCATCTCAATTAAAGCATTGCATTTTTTTAGTTTTGTTTTACTATTACAATATTTTTACATTCAAATATTCATTTATCATCTTAGTTAAAGCATTACATACTTTTAGGGTTTTTTTATTTACGATTGCACCCTTTTTGTTTTAAAATATTCTTTTATCAAGACATTATTTATAAAAAAAAATTTACGATTTTTACTTTGAAAAATTTACCAATTAGAGCATTGTATTTTCAGTTTTCTTATTAAAAATACATTTGTTATGAAAAATTATCCTAATTAAAACATTGCATTTTTATAGTTTTTTTTTACTATTACCACAGCTTTACTTTCAAATATTTTTTTATAAAGACATCTTGTTCCAGAAATCTTTACATTTTTTACTTATCTAAGTATTTTCCTTTGAATAATTTACCAATTAGAGCAGTGTACTTTCAAGTTGTGGCTGCACTAAAAGTTCATTTTGAAAAACAAATATTTCTTTAATCATATATTCACATAATAGTAGAGTTAACACTCTACATATATTTAAATATAAACTCAACAATTTGCATTCCTACATGCCAGCCAAATAGGATCATGGAATGTAACAAATCGTTACATTATCTTTGTGATCAAAGCAATCATTAGATTCCAATTCCTTTGACAGATTTCATTCCTTCCAAACAACTTACGTTTCTATTTTTGATTTTTTACCAGGGTTGATTTTGGTTGTCTGCAAAGTCAAATACATTGCAATTGAATTTCTTTCAATGTGGAATTCAACAAGAATAGAAGTTAGACCTTGCAACATGTTGTCTTCCAAGCAATATGACTATTTTAGGGAACAAAAATTCAAAAATCAACTATACTCTAATAAAAAATTTCTTTTATTAATATAATCATAATTAAAGTTTGTAAAGAGTTTCAAAACCTCAGTTAAATAATTTTTACCTTAGAAAGTTAACTAATTTCATCAGTTAAACTTGCTCGAATTACACATAAACATAGTTACATACCTACACACAAAGCAAACAACATATAATGATACACATATTAAATTCAAAGCAAATTGACCAATATGCCCTTGCACTGTTTCTTTATGAAATTAAAGTTGCTCGAATTTTCTATAAACACAGTTTCATGCGTACACATAGTTTCATGTGTACACATAAAAAAACAGCATGGAATGATGTCAAAACAGCATAGCAAATAGACAAATATCCCCCTGCAAATAGACGAATATGCCCCTGCACATATAAACGCAGTTACTGTGCTGCCATTATTGGCATGATGTCAAAACTGGAATGATAACTCTCCATGCTTTATGTATTTACATCCGTCTACTAATACCCTTTTAGTTACTTTCATTGCCCTATGATACATTATATAATCCAAAATGTATCTGTAGATGAAATTACATTTGATTGGGGTATTTGCTAGGAGTATCAGTACATCGATATTATCATCTAAATAACTCTAAATAATCGTGTTTCAAAATAGATTTGAACTTTTTACATGGAGATAAACTATAAAACGAAATTAGAGGCATTTAAAGAAAGCCATTATACAGGTTCAGAGATTAGCTAATAAACTAACAATAATAATAAAAAAAATTAGAAAATCCTAAATCGTTGAATTCCCATTTCCTTGTGTTACAATATGTAATCATTGTAAACAAAGTTATTCAACCTTTAAAATTCCTTCATGTATAGAAATAGAAATCAGGGGCATTTAAGGAAAGACATGGTGAAATGTCCTAAATACCCTTATGTGCAAGTTCATTATCTAATAATTATTTAACGTCATATCAATAACCACTCTTGCTTCGTAAAATCAACCATATGTATCATCCCTACTATGTAATTAAACAATCCGATCAACCAGTTAATGTACAACAAAAAGATTAAAATTAAACTTTTCTGACAACAGGAACCAATGCATCCAATAGAGAACCAAATCAAATAATTAAAATGTAATTGACTAATTGGTGTCAACATTTCTTTCTTTGAGGCATTCTATTGAACACCATATATGCATTCCAACATCCAAAAGGCTTTGAATAGTAGACTTATATCAACAGGACCAATGCAGCGAAAATAGAACAAAATTACGTAGACTTTGCATATTCAAATACTCAACTGATTTGCAATAGAAGGTCACATTAAAACAAAATGCCCGTAGAACACACAAATACATTCAATAAAATCTATCATAATTCACGAAATCAATTTGCTAACCTTGTGTAGATGGTTGTGTAGTCGATTATGATTATGCAACGGAAAGGATTTGAAGAACAATCAAATAAAATCGGCTACTAAGAATAACATTACAATAAGTAGGAAATCGTATATATAACATCATTTTGAAAATATATTATGGAAAGGATAACACTACAGAAATAACGTGATTGATATCACGCTATATTGAATTCCTTTCATTCAAAATTGTATAAATTTGGAATTGTTATCAGAAGATGAATGATATTGGATTAAAAAGGGAAGGAAAGAAATATTTGTAGTGTGGCAAATGCTTGGAGAAGATGACATGTGGCACAAATCTTTTTCATTTATAAGGTTAGAAAAAAGAAAAACTGAACATATTCATGAATCATGAGAGAAACAACCAGATGAAGGCGTAACTAAAAATAATATAATTTTAAGAATTTAGATTATATCCAATTGGAGCTACATGACACAAAGAGTTTAGATATCCAACAGGAATACACCATGGGAAGAATGCATATTTTCGTTTACTTTTTTAAACTAAGAATCATACACTGTGAGAAGTGATCCCTATCTCTCAATTTTCCAGTCAAAAATCTTGTAAAAATCCGTTATAAAGCTTATTGACAATTTTAAAATCCCATGGCACTATTTGTAACATCATTGGTTGGGTTGACTACATCATCACCAATAACCACGTCTTTTGTTGCTTATCATTTATAGCAGCAAGTCGTTAAGTGAAAAAATAACTGTTGAAGATGATAGGGTCACAACTGAAGGTATGTCCAAAACCCTAAAACAGAAAACCAAAATCAAAGTAGAGGGAGGATGTGTAGAAGGGAATCACAACCAAATGAAGCAAGTATGGCATGACTTTTTGTTACCTTCACATAATATTACCAATCTCAAGATGTTTATAAGTTCGTTGTAAGAAAGCTATTAAAATGAGAGCCATACATAAAATAAATATTTCATAAACACAAAATTGGAGCTACTGGGTTTTCAACTAGCTAAATCCAATTCCTCAAACCCTAAACCTCATACTCTTTGAGACTTCATTGACCAAACATTAAGTTCATCATCCCACCATTTAGGACTCATTTGAGCATATACCTTCATTAAAAACACTAAAAACCTTTTTATTGTAAAAAAAAAAAAAAAAAAAAAAAAAACAATATTGGTTTTCTTTAGAAATGACAAGATAAATCCAAAAAAGTCTATAATGGAAACCAAGGAAAACCAAAATCAAGCATGTAAAAATCGATCTCAAAATAGAGATGAAATGAATATTGAAAAACAAACAAATAGATGTTATAAATAAGGTTTTGATCTTTCTTTGTTTGATGCATGTTGAAATCATGTCTTATATTTTTTTTTTTCTAAATTTGATGCAGTTTGTTAGAAATCTTGTGTTGATTTTATTTTTCTTGTTGAAATCAAGTTTTTTTTCTGGTTTTAATCGAGGGTTGAAATTTGGAGTAAAACCCATCACTACAGAAAACATAAACCTATCAAATTCAAATGAGGTATAACACAAGATCAAGATTCAAGAACCAAACCAGATAATTTCAAGACCAATATATATGTAGTTACAGTAAAGCAAGAAGAATATCGAAGCAACAACAAACACTAGACATGAAGTATAATAAAAAATGCTAAATTCTTTCAAGCTGTGTCGATCGAACACCGATTTGAGATTCCCATCGGTAACAAATCGACCAGATTCATGAAACAGCTTAAACTTAACAAAAGTATCATGATCATAAATTGCAGTTTACTTGATAAAACAACTTCAAATACCCCAATTTGAGTTAACAATATGCAGAAAAATGTATTGGGAAACTGAACTGTCAGTGTGATTGAAAAACTAAGAAACTAAAGTTCAACACATCTGGTAGTAAGTGAACATACACAGCTTGAACATAGTTTCCGAAGACTCGACTCGAATTTTGATGCGTACCTCATCAAATCCGTTAATGGCCGCTTCACTGGTGTTTTCGTGAATACGATGTTGTAGTTCAACAAAAAGAATAAGGTAATCAGACAAAAAAAACGTCCAAACCGCAAACTCCGCTTGAAATCACTGTCAGATTAGACTGGAAATTAGGGTTTCAGCGAAGACCAAGAAGGGGTAGGAAAAAAAATTTGGACCATTTCTCGATTTGTGCGTGTCATCCTTGCGCAGGGGCCATGCTAATCTTCTCTGTATCGTTCCAATTTTATCGGATGTCCCCGAAGGGACGATATTACTTGCAGAGCTCCGCAATATAAACGACTCTCAGTTCTTCTACTGGTCGATATGGGACGACGCGAGTTCAAAGCTAACTATAGATTATTACTATTCCTGCTTTTGTATTTTCACCGATCAAATAAAGTGTTACTTTTATATTTACAAAATTATATAATTACAAAATGAATAGCTTTTCTTAAATATATAAATATATCTTTAATTTTCTTTTTTAAATAACTTAAATTTTATTATTGAATTCTAACCTATATCTTTATTTTATTTTTGTTTTATATAATTTGTTAAATTTATGTTATTGAAATATTAAAACCATATTTTACAAAATATATAATTATAAATATTTTACTGACACATGGGTATTAAAAATAATAGCATATATTTATTAATTTATTAGTAATATTGATTGATAATTAACACTAATAAAAATTCAGTTAATGTATTTTGTTAAATATTAAGAAGATATATATGACATGATATATACATAAACAACTGTTCAAGCGATCTATCCATTTGTTGATATATAGTTAAAGCATTCAACTACAATAAATCTTTTAATATTATAATGAGAATAAAGTCCACAAAAATATAACCAACTTAAAAACTCAAATACGTTAGACATAAATTAGGGATGTTAAAGATTAAGTTTGAAAATTGTTTATTGATTGTCATAATCTTTTTATTGGCTTTGACATAAACACATCTTATACCACCGATCGTTATAACTTATTTATAACTTTTGACTTAAACTCATTTTACAGGATTAATGTTCAACTCGCTAGATGTAGGAACCAATGCGTTAAACATGAGATAGCATTGGTTTTGGTAATTAAAGGGGTTTCACCTATGGAGACACCAAGAGTGGTGTCGCTCTAGCATGAGCAAATGTTTGCTTTGGTAGGTGTCCATGAAATTGGGACTAAAGCATGACCATAAAAGTGCTCCCTTGTTCATGAACATGGATTGACTAGTCATGTATGTTATTTCTTTGAATCTAACTTATAGAATCATGGCTTAAATGTTTTAAGCTACCATTGATTTTGTTAGGCTTCTTGAGAAGTATGCACTAGTTGATGTTCAAAGCGAAAGCTACCTTAATCTAAGCATAATTAATCGTATGTTGGTGATAAATCATAAGAGGGGGATATAGTATTTATCACATAATTTGAAGTGCGGTTGTTATCTTGTTTTATCAATGAGTTCCACATATGTACATAAAGAAAGCTTTTGTGGGTTTTATTAGTTCAAGTCTCATTCGAATACTTGAAAAGTAATTTTGTTCTCGAGTTTTTTTAAAGAAGAAAAAGGGAGGAAATGAGAGAAAATGAGTGTTCTTGAGTTGTTTTTTCTAAGGAGGGGGAAGGGAAGGAAATGAGAGGAAATATGTGCTCTTGATTTTTTTAAGGAGGGGAAGAGAATGAAAGGAAAGGAAAGGAAAGAAAAGGAAGCATGTTCTCAAGTTTCATGTAAGAAAAGAAAGGGAAAGAAATAAAGAAATTGGGAAGGGAGAAAAAACTTATTCTTTAAAATTTTCTTTCATTTTATTTTTGGGATAATTGCATGGAAAAGGAGAGGAGGAAAAGAAAAATGAAGGAGAATGAAAGAAAAAGGTTAGTATTCCTTCCTTCCCTTCTTTTCTAAAAAAAACTAGAGAAGAGGGTGTAAGGGTCTTGGCGATTGCTATATAGTTGTGGGATTATACTATTAATCAAAGACTAGCATTTAAAATTCTTTACATTTTTTGTCCTAGAGTTTAACGGACAACTAATTATAAAATTAAATTATACAAGTAAACTATTTTACCGAAAAGCCATAAGCTTGCAATTCCCAAGGGATTCGATTCATCCAAATAGTTCCTGCCAAAAAAATTCTCTGCAAAAATGGTCTCTCTAACTTACAAAATGGACCCTACATGTAAAACAAATTATAAAATGGTCCCTATAATTTACAGAATAGGTCTCTGTACATAATTATTTTTACAGGTATGGTCCATATGTTTAAAAAATTACATAAATGGTCCTTTCCTACAAAAATGGCTCTTATGTTTCATATAATTATAGATATGGTCCCTGTCTATTAGATAATTTACATAAATGGTCCATGTGTTTCACTAAATTATAGAAATGTTTCTTGTTTTCTATTAAATTTCGGTTGACAATTTTCCAGTTAGTTTTGGAGGGAAAACCGGATTGTGGTTTTTTTGGTTAACTATGAACCATTGCAACTTTTGGAACTTGTGCTATAAATACATGACTAATGCCTTCATTTTCTTTTATTATTGTTCCATCTTCTTCACAATATGAATGCATTTTGTCATGTTTATTAGAGAAGAGTGTTAGATCGTTGCCTACATCTTCAAGATTCAAGGAGGTCCTTGGAGGGTTTTAGAACCTATCAACAAAATAATGGAAGCTAATTATCCTTAAGAACCTAACAACGATATAGTGGATGCTAATTATCCTTGAGGATAGTGTTTTTCACACGTCCTTGATTGTGTTTAGTTATTTCCAACTAATTGCATAAAAGGGATAACCTAAATTTGCTTTTAAAAATAACCAGTAAAAAAATAAATTACAAGGCAACGAGCAATCAACTTAAAGAGAATATATATATATACTTATATGTATTTAAAGTGTTACGTCACTCATCTTAACACATATAGAAGCAAGAAGAAAAGGGAAAAGCCAACTGATTTTTGTTTCATAAAAGCTCTAGATGTCCCACTACTGTAGGGTAAAATGGTAAAATAAACAAATATTTAGGAAAACCGATTTCAACAACTAAACCCCAGAACCAGAATCAACTACCTTCAATGACCTTGTTGGTTGTTATAATAGGCTCCTCTTTCATGTCGGTTGTACCTTGGGGTACAAGTTTTGCAAGCATGTCATGCCACTCTGGAGGGATCTCAGAAGCACTGGCAGTAAAAGCTAGCATCATCTCTTCTTCCTTTGGGTCACAATTCAGATCCAATTCTTGACCTTTATTGCTACTCTCACTAATCACCTCGGTTCCAATTCCAATTCCAATTCCAACCCCTTCGCCCGATTCCATTCCGATGTTAACCGGAACGGATGATTTCCGGGCCTCATCGGATTCCTGTTCCAATAGGCGTTTCCGCTTACGTAGCATTAGGGTTTTGAAACGCCGCCTTACTGTGGAACAGACATTGCAAATGCAATTTGGTTTGTGGTTTCCTTTTCCACTCGGGGGTTGAATGCATACGATGCAACTGCAACCGGGTCGATGCCGCGGGTGTCTTGTGGTGGCGCATGCTTCATTAGGGTTTGTTCCTAATACTGCAACCGTGGCTAACGCGTCCAATCCGGTAGGCTCTACTTTCGGTTCTTGGGTCCCACAATTTTCCGCAACTTTTCGCTTCTTGGATTCTGTAAAAGAATAAGTAAAAATCAAAAGTTTCAAAGATTAGGATATAGTGTTTGTTATAAACATAGTACAATTTGTTTTGTCATGTCATGTACATGTACAGTGTAAAAGAGTAGTAGGATTTGTACCCTTGCCAAATTTCAAGATTCGGTTCAAATCTCCTACTCCTCTCTCCTCAGGGGCTGAACAGGAACACCTGGAACACATATTATCCATTGTTGGATTACATAGATGATATTTAAAAAATTAAATTGGGCAAATAAGATAGATAGATAGATACCTGTTTGGATCAGAAACATTATCAGAGCATGTCCATTTGGAAGGAATAAGAACATCTGAAGGTAACTTTCTCCATTTGGAGCAACTATCACATTGAACCCATTGTTCTTGTAGCCTAGAGAACAATTATGATTAATTAATTCCAAAAAGAAATATATATTATATACTTAAGAAGATGAGTAAATTGCTTATTTATGCAATATGAAGTTGAACTTGTTAATCAATTTATTCAACAAAGTGGCTCTTATGCAACCATTTTTAATTTAATAACAGTTTAAGCATTATTTTACCAATTTGGTTGTAAAAATTGGTAACAAGTAAAAATACATAAATTGGTCAGAAATCTACTCAGCTGCATAAACTAGTGAAAAAGGGTAACTTTGTTGCATAACTAATACACCATTCTTTACAGAAAAACTGTTAAATGTTGACTTTGGGAGTCAAATGTGTTACTTTGAACTTCAATTTTGACTTTGTGAGTCAAATGCTAAGCATATTTTATACCATGCTTGTTAATATTTTTCAACTGCTCTAAACAATAAAAGAACACATTACCGGGATGCATTTGTTGTGAATATGGTCTTCTTGCCAAAAACTGGTGGTTCCTGAATGAAGCCACAAACCATTAACCCAAAACATAAAACAGCTGAAAAATCTAAAAAGGTTAAAAGAAAGAAATAGCAACATACTTTCATTGATTTGTTTATTATAGCATTGTACTTTTACTCCTTCCTATTACAACATTAAACTTTAAAAAAAAATGCACCCAATTATAGCAACATCATCCAAATACAAAGCAATTTTAACTCCTATAATTGGATAGATTTTTCAAAGCATAATGTCCTAACAAGAAAAAAAATGGAAATACAATTTTCTAATAAAAATAAATGAAAGTAGGATGCTATAATACACAAATAAATGAAAGTACATTGCTATTTCTTGCATTTACCCCGATCTAAAATACGACTTTATGTGAAATACTTACATTGTATTCTTCCAATTCACAATTTTCTATCATGACAACTGTTGGCTTAATAGAAGGAGGTGGCCTGAGGAATTCCTGCATTTCTTCCCATGTAAACTTGAGCTCCATTGCATCTTCACAATGCATGTGTAGCCTCTTGCTTTTTGACCCTATATTTCGTGCCTTCTTTTTCTCATGAATCACTTCCTGCTCGATATTCTTTGCCAAAAAAAGGTAAATGTCAATAAGCAAAAGTGAAGTAAAACAAACAGAAAGATCCTTTTCAAATGAAAGTATGATGCTACAAGAGACCAAAAATGAAAAAAGGATTAGTGTAAGCACTTACTGTTGATAAGTTTTCATTCCCTGTAGATATAAGAGCTCCATCATTAGCAGTATTAGGAATAGTTATTAATTCAGCAGAAAATGGTGCCTTTCGAAATCCTATTATGAGTTTATCATCTGGTTCTAACCGACTAAATATCACTACAAAAAATTAAATTAAATTAATGAGAATAATGAATATCTGTAATTGCATAAAGATAATAATAAGTTAACTATAGAGTATAGATAACTGAAAAAGGATACCAGTGTCGCCAGCTTGCAATTGCATGTTTTGTATGCAGGGGGTTACGCCCTCTAAAACATACATTCGACTGTTGTTATTGGGCCAAAATCTGAACTGAAATGTCCACTCTTTCCCTTTTATATCCCGGATCTTTATTGGTAAACCTTCTGATTGATCTATAGCCGGAAAATATGCCTGCAACAACATTTCATTATCAGTAACTTTGAGCTTACAATACAATCAGATAATAGAAATTTAAGGAAAAATTAAAAGAAGAATCAAGAATGTAAACCCACTTCAGCACATGCTTTTGGTAGAACCAAACGACCAATTCGACCAGCATCACTTGCACTCAGAACCTTCTCGAATAACGGAGTAACAGTGCAGTTTGAATTCAAGCTAACACAATCTCATTAAGGCAACCAAAAAAAAAACTTTTTTTTACATATGTCCACACAGGAATCTTCAGACCTCGTTTTTACACTGGGATTGATGTCAATGGGACAAGAATTGCAATCTTTTTGTCCCACCCAAAAAGGTGGAACGAGGTGAGCCATAGACTCGCTCTCGATCTCTCGTTTGTCAAAAGACGAAAACACCCTCCTCGTCCTCATCATCAAAAAAGAAACCCTAGAAAACTTGTCCAGTCCTGTTCCATCCCATCAATTTATGTGTAACAAACGCACTGCGTTTGTTACACATGCCATGATGGAACAGGACTGGACAAGCTTTCTAGGGTTCTTTTTTATGATGGGGACGAGGAGGGCGTTTTCGTCTTTTGACAAACAAGAGATCGAGAGCGAGTCTATGTCTCACCTTGTTCCGCCTTTTTGGGTGAGACAAAAAGATTGCAATTCTTATCCCATTAACATCAATGCATGTGTGAATATTAATATTAAGAAAGGATACTCTCCAGATATTTGCAAAAGTTCTTGGTCAGTGATCTTTGGCCAGTACCTCGGAAGCAACTGACCGCGTCCCCGTCCTTCAGCCGGTGGTCTAGCAACTAGATTATCCGCACCCACCGCCCCTTTGTTTGGCTGTGACTTTACACTAACTCCTGATTTTGATGGTTTTGGACGAGGTTTTTGCTCTTGTTTGACCAAACCAGCTTTTTCTTGTACTGCAGCCCCATTATAAGTAGGGAGTATGGAACTAATGGAAGAACTCAAAGCAAACCCTGAAGATTGTTCATATGTTGATTTCAACCCTAAATTTGGTTTGGTGTTATCAGGTAATTGGGTTGGAAAGATTGAAGGCAAAGTTAATGGTTTCAAAAAGCTTGAACCAACATCTTTACTAGAAGAGGGTGTCTTTTCATCTTGTCTAAATTGAAGACCAATGGTTGAAGTGGAAGATGTGTGTTGATGCTTCTCTAACCCTTCCCTTGTTAACTGTGTGAGCTTTCCTTTATCAAAGATGGAGGGTTGCCAGGTGGCAGAAAACCGAGCAAAGCCATTTGGAATCTCGTTAACAATCGACTGAAAGATTTGAGACATCAAGTACAAGACTTTAGATTTCCACGAATTGGGTTCATTTGGGTTAAATCGTATCTTCAAGGGGTCAAACAGGTAAATTTTAGAAACTTAAAGGTGTTTCATATTGTTGCAAACTGGCAGAAGATGTTATTGTGTTTGATATTTACATAATGTGTATCAATGCATGATAATTTAAGTTATTGAAGAAAAGATTACCTGCTTTTTGGGTTGGATTGCCTTGGCTCTTAAGCATTTTATACACAATATCCCTCCAAAATCAAGGCATTCATGAAGATATTTTGAAACAACGCATCCACAATGAACAGGCTACAATGAAAGAATTGGTGAGTAGAACAGATAATCAGTATGTAGGCTTATAGATTTCAAGAATTGTGGAATCTGAAATTACCTTCTCACAAGAATTGCATTCTCTCCAACCTGACTCATTAAGGTGGAAGCGTTCACAGTAGCGTACATTATCATATACAGTTCTGCACTCCACATAGATCACATAAAAGAAAAATATAATCCACAAACAATTGATGTAAATAAAACCAGATGTATAAATGAATAGACAAATACCATAGGGACAACTTCTTGATAAAAGATTAGACCATCTTATAAATCTCATGTCATTATATACCTTAACCCAAACAAAATCATTTTTTTATTATCTATAGAAATTATGATCGTATAAAGATAAAGATCAACAAGAACATAGTCTTGATCCAAGGTATTTGTCATAGGGCGTCAATACAAGCAAGAAAAGATAAGAGAATGTCCACCTTCAGATATGAATCATGAACGTAAATACAAGTATGAAAAGTATATTGGGGTGATTTTCGGCGAAAATTATTGCAAAAATGGGTAATTTTGGACATTTTTGAAAATGTGAATGCAGAAACAACAATCTTTTTGGCATCTTTTGTTAGAAATAGATTTGGTATCATTTTGCAAGAAAGATGATTTGTTTGCAATGTAGAACAAGTTCAATGCTTTGAAAAGTGAGCTCAGTTCTTTATTAGGGGTTTTTAACATCTGAATTCCTTCATGACTATGAATTATGTCAACACCTGTACATAACGCTGATCGTGTAAATTTGGGAAAAGGCGAAGGGTAAAATTGGGATCAAAAGTGCATACCCGCAGGCGTAGCAGAGAGTAGCAAAACCGCCGGCTTTCATGGGCCAACCTCTCTTCCATTGAGAAGTCGTCGTTGCCCCGCACAATCCGTTCATGCAGATCCTCGCCGGCGACGACATTTGACCCTCAAATATCTCTAATCCAAATCTCCAGATCTTCTTCTAATATCTATCCATGCAAAAACCCCAATTTAAAACCCTAATAAAATTCATCAATCGGGAAAAAAAACCCAATTCCCTTAACAACAAATATATCACAAAAAACACTGAAAATCATCGAAGTTCCAAAACCGGAGCTGATCGACTAAATAAAAATGCACCCTTTCATACACGCACACACATAATAGTAACAGATTCTGAAAAACCTACTGTGTATTTGACGGTTGCTTGATGAACTATAGAGAGACAATTTGAGTTGGTAGAGGCATGCACAAAATGCATGCACGACAGTTTGATGAAAGAAGGCTTGGGATGAACTTGATCAGGAGAAAAGACTTCTACAGTAATTTAAAATTGGGGGTTTGTTGTAATTGAATGCTCATGGTGATTATGAAGTATTCAAATTCATGGCATGTTATTATTATAAGAGCAAGCGAGGATTTCGTGGATTTTTATGAAACTTTTCTTTTCCATCTTTCGTATTAATTTCATTTGACCTAAGAGAGTTGAAATTGGGTTTTTCACATGCATTATGACATGTTTAATGGCTTATCTTCTTTCTCAATAAATAAATAAATAAATACATAGAATATAATTCATATCATAATAAAAAAATAGTTTTAAATTTTTTTTGAGAGGTGTCATTCTAATACAAATTTTATTTAATATTATGCAATGTGTGCTTCTTAATTTTAAATTTGCCCCCATGTTAAAATTGAACAAGATAAGTTTCCTAACATCTACATTTCTTATATCATTAGAGGATTAAGAAACAGAAGGTTTTTAAGAACTTACAACTGAAAACTCACTACACAAAACCTAATCTACTCTCTTGATTTGAGACACTCAACCTAATCTAATCCAACAACCAGTATAAACTCATCTAAATCATTACACAAACAAAGAGTATAATCAAACTCAAAAATTATAGATGGACACCTGAGAGACTAAGGGACGAAGAGAAACCCTCTTTTAGAAACCCTAACTTTTGATTTGAAAAATATCGACTGAATGAACAACTCTTCATTCTCTCTCTAGCTATATACTGATCCAATCAATACCCGGACTAGACCTAATCCAAGATTACAATCCGCGTGCTTCTTTTACCTGCAATTTTTCTTTTACACCTTAAAGAATCTATTTTGAACATACAACAACCTTTTAACAATTTATATTCCAATTATCTCAGTAAGAAAAATAAATATGAGATTGTTACATATTTGTTATTTTCAACACCCCAATAAATCAAAAATAAATGTGGCTCAAAAAATCATGATATTATAACATCCCGAAAACGATAATAACATTTTTCATTTAAAAGTCCATCAAATCATTCATTAATTGTTTAAAATCAACACCAAGTCATAATACTCAAAACATCTGAGTACAATTATTTCAAATGTGGAATTCAAGAGGGAAGGGTGTTGTGTCATCACATTAGACTCTTCCCTTTCGAAACGGAAGTACCTAAAACCACAAACATAAACTGTAAGCACAAAGTTTAGTGAAGTCCCCAAAGTACCACATGTCAATCATACAATTGGGTTTAACATTGGGGTGTAATCCAACCCAATATACACATATGGGCCCCGCTCTAGGGCCTCGCCCTTGGTGTATTTCAACCCGATCAACACATATGGGCCCCATCCTAGGGTCTATTTAATACTGTAGTGGGCCCCGTCGTGGGGTATATTTCAAATAGAACATATTATAATGGGCCCTGCCCTGGGGTGTATATCAACCCAACATACAATCACATATACACCACATAACAACTATCATTCTAAGTAATACAATAATGGGCCGACATTGATGCCTTCGACCCATATATACAGTGATAAGATTCACCTCACAGATATATGAGTAAACTGAATAATACGCCGTTCTGATATCAACTTTACCATTCACCTTAATAAATTCAGTGGCACAAACTCAGCATACAGGTCAAAATACCTAAAATACCCCTAGGTCAAACCCTATTAAAAAACCAGGTCAAAGTCAGCTGAGTCAACCGAGTTGACTCAGTGAGTACGCGGGGCGTCTATACGATTGACCAAAAGTTTGGGAGTTAACCACATACGTACATCGTACCCCTTGGTACGTCTAGCGTACGCGACTGCTCACCACTTTAACCATTAAGTGTTTAATCCTTAAGCACTTACGTCTAAAATCCAGATCTATGCTCAAAAAGATGTCCTTAACCATAAAGTTTCCAACTTTATGGTTTAGCATGGTTATTAAGACCTTATCTCCAAAAACCCTAGCTTCTTTATCCACTAAAACAATCTAGCCCTTGCATGGAAAGGAACTAATGACAAAGAACAAATTTTTATGACTTACCACACCCGAAAACCTTTGAAAGGACAACTCAAAAATCTTGGAGTATCTTCTACTCACAAAGATCAAGTTTAGGACAAAAAGGTGACAACTTTGAGCTAAAACTAAATCCATAAGAAATATACATCAAGGTTGAGGCTTTTTACCTCCAAAAGATGCACAACGAAGAGAAAATGTTGGATCCAAAGTCTTGAGAGCAAAGCCACTTCCTTGATGATCTTCCTTTACAACCAATAAAGCCCACAATTCACGCAAAAGCTCAAAATGCTTAAAATAGATTAGGGTTTGCAAGGAGGGTCAATTTTGGGATGGCGGCTGATAAAAGGAATGGTTTTGGGACTACAATGGTGCTTATATAGTGCACAAACCCTAAATATTAGGGTTTGGTCCAAATTATGTACGCCCTGCGTACCAATATACGCTCAGCGTATAAGCACGGGGCCAGGTACACCGAACGTACCCATGCTGCACCCACTATTACAAAAATGCCATTGGAGACCAATCTTGTAATAAATCTTAACTCAAGGGTCAAAAGCGAATAGCTTAAAAATTAGATGTTAAAGATATAATCCCATAAAATCAACATTTTGTTCTCAAAATGCTATAAATAAACAACTATCAAAAACCTATCAAGTTAAATGCTTTAAATTATTAGATACGTACATTGTATAAATTATGTAAAAAAAATATTTGTTTGCATGATTAATGATTGTTATTCTTATAGTCTTTATGTTGTGTTATTAATGTTGACCAACTCTGCAATACATGGGTTATCAATAGTTATATAATATATTAAAATCCGTCTCGGCTTATGAACAATATTTTTTAAGCCAATTTTTATTTTTGGTTGACACCTTTAGAGCTGGGCAAATTCCATCCATGTGACAACACATAGGTTTCTCTAATGCTTCATTGAAAAATGATTCGTCGTCTCCTACTTTTTATCTTGATGATACACGTCTATCTTACATCGTTGAAAGTTTTTATTGTGTAAAGTAAGTATTTCCCCAAGCTCTCTCATGCTTCAATCATTTCACCTATGTCGGTCGTGAACCCTAAAACACCACCCCTCATCGGTTTTAGGGCTGCAAAAGCTATCATTCCCAATATATTTGAGCATATGAGTTTCTTGATTTGAAAAACAAATTTGAAAACTTCTAGTACATAATTTATTTTTCTTTTTGTTGCTTGAGATTTATGCATAAAAATGAAATTAGTATGGTTTTGTTTCAATGTATGTTGTTTTTAGATATAAACACAATTATTGTTAGATTTGGGTATAAATTGGTTTCATTGGGTTTGATTTTGATTTTCATCTTCTATTTCTCCAATCTATTTTTCCAACATAGGTTTACGGTTCTATGATTTGATTTTAGGTTTAATTTTGGTTTCCTTCCTGGTTTTTTTATTTACCCAGAATGGTGCCATGGGGAGCTGGTATTTGTAACATCCGGGTTCCTAGGTATATTATTTTTATTCATTCATTTTGGGGTTTGTGGAGGGACTCGGCGAGTTGGTGCTTAGACTCGCCGAGTAGGGTCACGAATTTTATCCGGATTAATGACCGGAATCAGCGAGTTCAGGGGTGGACTCGGCAAGTCCGCGCTGTTTATTGAAACCTTAATTTCTTGGGTTTGGGACCTATTTAAAGGCCCTTATGGCTATCAATTGCGGCTACCTAACCCCAGAGAGAAACCCTAAGAGAGCTAGAGCATTTGTGACGGAGAAGAGGCCATTTTGATCCTTGTGTTGGCATTATTGCAAGAAGAAGGTGACCAGGGCAAGAGGGGGCTGAAGAGGGTGTTATTATGTGAAGTTCAAAGCCAGAGACATCATTCTTGAGGTATTGATTCGACCCTTCTTCAGATTTGGTGATTATCTTTGGAGTTAGGGTTTTCTAGACCCTTTAGAGACTAAATTTGGTGAACATTTGGCCCCTTCCTGTGTTAAGGCTTTGGATCTGGATCCAAAGAGGTCCAGAGACCTTAACCCTCTGAGCTTTATGTGTATTAATGGGAGAAATGAGACTAGGTGTCATATTAGGGGTCATTTCTTCGAATAGAGTTTTTGAGCCCTTGCATGAGCACCAAGATCGGAACTTTACGTGATTAACATGCTTGGGAAGGCCAGATCTATAGATTGGAGGAACGGATCTGACCTCAGGAGATCAATTCAGTTTGAGCAGGGCATGAACTCGTCGAGTCCAAGGGCAGACTCGACGAGTAGGGTTAGGGTTTTCCCGATAATCACACAGCTGGTGACTCGCTGAGTTGAGGAACGATTCAGTGGGTCAGAAGGGAACTAGAGGACTTGGTCCATGACTGGAATCGCCAAGTTGGGACGAGTTGTCCCGCGATTCGCGATCGGTGTTGATTTGATGAGTGGAGGGTTGACTCAGTGAGTCAAGGGAGGACCAGGAGTGTGAAGGACACGCATGGACTCGCCGAGTCACATTGGTGCACTCGACGAGTCTGATCAAGGTTGACAGTTGACTTCGTTGACTTTGGGGGTTTAGTCAATGATTGGACATTAGAGTCAAGAAAGGGGTAAAATGGTCTTTTACCCTTCTGTGGGTGCCAGGAGAGGGTTGAGTCTAGTCTCGAGAGTTATATTCATGAGAGTATTTGCCTTATGTGTTAGGCGGTGGCGAGTTCGAGATTCAAGTGTGAGGATGTCTGCTTTCTTCTCTCCAGGTGAGTCTTCTCACTATACTTTACCTAGAGTGGTAACAAAGTTATGTGACAAAGTTATTGTATGCTATCTATGTGATGTGTGGCACCGCATTATTTCTATGTGATTTATGTTGTGTGTATATCAGAGTTAGGACCAGAAAGTCCACAGAGCTAGGACCAGAGGGTCCGCAGAGTTAGGGCCCAAGGGCCCACAGAGTTATAGCCTCGAGTGGCTAATATATGTTATATGTGGTATTTTTAGAATTATGTGCCAGTGTATTTGTATGCTATTTATGTGTTGAAATTTATTGTGATATGTGATATGTATGATTCAGAGTTCTCAGAGTTAGGACCTTTGGGTCCATAGAGTTAGGGCCAGAGGGCCCACAGAGAGTTGGGACTGGAGGGTCCCACTGAGACACACTGACCAGAGGGTCAACAGATATTATAGCCTCGAGTGGCTAATATGTGTTAGAGTGGTATTTTGGGGAACTCACTAAGCTTCGTGCTTACAGTGTTTTGTGTTATGTGTTTCAGACTTTCTCAGGATCACGGGACGACACCGGCTTGATTATACACACCAGAAGAAGCGTTTGTTTTTGGGGATCCTGGTTTATTAATTGATTGAACAAAAGAGTCATGTATTGTAATTTAAATAGAAAAATGAGAGTTTTGTGAAAAGTGTTAAAGAGATAAGCGATTTTAAATGAAATTTTTGTTTCGAAAATTTCGGTGTTACAAGTTGGTATCAGAGCCTTGGTTTGAGGGATTCGGATGCACCTTCGGGTAAATCTGGACTCAAACTGAGGAAGTAAGAAAAGTTTTCAAAGAAATGATCTCTTGAAAGTGAATAAGAGTTCAAAGAGAAAGCGAGAAAGAGTAGTGTGTACAATCAGCCAGAGCCCGAACGGTGATTTCCCAAAATACCCTTACTTTTGTGTTATGAGATATTTATGATGCACTTTATGAGATATTATGCATGCTAGAGACAGGCTAGGTACTTCATATCTTAGGACTAGAGTGGCCTGATTTGTGATGCCTTAGCCTAGGAGTTGATGTTATATGTGATGTGCTTTTGAGTATGTGATGAGTGAGAATATTCAGTTGGAGTCCTTTTAGGGGATTTGAGTAGAGGAGTAATCTAGGAGAGATGCCTAGATGAGTACTGTGGTGCTTATTGAAAGAATAGTTAGAACCCGAGAGGGGTAGAGTTGCAGGGTTCGGTGGTACTTTCGGGGATGAGCAGAGCAAGCGGAGTTATCACCCAGAGTGAGTTCTATGTATTCTTCGATGCCCGAATGCTGCTTGCTTCGTGCTTTGTGGAACTCTCGATGATGGGAGTCAACTACTAAGTGAATATGACGATATTCAGGAGGTAGATGGTTGGCATCATTAGGAGCTCTTCAGCAGCTGATGGCAGAGAAGTGGGAGGACCAAGGAAGAGCCTAGGGAGTAACCTTATCTAGATGAGTACGCTGGCGGAGTAGAGCATTTCGCTGAGGAGCGAGCACGCATGGAGGAATTAGTGAACGAGAAGGTTGAGCAGATACTTAGGAGCTCTGGGATGGTCCGTGTGGAAAGTATGGGTAGATGTGGCAGGTAGTATGGGCCTGTACTACCGAAAGCAGAGGACCCATACTCGATACAGGGAGTATTCTGAAGGTTCTAAGTAGAAGATTGAGGAGTGATGATATGGTTCGAGTACCATACATCGGAGCAGATTGAGGAGTGATGATATGGTTCGAGTACCATACATCGGAGCAGATTGAGGAATGATGTTATGGTTCGAGTACCATACATCGGAGTAGATTGAGGAGTGATGTTATGGTTCGAGTACCATACATCGGAGCAGATTGAGGTGTGATGTTATGGTTCGAGTACCATACATCGGAGCAGATTGAGGAGTGATGTTATGGTTTGGGTACCATACATCGGAGCAGATCGAGGAGTGATGTTATGGTTCGAGTACTCGCCGAGTCCCAATATGGACCCGTCGAGTAGGTCACTTAACACGCGATCCCACCCCGCTGCTACTCGACGAGTAAGTCAACCAACTCGTCGAGTAGAGCCTAACCCAATAAATATTATTTAAACAATACCTGAGAATCAGAGCGTTACAACTCTCCCCCACTTGAACTAGACTTCGCCCTCGAAGTCCGTTGGAACAAACAATGTCGGGTAATGCTCGCACATCTCCGCCTCCGGCTCCGGCTCCCATGTCCACTCAGATCCCCTCCGATGTTCCTATTGTACCTTTACTAAGGGCATTTCCTTGTTTCGTAGAATCTTCTTCTTCTTTTCCAAAATAGCCACAGGCCTCTCCACATAGTTCAGACGCTCATCGACCTGAGTGTCATCCAACGATACCACTGCCTCCTGGTCCATAATGCATTTTCGCAATTGCGAAACATGAAATGTGTTGTGGATCCGGCTAAGCTCCTCCGGAAGCTCTAGCCTATAAGCCATCCTGCCAACCCTGGCAACAATACTGAATGTCCCAATGTAATGGGGACCCAATTTTCCCCTCTTCCTGAAGCGGATCACTCCTTTCCAGGGTGAGACCTTCAGGAGAACCATGTCACCCACCTGAAATTCCAGCTCAGATCGGCGTCGGTCGGCATAACTTTTCTTCCGACTCTGAGCGGTCTGCAGTCGCTGTCTAATCTGTTGTATCATCTCGGTAGTTTACAGAACTACCTCTGTCCGACCCATCACCCTGTGCCCAACCTCGCCCCAGCAGACTGGGGTCCTACACTTTCGCCTATATAACAGCTCGAAAGGCAGGGCGCCAATACTGGAATGATAGTTATTGTTGTAGGCGAACTCTACAAGCGGTATGTGGGAATCTCAACTCCCACCGAAATCAATGACGCACGCCCTCAACATATCCTCGAGGGTCCGGATGGTCCACGCACTCTGCCCATCAGTCTGCGGATGGAACGTCGTACTAAAATAAATGTCGCGTACCCAGTTCCTCATGGAACTTCTGCCAAAAACGGGAAGTAAACCTGACATCTCGATCGGAAACGATAGAAACTGGAACCCCATGGCGAGAGACAGTCTCTCTGACGTACAGGTCGGCCAACTTCTCTGCCGACGAACTCTCCCGTATGGCCAGGAAATGGTTACTCTTGGTCAATCGATCCACGATGACCCATATAGCTGTTGGATAAGGTGTCTAAGTCCATAACGTATTTGGTATATACTTGACCCGACCGGCATGGTCCATTTGGGTTGCATCTCATCCAAACTATTTATGGATAATTTTATGAGAGTTATACACATATGTTTATTAATATATTATAAGTTATAATATATTAATATGAAGTTTGTTGAAATGTTCCCCATGCCATGTTAGATAGGTTATAAACCTTGGAAAATTATTATTTTGCATGTATTTAGACAAACATAAATCCAAGGTTTATTAGGGTTGCATGCACACTTAGGAAGTGTTAGATTGCTCAAAACCCAACAGTGGTATCAGAGCCTAGGCTTGCTTGTTTGATACTTGATGCAAAATAGTTGAAAAAGTCGAAAAACTTGTTGTCTGACTGATGAACTCGCCGAGTCCATGGGGGGACTCGTCGAGTCCATGTGTATCTTCAACCTACTCGCCGAGTAGGTTCATGTACTCGACGAGTAGGAGCGACAGAGTGCAGATTTTCGACTTTTGCTGCTGGAAATGGACCAGAAACATTACCCTAAACTGTTTTGGTGTTTTAAAACTTGTTTTAGTTGGTGTAATGGTTGTTCTAATCCATTTACAATAGCATATATCAAAATTCCATAATTTTTATGTGTTCATATAATTCTTGAAATTTTGATGATCATGTTCATGTTCTTATGAATTTAGAAGATGATAGGAATTATTTGCTGAATTGTTTAGAATTAATTCTTGATCATTTATGTGTTTTAATGGAGTCCATAATTTGTCCTCAAGTTATGGATATCCAAAGGTCACTTTCTTTAACACACACATTTAAACACATAAGTTACATGAAAGTGAAGAGTCTTCATTTTTATGAACCTTTAATTCATAAGTTATGAAATGAAAAGTTTTGCATAGTTACAAAACTTGTCCTCAAGTTTTGGAATTTGTAAAGTTTCACACACTTTAATAAACTTTAATTCCAACCCTTAGAGTTTTAATAGTTAAAATTCAACCCTTATACTATTTATAACATTAATAGTTAATTATTATATATATGTATAAGAATAAGTCGTTCTACCGTTAGTAGGCCTCATTCACGAAGCCGGTCTATAAGGTGGGTATAAGGTTGTTGCCTATAAAATGGTGACTTAATGGGTGTCCATTCTCACCCACCGCTTGCTTGACTGGTGGAGGGTCGTTAGCCGAACGGGTAGGACAATGACTTTAAATCCTCATTAAAAGTATAATGATTATTATAAAGTAACTAAACCTTTTTTAATTCCCAATCTTAGTTATTTTAGGAAAAATGTGAACATGGTGCTAGTCCATGGAATTCACACTTTGTACCTTACCAATTCGTTGGTGGAGCGTGTGTGGTTAACCGTCACACTAACTTGGACTAGTAAGGATCATGAAGGGTGACTTAATGTTTGTCATGGATCAATGGAGCGTGTGTGGTTTACCGGCACATTGATTAGGTGATAATATTAAGGGTACCAAGTGAATTAGCATGGTTATTCACACCTTGTTTTGTGATCCTCGGCATCCCAGTCACAAAACTTGAAGGGCACAATCGAGATTGAAACATGCCATTGAAAAGTTCAATGAATCTCAAAAGAATCTAGGAATTTCAAATCCAATTAAAACCTATTAATTCATTTTGTTTTTCATGGTGGAAATTGGTGAATCGACATTCACCTACCTTTCAAATATATTATTACTTAGATTACGGGATCCCTCTTCTAAGTATAATATATTGTGATTGGGTCCTAGCCTTAATATTACATTTGGGTGTCTTATTAAGGATTATAAATATCTAATCTAAACTTGCCTTCTTCTTTCAGATGTCTTCCAACACTAATGCTTCAGGCTCTAACCCAACTGGTTCTTTCTCTCTCATGAATCTTTGTGGGAGGGTCATCTTTGATGGTTCCAACTTCATGGATTGGATTAGGAACATCAGGATGGTTACTCGTTATGAGGACAAGGAATATGTCCTCGATAAGGAGTTAAAAGAGCTTGATGAGTCTACTGCTACTCCTGAGGAGATCGCTGAATTCAGGACACATGAGAGAGATGCTACTAATGTGGCATGTATCATGATGGCCACGATGACAGCCGAGCTCCAAAAGTCATATGAAGATTACTACCCTTTTGAGATGCACCAAGACCTGATGGAAAGGTACCATCAGAGTGCTCGTCAGGAGCGGTATGAAATAATCTCCTCCATAATAACTACCCGCATGAAGGACGGTGATTCCGTCACGGCTCACATGCAAAAGATGCAAAGGTATGTGGACCGTTTGCTGAAGCTGAATGTGAACATCCCTGAGGAGTTGGCAATTGACATCATTTTGCACTCCTTACCTTCTTGTTATGACCATTTTCGTATGACATATCATATGAACAAGGAGGAAGTTACCCTCAGTAAGCTTCAAGGACTCTTGAAGACCGCGGAAACCGGTCTTAAGGGCAAGGCGGTTGTTACCTCTCCTACTCCTACTCCAACATCTACCCCTGTTTTAGCTATCGGGCAAGGCAAAGGGAAAAAGAGGAAGCACCCTTCGAAGGGTACCAAGGGTAAGTCTCTTGAAGGCTCCTCATCGAAGACCAAGAGCGGTTCTGTCACTCCTTCTGCCATTCCCAAGGATGCTGAATGCTTTTATTGCCATGAAAAGGCACACTGGAAGCGAAACTGCCCTAAGTACTTGCAAGATCTAAAGGATGGGAAAGTGAAACCCACCCATGCAGGTATTTACACTATATTGTCTAATTACTCATCATATTCTAACTCTTGGGTGCTTGATACAGGATGTGGTATTCACATATGTTCTGATATGCAGGGCCTAAGAAGAAGTGAGGACGTGGAGCACGGGAAGATAAACTTGATCATGGGGAATAGGAAGGCTTCACCTGTTTCCAAGATTGGAGTTTATACTTTGTTGCTTAATAATGGGTTAAAATTAGATTTGAATAAATGTGTGTACTCGTCTGAAATGGCGAGAAATATTATTTCCTTTCATGCTTTGTACAAACAAGGTTTTACCTTTTCGTTTGATAATGAATGTGGTGGTATTAATGCTTTCTTTAAAAATGTGTTTTATTTTAAAGCGTTACCTTGTGATGGTGTGTATGAAACTGTGTCGATTGTAGACAACTTAGGAAATAATGTGTTGTATATTGATTCTTCTACTAGCTTAGATAAAGCATCATTGTGGCATTGTCGTCTTGGACATGTAAACAAGAAACGCATAGGCCAACTCCAAAAGAGTGGAGTTTTGGAATCATTCGACCTTAAATCGGATGATAGTTATGAATCTTGTATACTTGGAAAGATGACAAAATCACCCTTCACTGGAACTTGTGAAAGGGGTGAGGGTTTGCTGGACCTAATACATACTGATGTATGTGGACCATTCAAAACCGCCACAAGGGATGCTAATCGGTATTATGTGACTTTTATTGATGATTTTAGTAGATATGGGTATGTCTACTTAATCAAACATAAGTCAGAAACCTTTGAAAGGTTTAAGGAATTCAAACAGGAAGTAGAAAATCAATTGGGCAGGAACATTAAGATGCTTCGATCCGATCGAGGTGGTGAGTATCTTAGTACCAAGTTCCTTGACTATCTTAAGGAGTGTGGGATTGTCTCACAATTGACTCCCCCCAGGACACCACAGCTGAATGGTGTAGCTGAGAGGTGTAATCGAACCTTGTTGGACATGGTTCGCTCTATGATGAGTCGAGTTTCGCTACCAATCTCTTTTTGGGGGTATGCCTTAGAGACTGCCGCCCATATCCTTAATCTAGTCCCTACAAAGAAGGTTACCAAAACACCTCATGAGATGTGGACTGGGAAGGTTCCCAATTTGAACCACATCAAGATTTGGGGTTGCGAGGCTTTCATGAGGCGTGAGACTCATGATAAGCTCGAACCCCGAAGTGAAAGGTGTATTTTCATCGGCTACCCACAGAAATCCTTCGGTTACCTCTTCTACAGACCCAGTGAGAATGTGGTCTTTGTAGCAAGAAGAGGGGTCTTTCGTGAGAGAGAATTTATAAGCCAAGGAGACAGTGGGAGGCAAATTGATCTTGAAGAAATTCAAGAAGCAATTGGGGAAGGAACCTCAGACACTAGCAATCAACCTGAGGAGGAAACTCCTGTTGAGCAAGCTGACATGTATGTACCTCCGAGGCGTTCCACACGGGTTAGGAACACACCTTTGTTTTATTATGGCTTTCATATTACTACGGAAGGTGATACGTTTATCAGTGATAGTACACTGGTAAATTTGGATGAACCTAGTAGTGTTAAGGAAGCCATGGCAGGCCCCGAGTCTGCTAAATGGAAGGAGGCTATGGACAGCGAGATACAGTCCATGTATGATAATCAAGTTTGGAACTTGGTTGACCATGTACCAGGCCGTAAAACAGTCGGGTGCAAATGGATCTTCAAGAAGAAGACCGACATGGAAGGAAAAGTGCATACTTATAAGGCTCGACTGGTTGCGAAGGGTTTTACTCAGACTCAGGGTATTGATTATGATGAAACCTTCTCGCCGGTAGCCAAGATTAAGTCTATTAGGGTTATGCTAGCCATTGCAGCATTTCATGATTATGAAATATGGCAAATGGATGTCAAAACCGCTTTCGTTAATGGAAAATTGGCTGAGGATGTGTATATGAATCAGCCAGAGGGTTTTATCAGTGCAGAGTACCCTAATAGAGTATGCAAGCTTGAGAAATCCATTTATGGATTAAAACAAGCATCTCGTAGCTGGAATCTTTGTTTTGATGAGAAGGTAAAAGAGTTTGGCTTCTCGAGAAGTGAAGATGAGTCTTGCGTGTATGTCAGAGCTAGTGGGAGTATAGTTAGCTTCTTGGTACTGTATGTGGATGACATACTACTTATAGGAAATGACATCCCAACCTTGCAGGAGGTTAAGTCCTGGCTTGGGAAGTGCTTTGCTATGAAGGACCTAGGGGAGGCTACCTATATCCTAGGGATAAGGATATTAAGAGAAAGGAGTAAGAGACTAATTGGACTTAGTCAGAGTATCTACTTGGATAAGGTGTTGAATAGGTTCAACATGCAGAATTCCAAGAAAGGAGATTTATCGATCCAAAGCAATACCAAACTGAGTAAGACTTAGAGTCCGAGTACAGAGGCAGAGATAGTTGAGATGAGCCAATTACCGTATGCTTCCGTTGTTGGCTCGATCATGTATGTTATGACTTGTACCCGCCCTGATGTGGCATTTGCTTTGAGCATGGTCAGCAGGTATCAGGGGAACCCTGGCAAGGCTCATTGGACCGCGGTAAAGAACATTCTCAAGTACCTACGGAGGACTAAGGATTGGATCCTTACCCTTGGTGGGAGTGATGACTTGAGAGTATTAGGGTATAGTGATGCTGGTTTTCAGACTGATAGGGATAATTTCCGCTCTCAATCGGGCTGGATCTTTACCTTAAATGGAGGGGCAATTTCTTGGAAGAGTTCCAAGCAGGAGACGGTGGCTGATTCGACTTGTGAATCAGAGTATATAGCAGCGAGTGAAGCAGCAAAGGAGGCGATATGGCTAAAGAACTTCATCGGAGACCTTGGAGTTGTTCCAGCTATTAAAGAACCTATGGAAATTTTCTGTGACAACAATAGTGCGGTTGCCTTAGCCAAGGAACCAAGAGATCATGGCAGATCCCGACACATTGACAGAAAATATTACTTCATAAGACACGAGATTGAAGAAGGACTCCTTGTGGCAAGGAGGATATCGTCGGATGAGAATCCTGCAGATCCCCTTACGAAGGGACTGACGAGGGTTAAGCATTTTCAGCATGCGAGGCGCATCGGGCTAAGGGACGATATTAGTTTTGCAGATTAGATAGTTTTCCTGAAACTTGTAAAATGTAATCGACGTTTGATGATGAATAAAATTTGTGATTTATTTATGAGTAAAGTCTTACTATCATTGTCAATTATTTACTATTGTTTCAGTTTTGCATGTTTTGACTTCCAGAATAATTAATTTATTCAAACCTCCACAATCGGTCATACATCGGAAGTAGGTATGAATCAAGATTGTCATGAATTGGGTTTGTAGATGACTAAAGGTGTTTAGACATGGCAATGGTGGCTGCAACGTTCATGAGTACTCATAAGTTATGAGTATTGGTATAAAGCCACGCTCACTTGTATCACTTCATGGAATTTATCTCGAGTGATCGTGAGACGATAATATCATATAAGTCTTCAAACCTAGAGATATGAGTTGTTACCTATGAGTTGGTTGTGCATTGATTGCACGAAAACGCATCAGTAACTTGATGTTATAAAACGTGCCTTTGTGTACAATTCAACAAGTAGTAGAACAAGCATATGAGTCGAAGTTTATCTGTTCCTTCTAGAAATAGAAGCGATATCTGGGCCCCTCGGTGATTTTGTGTTGACCCATGTACCGGGCCCGGTCAGAACTAAACTGATGTGTTCAGTGAAGTTCTTAGTCAAACAAATCGGAAATCGAGAAACAACTGCCAGACAATAAGCAAGACATAGTTCCATGTGTTTGTCCGGCAGATATCATGAGAACAGAGGATTATATGATCACTTGTCTTAAAATGGCGCTTCATAGTTCAACGGAGTTTTCAAGAGCTACGATTGCTGGTTGGTTCCTGAAGTTATATAGGCAAATACAGTTATTAGACTTATCCAAGTGGGAGTCTGTTGGATAAGGTGTCTAAGTCCATAACTTATTTGGTATATACTTGACCCGACCGGCATGGTCCATTTGGGTTGCATCTCATCCAAACTATTTATGGATAATTTTATGAGAGTTATACACATATGTTTATTAATATATTATAAGTTATAATATATTAATATGAAGTTATGTTGAAATGTTCCCCATGCCATGTTAGATAGGTTATAAACCTTGGAAAATTATTATTTTGCATGTATTTAGACAAACATAGATCCAAGGTTTATTAGGGTTGCATGCACACTTAGGAAGTGTTAGATTGCTCAAAACCCAACAATAGCATCGAACCCCCTTGCCGTCTTCGGCAACTTCGTGATGAAATCCATCGCGATCCGTTCCCATTTCCACATGGGAATCTCCAGAGGTTGCAGCTTGCCATGCGGCCTCTGATGCTCGACCTTGACCATCCTACAGGTCAAGCACCTCTCAACAAACCAAGCGATATCTCGCTTCATACCAGGCCACCAATAACTCGAACTCAAATCACGGTACATCTTGGTGGCTCCCGGGTGAATAGAAATACGAGACTTATGAGCCTCCTCCATCACTGTCTGTCGGACCCCTCTGGACATAGGAACCCAAACCCGACCATAACGGGTCAACAATCTGCGGCTATCCCGAACAAACCGGGCACTTTCGCCCTTAATCCTTTCCAATTTCTAGTTCTCTGGTCTCATACCCTCAACTTGAGCATCCCTGACCAAACCCACCAGCGGGGAATCTACTGCTATCCTCATACACCTGGCTGGGGTAGAGGACCCAACTGAATTGCGGCTCAAAGCATCCATACCCACATTCGCTTTACCAGGATGGTAAATGATCTCACAATCATAGTCCTTGACCACATCCAGCCACCTGCGCTGCCTCATATTCAGGTTCGACTGGTCCATGATGTGCCTCAAACTCTTGTGATCCGTATATATAGTACATCGGACCTCGTACATATAATGCCTCCAAATCTTGAGAGCGAAAACCACCGCTCCCAACTCAAGATCGTGCGTAGGGTATCTCGTCTCATGCGGCTTTAGTTGTCACGATGCATAGGCTACCACCCGTCCTCTCTGCATGAGGACTGCCCCTAAGCCTGTGATGGATGCATCACAAAATACCACAAAATCCTCAACTCTCTCGGGGAGTGTCAACACCGGCGCCTCGCGTAAACACTGTCGGGGGGTCTCAAACGCCCTCTGCTGCTCAGGGCCCCACCGTAAATCCACTCCCTTCCTCGTTAGACGAGTGAGGGGTACGACAATCTTGGAGAAATTACGAATGAATCTCCGATAATACCCTGCTAAACCCAAGAAACTCTTGATGTCTGAGGGAGATTTCGGAGTCTCCCACTGCATAACCGCCTCCACCTTGGCCGGATCGAGCAAAATCCCCTCCTGGTTAACGAGATGTCCGAGGAACTAGACCTCACGTAACCAAAACTCGCATTTCGAGAACTTGGCATACAACCGTTCTCGCCTCAGAACCTCCAGCAGCTCCCTGAGATGCTCCTCATGCTGCTCTCGGGTCTTGGAATACACCAAGATATCATCTGTGAACACAATGACCGAGCGATCGAGCATTGGTATGCAGACTTGGTTCATCAAATCCATGACCACTGCTGGCGCATTGGTGAGCCCAAACAGCATCACCAGGAACTTATAATGACCATAACGAGTCTGTCTTCTCTACGTCCACCTCCCTCACCCCGACCTGGTGATATCCTGACCTCAAATCAATCTTGGAAAACCAAGACGCACCATGTAGTTGATCGGAAAGATCATCTATCCTCGGGAGTGGATAACGGTTCTTCACCGTTAATTTGTTCAGCTCCCTATAGTCAATGCATATCCTGTGCGAACTGTCCTTCTTCCTGACGCAAAGGATCGGTGCTCCCCAGGGTGAACTACTCGGACGAATAAACTGCTTACCCAGCAGCTCCTGCAACTGAGATGATAGCTCCTGCATCTCATGCGGTGCCAAATGGTACGACGCCTTGGTGATAGGGACCGCACCTGGCACTAGATCAATCCTGAACTAAACCTGCCTCACCGAAGTCACTCTGGGTAACTCCTCCGAAAACACATCAGCAGAATCTCTAACTACCGGGACCTCTGAAACCGAGAGCTGCTCTCTAACCCGTGTATCTACCACATAGGCCAAATAACCGGTACACCCGTGCTGAATATACTGTCGAGCCCTGTCAGCCGAACAAAACTCTGATCCCAACCTGGTGCCCTCACCATATAATACCAGTTCTCCCCCACTTGGGGTTCGAACTGATGGGTTTTAGCCATAAGAACTTTCCTATGTGCGCATGCAAAACCCTAATGCTTGGATCTAGGCTTTCTAATCAAACATGCTTTGAATCCAAGACTTCTAATGACTATTTAGGTGTAATAACAATATCGAAACAGATCTAGAATCATACCTTTGAATTCCTTGTTGATCTTGTTGTCTTGGAGCTTCTAGAGTCATAATTGTCACTCCTCTAATGGCTTACAAACACCAAATAGCAAAGAGGATGATTTGGGAGAGAAGAGAGGGGAGGAAATCGGCCAGGGGTTCTCTACTTTAGATGAAGTACCGATTTCCTTATGCCATAGGGTCTATTTATACTTGTAGACTCCTTAAGGGTTATAACCTAAACCCTAATTGGATAATATTCTCTTAAGGCTATCCAAATCCATTCCTTAGATAACTCTTGGACGATTTGAAGCAATCCTTAGCTTCTAGAATCCGTCCAATCCATATCTATATGGATTTACAGTCTAAAGTTTAACTATCAAACAATTGACAGTTTATACCCTCTTATTTAATTAATCTCTTTAAGTCACCAAATTAATTCCAATTAATTCTATGACTTATATTAATAAAATAACAATATATTATTCTTTATATTATTCTCATAATATACTAATAATATTTACTCTCTCTTAATAAATCATCCTATCAAGTTGCTATGGTGAAGGCAACCCAAAAGGACCATGCACAACCGGGTCAAATACTTGCCTAATATAGTTGCAGCCTTAGACACTATTCCAACAGTCTCCCACTTGGATAAGTCTAGTAACTATATGCACAAGTACAATTCGGTTTACAATCGTAGCTCTCAAAGACGCTGTCAAACTCTGATCTAATCAATCTTGTCCTTTAGATAAGGGATCGTACAGTCCTCTGTTAGATATCATGCTGACAATTCTATGGAATGATTAGTCAAGCATTTAGGTTTCTCGATCTCTGATTTATTCGACATAGAACTTAATCGAACACATCAATTCAATTCTGACCGGGCCCGACACATAAGTCAAATCAAATCATCGAGCGGCCGAGATATCGCTTTTACTTTCTTAGATAAAAGTTACAGATAAACTTCGACTTATATGGATTTACTTATTCAATAATCAACTATACACAACAATGTGTTTTATAACATTGAGTTACCAATGCGTTTTCGCATTATCAATGTACAATCAATTAGCAAATAATAAACCATATATCTAGGTTTTAAGACTATATGATATTATCTTCTTGCGATCACCCTTTTATATCATATTCCATAAGGTGATTCCAGCAAGCGCGGGTTTGTTCCAATGCTCAAAACCAGTTCATAAGCACTCATGAATGTCGCAGCAACTCCTAGCATGCTGCAAGTGCTTAACCCTACTCAGTCCCTTCGTAAGCGGATCTGCTGGGTTATCTTCTGATGATATCCTCTTCACTACGAGTTGTCCTTCTTCTACACGATGTCTGATGAAGTGATATTTTCTGTCGATATGTCTTGATCTACCATGATCCCTCGGTTCCTTGGTCAAGGAAACCGCGCCTTCGTTATCACAGAAAATCTCCATTGGCTCTTTTATGGCAGGTACAACTCCAAGATCACCGATGAAGTTCTTTAGCCATATTGCCTCCTTCGACGCTTCGCTCGCTGCAATGTACTCTGATTCGCACGTTGAATCAGCTACGGTTTCTTGCTTGGAACTCTTCCATGTCACTGCTCCTCCATTTAGGGTAAAGACCCAGCCCGACTGCGAACGGTAGTTGTCCCTGTCGGTCTGAAAGCTGGCGTCACTATACCCTCGCACCTTCAAGTCATCACTCCTCCGAGGACTAAGAACCATTCCTTTGTCCTCCGAAGGTACTTAAGGATATTCTTCACCGCAATCCAATGTGCTCTGCCAGGATTCCCTTGATATCTGCTAACCATGCTCAAAGCGAAGGCTACATCAGGGCGAGTACAAGTCATAGCGTACATAATTGAGCCAACTGTGGAAGCGTATGGAAATCGGCTCATTTCTGCTATCTCAGCTTCGGTACTCGGGCTTTGAGTCTTACTCAACTTGGCATTACTTTGTATCGGTAATTCTCCTTTCTTCGAGTTTTCCATACTAAAATGTTTTAGTACCTTCTCCAAGTAAGTGTTCTGACTAAGTCCAATTAGTCTCTTACTTCTTTCTCTTACTATCCTTATTCCCAAAATGTAAGAAGCCTCTCCGAGGTCCTTCATAGCGAAGCACTTCCCGAGCCAGGACTTGACTTTCTGCAGAGTCGGGATGTCGTTTCCTATGAGTAATATGTCATCGACATATAGAACGAGGAAGCTTACTATACTCCCACTGGATTTAACATATACACAAGACTCATCTTCGCTTCGTACAAATCCAAACTCTTTGACTTTCTCATCGAAGCAAAGATTCCATCTGCGAGACGCTTGCTTAAGTCCATAAATGGACTTCTCAAGCTTACACACTCTATTCGGATGCTTCGGATCCACAAACCCCTCTGGCTGAGCCATGTAAACATCCTCAGCCAAATTTCCGTTAAGGAAAGCGGTCTTGACATCCATTTGCCAAATCTCATAATCATGAAATACGACAATCGCTAGCATCACTCTAATAGATTTTATCTTCGCAACTGGTGAGAAGGTCTCATCATAGTCAACTCCGGGAGTTTGAGTAAAGCCATTCGCAACCAATCGCGCTTTATATGTGTGTACGTTTCCATCCACGTCGGTCTTCTTCTTGAAGATCCATTTGCACCCAACGGTCTTACGTCCGGGCAAATAATCAACCAAATTCCAAACTTGGTTATCATACATGGATTGGATCTCGCTATCCATTGCCTCTTTCCATTTCGCAGACTCCGGGCCTGCCATGGATTCCTTATAGCTATTAGGTTCATCAAGATTTATTAGTGTACCATCACTAATATACGTGTCCCCTTCGGTAGTAATATGAAAACCATAAAACTGGGGTAGAACTCTAACTCTATCGGAACGTCTAAGAGATAAGGATTCGTCAATCGGTTCAACCGGAGTGTCCTCCTCGGGTTGAGTGCCAGCAGTAGAGGTTCCTTCATCTATCGACTCTTGAATTTCTTCAAGCTCGATTTGCCTCCCACTGTCTCCTTGGCCTATGAGTTCTCGCTCTCGGAAAACCCCTCTCCTCGCAACAAAGACAACATTGTCCTTCGGTCTATAGAAGAGATATCCAAAGGATGCCTGCGGGTAGCCAACGAAAATACATCGCTCACTTCGAGGTTCGAGCTTGTCGTGAGTATCTCGTCTTACGAAAGCCTCGCAACCCCAAACCTTGATATGTGCCAACGAGGGAGCTTTCCCTGTCCACATCTCGTGAGGTGTTTTGGCAACCTTCTTAGTAGGGACTCGGTTAAGGATATGGGCGGCAGTCTCTAAGGCATACCCCCAAAAAGAGATTGATAGTGAAGCACGACTCATCATAGAGCGAACCATATCCAATAAGGTTCGATTACGCCTTTCTGCCACACCATTCAACTGCGGTGTCTTAGGAGGCGTCAATTGCGAAACTATTCCACACTCCTTGAGATAATCGTGGAATTCAAGACTTAGGTACTCTCCTCGATCGGATCGAAGCATCTTGATTTTCCTGCCCAATTGATTCTCCACTTCATTCTTGAACTCTTTTAACTTTTCAAAAGTTTCTAACTTTTGCTTGATTAAATAGATATACCCATATCTACTATAATCATCGGTAAAAGTCACGTAGAAGCAATTCCCATCCTTCGTGGTTGATCTAAATGGTCCACATACATCGGTATGTATTAGGTCCAATAGGCCCTCACCTCTTTCACATGTACTTGTGAAGGGTGATTTAATCATCTTTCCAAGTAAACAAGACTCGCATGTGTCATCTTCCCTAAGGTCGAATGACTCCAACACTCCATCCTTTTGGAGTTGGGCTATGCGTTTCTTGTTGACATGTCCAAGATGACAATGCCACAAGGATGCTTTATCCATACTAGTGGAAGAATCTATGTTCAAAACTTCATTTCCTAAGTTATCAACAATCATAACAGTTTCATAAATTCCATTACATGGTATAGCTTCAAAGTAAAAGACACCATTTAGATAAGCCAAAATAGAACCATTCTCATTATTAAAAGAAAATCTAAAACCTTGTCTATATAAACCATGAAATGAAATGATGTTTCTAGCCATTTCTGGCGAATAGCAACAATTGTTCAAATCTAAACATAAATTATTCCTAAGCACTAAAGAATACACTCCAATCTTGGTCACAAGCGACGATCTTCTGTTCCCCATGATTAGATTGATTCTTCCTTGCTCCACATCCCTACTTCTTCTTAGTCCCTGCACATTAGAACAAATGTGGTAACCACAACCGGTATCAAGAACCCAAGAAATAGCATGATTAAATTCGTTAGATTTAATTGTATATATACCTGCGAAAGATGGCTTGATCTTTCCTTCCTTGATGGCTTGCAGGTATTCCGGGCAGCTTCTCTTTCAATGTCCTATCTTGTGGCAGTGGTGGCACTCTGCCTCCTTCGGGTTAGGGCAGGGCTTAGCGGGATCAACTTTGGTCCCACTAGAAGAGGCACCATCTAGGGCTTTAACCTTGCGATAGTTCTTAGACGAAGCCTTCCTCTTCTTTCCCTTTCCTTGACCAATAGCCAAGACAGTAGCAGCGGGTGGATTGGGAGTTGGTGCTACAGACTTGACTTTGAAGTTGCTCTTAGCAACCCTCAAGAGACCTTGGAGTTTGCTTAGGGTGACCTCCTCTTTGTTCATGTGGTAGGTCATCCTAAATTGATTGTACATCGGAGGCAAAGAGTGAAGCACCATGTCGATCGCCAAGTCTTCCCCAAAGTCAACATTTAACTTGCGAAGGCGGTCGACATACCTTTGCATCTTTTGCAGGTGCACGGTAAGAGATTCTCCATGACCCATCTTAGCGGAAATCATGTTAGTGAAAATCTCATATCGCTCTTGTCTCGCGTTTTGGTGGTATCTCTCCAATAAGTCTTGATGCATCTCGTACGGGTACATGTCCTCGTAGGACTTTTGGAATTCGGAGTTCATGGTGGCTATCATGATGCAATGTACCTTCGTTGCATCTCGCTCATGAGTTTCGAAAGCGGTAATTTCAGCCGGAGTAGCAATTTCAGGGTTGATTTTCTCGAGCTCCTCATCGAGGACATACTCCTTATCCTCATAGCGAGCAATGGTGCGAATGTATCTTATCCATTCGCTAAAGTTCGTTCCATCGAAGGTGACCCTTTGGCAAAGGCTCATCAACGTGAAAGAACTAGCAGCAGCGTTGTTGGCGTTCGACATCTACAAATAGAAAGGACAAAGATAGATTAGAATATGAATCCCTAATTATCACCCAATAAGAAAAATTAGGGCTAGGATCCAACAACAACATTTACATATTAGAAAAGGGATGCCGTAATCTAACATGCAAATAAATTGTAGGTAAGTGAATGATGATTCACTAATTCTCCACCATAAAACCTAACTATTAGTCCTAAATGTATTGAGAATTCCTAGGATCGGATGAGATTCATTGAAACCATTCAATGGCATGTTTAAATCTCGATATGCCCCTCTAGTTTGTGACTGGGATACCGAGGATCACAAAGCGGGTGTGAATTACCATGCAAATTCACATGGTGCCTTCATTGTAACGATCACCTATTCGATGTGCCGGTAAACCACACACGCTCCTTCGAACTATGATAAACAATGAATCACCCTTTGCCACCTTTTCTTAGAACCAATTAGTGTGCCGGTAAACCACACACGCTCCACTAACTTCTTAGCAAGGGTGCAAAGTGTAATTTCATGGGATTGCATCAATTCACTTTTCCTAAAGTAACTAAGATTGGGAAATTTTAAAATATGTGTAGTTACTTTGTATTTCCTATTATACTTTTAATGAGAGGATGAGGTTGCCCTATCTTACCCGTTCGGCTAACGACTCTCCACCAATCAAGCAAGCGGTGGAAGTGAGTGTACACCCATTAAGCGCCATTTTATAGGCCGCAACCTTATACCCACCTTATAGATCGACTTCGTGAATGAGGCCTACTAACGGTAAGACTAGCATTATAGTTATACACACACACACACATATATATATATATATATATATATTAATCTTGTAATATTATATTAGTATAGGGTTGTATTTTAAACCTTTTAAAATCTAGGGTTTGAAATTTAAATTGTCTAAATTAAAACTTTTAATCACAAAATATAAATTTCAAAACTTGAGGACAAGTTTTAAACATTTAAAACATGAATGATCAAATAACAAATAATTTTAATTAACAATTAATTTCCTAATTATCTATATTTGATTTATTCAAGATTTCTTTCAAGATAATTACCAAAATAATCAAAATAATTAATTAATTATCATATAAGGAAATTAAATATTTTATTAGTTGATAAATATCTTTAATTAGATCAAGACAATAGTCATATATATCAAAAAATTGGATTAGGGTTGATCTAATATGATTAAGGTAAGTTTTCATAAGATAATCATGAAGAAATCCCAAATCTGGCCATTCCTGACGCTTGGACTCGCCGAGTGCACCAAGGGACTCGCCGAGTCAGGCCAACTCGCCGAGTCAGGCCAACTCGCCGAGTCCACTATGGAACTCGCCGAGTCCATGACTCAGAAACACAAAAATCGAATTTTTCAGTTTAGTTTCAGACAATTAAGCAACAATTTAATGAAAACCAAGCTAGGCTCTGATACCACTGATGGGTTTTAGCCATAAGAACTTTCCTATGTGCGCATGCAAAACCCTAATGCTTGGATCTAGGCTTTCTAATCAAACATGCTTTGAATCCAAGACTTCTAATGACTATTTAGGTGTAATAACAATATCGAAACAGATCTAGAATCATACCTTTGAATTCCTTGTTGATCTTGTTGTCTTGGAGCTTCTAGAGTCACAATTGTCACTCCTCTAATGGCTTACAAACACCAAATAGCAAAGAGGATGATTTGGGAGAGAGGAGAGGGGAGGAAATCGGCCAGGGGTTCTCTACTTTAGATGAAGTACCGATTTCCTTATGTCATAGGGTCTATTTATACTTGTAGACTCCTTAAGGGTTATAACCTAAACCCTAATTGGATAATATTCTCTTAAGGCTATCCAAATTCATTCCTTAGATAACTCTTGGACGATTTGAAGCAATCCTTAGCTTCTAGAATCCGTCCAATCCATATCTATATGGATTTACAGTCTAAAGTTTAACTATCAAACAATTGACAGTTTATACCCTCTTATTTAATTAATCTCTTTAAGTCACCAAATTAATTCCAATTAATTCTATGACTTATATTAATCAAATAACAATATATTATTCTTTATATTATTCTCATAATATACTAATAATATTTACTCTCTCTTAATAAATCATCCTATCAAGTTGCTATGGTGAAGGCAACCCAAAAGGACCATGCATAACCGGGTCAAATACTTGCCTAATATAGTTGCAGCCTTAGACACTATTCCAACACGAACCACCACCCACTGTCCCTCACAGTCGATCATGGAGCCCAAACGGCTAAGCCAATCCATCCCTACAATCACGCATACATCCCCCATGGGTATAAGAATCAACTCTATTGGGAAGGACACCCCGAAAATCTCCAACTCGCATCCCCGGTAGACCGAAGAAGCAGAAACCCTGTGCTCGTTGGCGATCAAAACTCACAACGGACACTCAAGATCATCTATCGGCACACTAAACCCTCTACTGAAAGTCTGAGATACGAACGACCGACTCGCCCCCGAGTCAAATAAAACCAAAGCAGACAAAGAATTTACTAGAAACGTACCTAATCACAGGTACAATCCATAAGTTAACAGAAATACAATAATTGAGACAGAGAATAGAAACGTACCAGCAACCACATCCGGTGTTGCCTTGGCCTCCTCGGTCGTGAGCTAGAAGGCGCGACCCTGAGCCTTCAGAGGCTCCACCTTGACTGGCCTCCCATCTCTAATCCGCACAGTAGCCGGCGCGGAACCCTGCGCCGACTTGGTGGCGAGTTGCGAACAGTTGGTCTTCACATGATCAACCTGATGATAATGGTAACAAATCCTCATATCTGCGGGAGGGGTGGGCTGACGACAGTCCCTGGCATAGTGCCCCTCCTTGCCACATTTATGGCACCCACATCCCGCTCGACAAACTCCTGAATGACCCCTGCCACAGTTTCCACAAGTGCGGCTCTGCTGACTCCCAGATCGAGTATCAGCGGTCTTCGACCGCTTAGGAACCGGTTGAGATTGTATCGGTGCCTAACGCTGCTTATTCAACTGCATCTCTATCTCCATCTCACACAGCCTCAGGGCCGGTCCAGACGGTGGGCAACCCGGGCGACCGCCCAGAGCCCACATCTCCAAAGGGCCCAAAATTTATGGTCTATGTAGTGTATATATATAAAAAAATTATTACCTAAATGATTTTTAGGGCCTAAAGTTGGTTCAAACTCAATTTAGCTCAAAAGTTAAATAATTTGGCTTGCTTCTTACTGCTAATTGAACGCGTTTACAATTAATAATAAATGATATTTTTTTGAATTTTTATTTTATTTGTCTTTAAGGGCCCCTTTTTTTATTTTCGTCCCGAGGCCCCGTATATGTTTGGACCGGCCCTGCACAGCCTCACGGCTTCCTGAAGATCTAGGAGGGTATCACATCGCTGTGTAGACACAAACTTTCAAATATCAGTCTTGAGCATACTCAGATAACGAGTCATCTAAGACTGCTTTAAAGCAAACTCCGGGCAAAACATAGCCCTCTCCATGAACATACGGGTAATCTCCATCACAGACTCCCCATCCTGTCTCAATGTTAAAAACTCCTGAGCAAGTCGCTCCTGCTCAACGCGTGGAACGTAGCGGGTGCGAAACATATCCCGAAACTGCTCCCAAGTAACGACAGCTCGCTGATCATCAGTATACGACCTTGTCGTCAACCTCCACCAGTCCTTTGCCCCAAGCCTCAGCAGGTTCAGGGCATACCTGACCTTCTGGTCAACAGGACATGAGCACATGAAGAAACATCCATCCATGTCAGATAACCACCTCATAGCCCTGATCGCATTCTGCGTACCACCAAGCGTCGGGGGATTCATATTATCGAAGTCCCGGTACTGGAAGGCCCTGCTGGCTCCCCCTGCAACCCCTGCCCCGGTTACAGCTGAAGTGGCTGCAGCGGCAACTATCTCTGCTAGAGCTACATATCGCTCATCAAAGTACTCAATCATCGCGGTCTTAATCGACCCAAACATCTTTAGCAGCTGCGCTCTGAACGCCGCAACAATCTCGTCGTGCATAATCTCCCGGATCCTGGCATCCAACTCCTCGATCCCTATCTGTACCATGGGCTTAGGTGCTACCGGCACCTCCAACCCTTCGCCTCCCGACCCCGATCCTGATCCTGATCCAGATCCGGATCTGGAAGCAACACGTCTCATCACCACCATACTGAATTATATATACAAGTCATTACATAAATAACATAATGTCGGGAGACCAAAACCCACAAACCCTAGGGGTTGTGATTTCCTTGCTACGTATATGGGTCCTGTGCTTTTAGTAGTACGGGCCCATACTACCTTCCACACCTACCCATACTTGTCTCAAGTATCACCACAATTCCCTAACAATATCATCAACATAGGAATGCGCTCAAACCTCACTTCTAGAGGAATACCAACTATCTCGCATCTAGTCTCACCACTTCTCATGACTCACATACCCATGAACTTCCATCATCCCCTGCAGCACTAATGCATGCTAGCTGCACATAACGCTGGACCCAATACACTTTCGAATATCCATTCCTACCCGAAGGCCGAATCAACATTCTCGGGCTATAAGGTATTTATTATGCACAACCGTGATGCATACACTAAACATCTACAGTTATGATGTCAATTCCATATAAAAGAAAACCTAGGCTAATAGGCATCATGTAATCAGGCAAATCTACCATGCGATCCCTGAAGATCCCTAGCCTAGCACTAGCATACTGTCCTAACATATCAAAATATCAAATAACTGTATGGTATTTTGGGGTTTACTTACTGGCTTCGGCTGATCGTACCCTCTGCATCCTCCATCCTTTATTTTGAAAACCATTTTTAAAACTTACTTTCCAAAAATCTCCTTGATTTGAGACTGGATTCACATGAGTGTTCCTCCAATTCACTCGAACCAAGGCTCTGATACCAACTTGTAACATCCATAAATTTTACACCAAATTAAAAAAATTTCAATCATAAATAAAAATCAAATAGCATCGTTTACAAAAATGTTTTCGAACCAATATCCATCAGAGTGTCCCAAAATCATAACATAAGGATGAGGAGCGGTACGGTCAAGCCTTCGCCTTGCCATGATCTCCTGAAGTACCTGAAACAATAAACTGAAAACTGTAATCCCGAGGGCTTAGTGAGCTACCCCCAAAATACCAATACCACACCAACAATGTCAAATCAGTAACAATGAATCAATCAATCATGCATACTGGGCCATCGGCCTGACTGGACCGCTCTACTGGGCCTACAGTCTATCTGAATCTATCCCGAGCCTTCAGCATGACTTGTCTGCCATGTGGGCATGCAGTCTCCCCGGACCGCTCATAGGGTATGTTGGCCTTCAGCACAAAGCAGGACCGCCTCAACCCAACCAACAAGAAAATAACCATGTGCGCATAACTATCATATACTGGCATATACAAACATCAAACATATCTATCTCACTGATCATCAATCATATAATTCTCTCGTAACTAGAGTACCGACCTAGCAGGTCACTAACACACCAATCCTTACGGATCATAAGAGCATAACATATTGTTTACCCTGATTCTGATCTAACAGATCATAACCACATGTAGCATACCATAACAATAACAACTAAAGGGTCGGCCTTGGTGCCGTAGACCCTGTCGATATAGTGAGGATAACTCACCTTGCAGATGTCGACTCGGAAGATAAACTCCAACTCTCGGATCACTTGACACAGGCTCCACCACCTATGATCATAGTACAATATACGCATAAGTCCTTAACCTTATAAGGTACTCCATAACCCACTAGTCAACCCATGATCAAAGTTAAAGTCCTTAGTCAAGGTCAACAGTCCATGTTGACCCCAACTCGTTGAGTACCCTTGGCTGCTCTCCGAGTTCCTTGAAGCACATTCCAACTCGCCGAGTCATTGAGGTGACTCGTCGAGTTCCTTCGATTCTCATTTAAACTTTAAGGCCACCCGTCGAGTTCCCTTCTTGCAACTCGACGGATACACACGCATACATATCCTAGGGAAAATTCATCCGACTCGCTGAGTTGTTCTTCAACTCATCGAGTCTTATGGTAATCTTCATCGGACTCGCCAAGTTGTTCATCCAACTCGTCGAGTTCACGACCATCTTCATGTGACTCGCCGAGTCAACCTTGCGACTCACCGAGTCCATTCAGTCCTTTTTCCACACAGGCCTATTTGGAGCCATGTAGCGGCTCCAAATCACAGATCCAAGCTTCTAGGGCATGCTTTTCACGTAAAGTTGCAAACTTTACATGCATGCATAGCTACAAAGGTTCTAAATGCCAAATCTAAGCTCTTAATGGGGCTTCATGCCCAAGAGGGACCTCAATCATGGCCAATACAACAACTTTATGATTCTCAAACTTAAGGAGGGTCCAGATCTGAAGTTACAACTTCAGATCTAGCCCATAGCCCACCCTATCAACCTCAAAATCCATGAAAACCTTCAAAACTCAACAAAAAGGAAAAATGGAAGTAAGGATGGCAACTTGATACCTCCAAGGGATGCTAGCTGAGGTAAATTCTGTTTCCCACACCTTCCTTGCTTCAATTCCTTTGCACTTCTAGCTTTTCTCTACTAGCCAACCTTCTTTCCAAGCTTAAGACACACCAAAATGGACTACCACACGAATTAGGGTTTTAAGGAGCTCTCAAAGACTGCAAAGAGGCCAAAGGAGGTTGAGGCTCTTTTAAATAGAGGTGCAAACCCCGGGATTTAGGGTTTCATCTGCCAGCTCTTACTCGTCGAGTCCCAATATAGACTCGTCGAGTAAGTCACTTAACACGCGATCCCACCCCGCTGCTACTCGATGAGTAGGTCAACCAACTCGTCGAGTAGAGCCTAACCCAATAAATCTTATTTAAACAATACCTGAGAATCGGGGCGTTACAAAATAGGGGGTTTGAGTGTTTATACGCGTTTACATGTTGGATGTTTTTTTATCTAGGAAGGTGTGCATGACTTCAGATGGTCAAGATTTAATTTTAGCATTAAAAGAAACACTCAAATATAGTTTATTCCTTGACACTTTTGTTGGGATATTTGTGTATGTTGATAAACTTATAGTTGCTTTAGTATGACTTTGTATACATTTCCATTTCCCCTTTTCCTTGTTTCTCATATTCCTAATATTCATTTTCATTTCGAATTTTCAATAATCACGTTTCAAAACACAAGATCGAGGGCTTTACTGGTAGGAGCAATATCTGGACCTTCAATACTCCTAATGATTTAGTTAGAACAAAAAAAAATCGATCCAACTTGCCAACCCAACCCAAAATTAGTAGGTTGGATTGAGATTTTCAACAATTTAATAAATTAAATGAGTCAACTCGTCAAACTCATTTAATTAAATAAGTTAAATTGGGTAAGGAACCAGGGTTTTCTTAAACTCGAGGAGAGATTTCATGTAAGGAACTAGGGTTTCCTTAAACGCGTCGGCTGACGGAGGGAACGAACTAGCGAACGCACAGGCGGAATGTGGGCTTGAAACCTCAACATCGTTAGGTGGAGGGGGTTGAGAGTGGTGTGGATGTTTTTCACCGACGGTAGCAGGACCTCCCAGAGTTCATGATCACCACCGCCTAAAACTTCGTTTCCAACTACAATTCCATGAATACGGGTCCATGTGTTTATATCTCTCAGGAATTTGTTTCCTAGCCCGATAATGATCTCGATTCCTAATCCTTTGAATGCTTTGAGAACTTCATGATCGGCGTCGTAGATTCTTGTTGTGCAAGAAAAGAGGAGCGGTGATGATATTTGGGTTTTTTGGGTATTGATCAGAGAGAAAAAGGATGGAAATAAAATGCCGGCCTTTCAAATTTTGGGATTTTCATTTCCCCCAAGCTAAACGCGCGTTTCATTAAATGATATATAAAGCAACATCCCTACAGGACGCTCATTTTAACATAGGCGTCCTCCGTGTTTTTAGTTTTTTTTATTTGACAATAATTTCAGGGCACGCAAAAATGCGTGTCTTCTATCCTTCATTTTTTTTAAACGGACATTATTTTTATGACACACAAAAAATGTGTATCGTAAATCACTGTGTGTCATTGTTTGCGCGTCGTAAAATGTTGTTTTTCTAGTAGTGTATTTTCAACCCGCAAACTCATTCATAATAATATATTTAATAAATATTATTATAAATGATGCAAAAAAAATCAATAATTATCGGGAAGGAATGCAAATAATAAATACTAACCTAATGATGATGCAAAGACATCGATAAAACCCATAACATGAATGTTTAAGGGGAAAAAAAGACAAAGTGGTCAATAATATATATGGAGTATTAGGTTAAGATGGGGATAAATAAATAATCAATTTTCAAGCTTAAGGAATTTTAAATAAGTAATGAGAAAGTAATTTGTTCAAAATTCCTTATCTAACTTTCTTAAGTGATTATAATATTTGCTTACACAAATACTAAAATTTACTTATTACCAATATTGAACAAGTATAAACAAATATAACATAATCCCAAACAATCTCTTAGTAAAACTTTGTGATTCATATTTAAAAGGTTATGTTTAAAAGGTTATTCGGTAGAAATTAAAGGACTTAATGTTGAACCATCAAGAAACATTAATGGTTGGTAAAGTCATTGAAACTTTGAAAGGATCTTGAATCTATTGAATGAAAAAAAAAATTATTTTAACCTTATACAAATACAACTTCAAAAAACACATATTAGTAATTTATTTCACAAATTAATTGGTTAAATAAACAGAAAAATTAATATATATATATATATATATATATATATATATATATATATATATGGGAAAAGTGAATATACTCTTAAGGGTATATAAGCTTAGGTACTCAAACTCATCATATTACGTCGTTTTGTATCATATATACACATTGTAATTGTCCAATGCTATTCTAATTCAACTTCTAACTTGATTTAATTTCAAGATTTTTATAAATTTTACGTTTATCTTCCTTTTACATAATTTTCATTTTCAACTATAATATATATAGCCTAGTAGGCGTTTGGCATAAAAATGTGATGTAAGAGGAAAATAATAGTGAAATTTCGAAAATTTTGAAAGTAAATCAAGTTAGGGGTTGAAATTTAAGAACATTATAATGAATATATAAAACAAAACGACGTATTATATTGGCTTTGGGTATCTAAGCTTATATACCCTTAAGGGTATATTCACTTTTCCCATATATATATATATATATATATATATATATATATATATATATATATATATATATATATATATTCAGGTGTTTAATGTATTTATTGTGTTATTGTATGCATAACTGTGGGTCAATCATTCTTAAGGGGTATTAATGTAATCTTACTATATAATTTATATCTTTCCGAGTTAATTAAAGTTTGATTGATATCAATCAAATTCATATATATATATATATATATATATATATATATATATATATATATATACACGTTTTATTCGATTGCAGATTCATCGTTCATCATCTTCATATCATTTTTCTTATTCTGGTATTTCGTTAATGGAGGTATGTTGTTCATGCACGTTTTTATTTTGATAGTGTTGAATAATCGTTTATCATATGCATAAAAATTTTGTTCTATTCATAGTTCAGAATAATCATTCATCAGAGTCATATTATATTTGTTCTTATGATATTTCATTGATGAAATTCATATTTTGAATTTTATTTTTGTGTTTTTCAGAACAAATATAATATTGATAACAATAACAAAAACTTTTCTGATAACAATGGTCGGAATGTCAAGCAATCCCAAGTGAATCAATATCGTAAGAAAATAAAAAGATGTGGGATTTATTTTGGTGTTGGTCATGATAGGAGGAACTGTCTTCAAGCAATGGTCAAGAGAGAGTAGATATTTATTTCGTCAGCATATTTTACGAATTGAATAATGTTTTCAATTTAGTCTTATCGGATTTTATGGAGTTTTATTTCAGTCTAATAATGATATGGATTCATGAATTTTAGGGGTTTATCCTTATAAGTTTATGTTTTCAATCAACTAATATTAATAATTTTCATTTTAACTTTGAATAAAATTCCATACATTTTCTTATTTATCATATGCATACAGATATGTTGTAAATGTATTTTTGTTCTCATATTTTTGTATAAAATAATTCTTCGTAAATTGTGTTATACATAATGTTATATGTAAATATTCTGTTAGAATGATGGTTATAAAAAGCATTAGAATGTAAATGTTGATTACAAGATACAAAATAAACAAAAACACAATTGAATGTATGTTTTTTAATTCATTTCGTTTTTCTGTTCGTATAGAGTAAGTGTTCCCAAAATTGTTTTAATTAATGATTAATCAAAGATTCCGTTAGAATTCTTATTATCAATTTCTTCCAGAATGTTAATTTGTATTACAATATACAGATCAAACATGAGCAAAATAAATTTAATGTAATTCTTATTACATATATTGTTACAGAATAAGACTGTGGTATAATGAGAATGTGGTATAATTATGTCTCTGTTAAGTTGTATGAGAATATACAGAACAAATGTGTGAAAAATAATTTTTTTGTAAATCTTGTTTCAAATATTCTCACAGAATAACAGTATGGTATATTCATTGATTTCTTAGTATATGCGTTTATGCCATAATAAATCAGAAATCATTTGTAAATTCTTAAAAAAAAAATTAAAGTTTGTTGAATAAATTAATTAAAAGTCTAATTTAAAACCCAGGATGTTTCGAAGTCTTATCTATGAAATTTATTATATTTGGAATATGAATATGTCAAATATTTACAATATCATGATGAATAATACGATTTTGTGTTGATTCTTATCTTTACAATGTTTCTAGAAATTTAAAAAACTAAATAATTGATAACAATGAATGCATATATCACTCATTTTTAGTTACATATCAATTACACGGTTTCTCCTTTTTTTAATATATACTAAATTGTCTCAAAGTTTGTAACATTGAATTTATTTTGCTTTCTCCAATCAACTGGTGTTCAATCGTGCTGTAAATTATCTTATGGATGATACAATATCAGTTGGTGACGATCATATTCATGATCAACGTGAATATCCTAAGCATTATGCACATGATTATGAAGATTTCGGGTTAGCTGATCATGATTCTCTACATTATATCGATTTTCAAATATCCGAGAATAGCAATCTAAATTTAGGTGAATTTACTTTATAAGTTTTTATACTTGTTAATTTTTATAATAATAATGTTGAACTTTTATATTGTTTTTTGCAATATGGCATAACTTGCACTTGCAAAGATGAGGATCCATTAGAACACATTCAAGATCATATATATGACAATCCCGAATATCATTTCGGTGATTGTAGTAATCATAACCCAGGTGATGTATTTTAAGTATTATATATATATATATATATATATATATATATATATATATATATATATACACACACACACACACACGTATCCATTACACATATTCTAATTAAAAGATGCGGAAAACGAATTCGATTTCAATGATAATGAGGCAGATTATACTATAGCTGATGATAACATTGATTTTCAGAAAGGTTAGTATACGAATAAGAAAAAAGTTTAATAAACTAGATTAATTCTTTGCCAGTTTTTTAATTTGTTTTAAATGTTCGTCCTTTTTTTTTATGCAGAACAATCTCATGTTACACATGATTATGTTTCTCCTGGTGGATCATCTTATTGGATTCCTGTTGTTTCAGACCACACCAAACCTAAAATCAATTCAATTGTTGATTCATATAGTGCATCATTATCAATGTATTACAATTACGCATCATTAGCAGGCTTTGATGTCAGGCTTGGACCAATTAGAACCACCGAATCCGGCATTATCACACAACAACATTTGTTATGTAATCGGGAAGGTAAACCAAGAACCATTAAAGTGGATACTTTAGACCCTCAACATAATAAGATTTAGAGAAGGAAAAACTCATTTAAGTGCGAATGCAAAGCGAAAATTGTTTTTATTCTAGTACATGGTACTAATAAATATATTGTTCCTGAATTTGTCAAACAACATAATCATGAGTTGTTTGGTAAGGACAATATGTTTTTGTCTCGTACAAAGAGGAAACTTGATTATTCACATGAGATGTTTATACATAACTTGTCAAAGCAAAATATTGGTGCCTCAAGAGTACATAAACTGTATACCGGACTTTAGGGTTTTTCTGACATTCGATGTGGGTTAGTTTCTAATTTCAAGAACAGTACGAGAAATCTCAATTCTTATATAGGTTCTATGGATGCAAAATTCCTTGTAGTAAAGATGCTGGAAAGAAAAAAAATATCCCAACTTTTTCTTTCGGGTTTAAAGTTGTTACGAAAAAACTGAATTCGATTTTTTGGGCTGACGAAACCGCAAAGTACAACTACAACGCTTTTGGAGACGTTGTATCTCTGGATGCCACATTCAGCATGAATAAGTATTTTTAAGTTTTGCAATGTTATCACAAAATTTTTCTTGCTTCCAATAACGCTTACCAATTTTTATTTTTTAGAACATATATGATATGGTTTTCGTACCGTTCACTGGGACAGATAATCATAAGAAATGTGTGACTTTTGGTATTGGACTTTTGAGTAGAGAAGATGGTAGTTCTTATTATTGGCTGCTTAGAGCATTTTTGAAAGCATTCAAAAAACAACTTACGCTTGTTCTTGCATATCAAGATCCAACTTTAAACAAGGCTGTTAATGAAGTATTTCCAATGTTAGCACACAGGTTTTGTATGTGGCATATTATAAAAAAAACTGACAAACAAGGTGAATATTTTTTTTTATATTCAAAACAATGTCACTATGTTTACCTTGTTAGTATATATCGTTCAATCAGAATATAATTCTTTCAGAACAAATGATATGACAGAATTACAATTTAAAAGGTTGTTTCGCTAGAATATTACTCTAAATTATTTTAGAATTTATGTTTATACCATTCATACCATTCATTTCGTTGTATACCATGATTATATATTTAATACCAATCTATATTTTTTATTTTTATTCAGATAACATCGCAACTAGCCACAAACTCAGGTTTTCGAAAGTGTTTTCACTTTATAATTTGGAATTCTAAGTTGGAACCCCATGATTTTGAAAAGGCATGGAAATCTTGTTTACATGAGTTTAACATTTCAAATAACAAGTGGATGCAAGAGATGTATGGGTTGCGTAGACGTTGGGTACCTGCATTTTTCAAGGACATACCGATGTCTGGTCTTATGAGAACTACATCATTGTCGAAAGGCCAAAATTGGTCATTTCAGAACAACACCCTTACTGCTCCTTATCTTTTAATGTTTATGATGACATTTGAGGGTGTTATGGAACGTCAAAGGTGTAATCAATTTGTCAACGACTTTAACACTGCTACAACACTTCCTAGATTCATCACATATAGTCCAATTGAACCACATGCTTCAAAGGTCTACACTCATAAAAAAATTTATCAGGTGCAGAAAGAGATTTCAGATTCTGATAATACTTGTTTCCAAATGAGTGTTACTTCTAATAATGGTGTTAACACTATTATTGTATTGGAGAATCAAAAGAACATAACCACAAGGCAACCATCAAGTCATGTTGTTGATGACAAACTTGAGGAATACCATTACGATTGTCTTACAGAGGATACCTAATACATGGTACGTTATTACTTCCATATATAATTATTTTTTTTAATCACACAACGAGACTTTATAACTAAAACTCATATTTTATCATACATATTCCAGGTTACATACTCAACAATAGATGGTTCATACAAATGTACCTACATGCATTTTGAACATGTCGGTCTTTTGTGTAGGCACATATTATGTGTCTTTAAGTACTACAATATTGAACAGATTCCTAAAGAATACATTATGAGACGGCGGCGTCGGGATGTTATTCCAACAGAATTGCTTAAAAGGCGTTTTTCTAATTCTTTGCTATACTCTAACTCTGACATGACGGCTATTGGAATTTTCTCAAATGTAGATCGTTGTGTTTCATTTTTAAGCCATGATGCATCGAAGTTAAAGTTATACCTTGAAGAGTTGAATAAGCTGAAGAAAAAATTTGTAGATGATTGTCCAGCCTCTGAGATGCCATCAAGAGAATCATTCTACAACCAAATTATAGGTATATAATTAACTAATGATGTTCCCGATATTGAGAATCCATCAGATATTCGTAATAAGGGAACTGGCAGTCGTGGTAAGAGATTAAAATCCAAAAAAGAAATGTTGGAAAAAGTAAGTTCGAAGCCTAAGCGAAAGTGTGTTTATGTAAACAGATGGCTAACCATGATAAATGAAATTGTCCTCTTTAAAACGTGTCTAAGTAGTATACTTTATATGTAGTTTTTTTATAAATATTATATTACAGTAAAACTTTTTTTTCACATTTAGTTCGGATATTGCTTACAAATTTCATAGTCTTTAATATAATTGTCATATATTGTTATACACTTTTGCATACTTTGTGAAACGCCCCAAAATTCAAGCCCAAAAATTTCATTTTTGATTAATTAATTCATAAAACATTCATTAGAAAATATTGTATAAACACGTCATCTCAAAACCAAGTATCATATTTGAAACCCACAACCATGAACAAATGTCATATCAGAGTACAATCCCAGAAAACACCGTGCGGAAAATCATACGTGTGTGTGATGCCATGCTACGCCGCCGGCACCTTCCCCTTAGATGAAGAGGTACCTGAAACCAAAAACTGAAACCGTAAGCACAAAGCTTAGTGAGTTCCCCCATCATACCACATACCATACAATACCATCGGTATCTTTCAACCGGTAATTAGTGACTATTCCACCCCTACCACTAGCATACAATAGCAAGATATAAGCACACAGTCAGACATATTCGGGTACTGACCTACCCCTTGGTCCTAAGTGATGGGTTTTAGCCATAAGAACTTTCTTATGTGCGCATGCAAAACCCTAATGCTTGGATCTAGGCTTTCTAATTAAACATGCTTTGAATCCAAGACTTCTAATGACTAATTAGGTATAAAACAATACAAAATCATATCTAGAAGTTTACCTTTGAATCTCTTGTTTTGGTCTTGTTGTCTTGGAGCTCTAGAGTCACAATTGTCACTCCTCTAATGGCTTATAAACACCAAATAACAAAGAAGATAATTTGAGAGAGAGGTTAGAAGGAAATCGGCCAGGGGTTCTCTACTTTTGATGAGATGCCGATTTCCCTTGGCCATGGGGTCTATTTATACTTGTAGACTCCTTAAGGGTTTCACCTTAAACCCTAGTCGGATAATCTTTCCTTAAAGCAATCCAAATCCTTTCCTTAGATAAGCATTGGACGATTTGAGGCTATCCCTAGCCCTAGAATCCGTCCACCCTTCATCCAATAAGGATTTACAGTCTAAAGTGTAACTATCAAACAATTGACAGTTTACACCCTCTTATTTAATTAATCTCTTTAAGTCACCAAATTAATACTAATTAATTTATGACTTATATTAATCAAATAACAATATTATTATTCCTTATATTATTCTCATAATATATTAATAATATTTACTCTCTCATAATAAATCATCCTATCAAGTTGCTATGGTGAAGGCAACCCAAAAGGACCATGCACAATCGGGTCAAATACTTGCTTAATATAGTTGCAGCCTTAGACACTATTCCAACACTAAGGACCAATATCAGGGATATTATCCCTATCATGTAACATATCATACAGATATAACTCATAACTAAATGCATACCAGAACAAGATAAATTATCACAAAGATAATTATCTTCTAAATACTCCTCAATGGTGGGCCGACATTGTGGCCTTAGACCCACCCCTACTGGAAGGTAACTCACCTCGTAGCTGTTGAACTGTGCGGGAATCCCCTGACTGATGTCGTTGCTGCTCCGGAAATCTTCCGGCCATAATTCCCACAAATCACTTACTCAGAAACTGACATCTACCTTTAGGGTAAAATGACCATTTTACCCCTTGACCAAGTCAAAGTCTAAGTCAACTTCCAGTTGACCTGACTCGCCGAGTTGGCTCGCCAACTCGCCGAGTCCCTATCCTTCCATCAGACCTCATACCCGTCTCTACTCGTCGAGTTAGGCGATGACTCGACGAGTTTTCCTTCTAAAAGAACACCGACTGAATCCACATCCGACTCGCCGAGTTGTATGAACAACTCTTCGAGTTCATCATCAACCGATACTCATGTCCTGCCCTGACTCGCCGAGCTGTATGAACAACTCGTCGAGTTACTTTTCATCCTATGAACACGTTCTGTCCTCGACTCGCCGAGTTGATGAACAACTCGCCGAGTACCATGAAGATTGTCTTGGACTCGCTGAGTCCGTTCATGCACTCGCCGAGCACCATGAATTCCCAGAACACTTTGCTTAGTCCAGAACGTTGGGTTACTCCCCGGGACTCCTAAAACCCTTCCACACTCAACTGGTCCTTATGACCCTCACTGATATGGGACCAAAACCCTTGGACTCGTCGAGTCCAGGAATGGACTCGTCGAGTCTATCACATTCCTTACTAAGAACTTCGATTTCTGATGTACAACACTTAACCAAATGATAGATCCAGGCCCCTAAACTTGATCTAGCACGTAAAGTTACAAACTTTACGTGCATGCATGGGACATTAGAGCTTAAAGGATCTAAAATGGTTCTTTTGTTGCATGGGGCCTTCCTTGGTGCAAAAAGCAACCTAGATCTGACTTGTGACTCATAAAATGACATGATACAGAAGCCCAAACCCCCAACCATGTTTGCAAACATGGTTGGCCACCAAAAATGGCTTATAAAAGCCCTAAATCACCTCAAAGAGGGATCTAACAAATGAATGAGCAAGGTTTGGGAGCGTTTGGGAGGCTGCATAAGGTCGTTTAAATAGGGTGCAAACCCCTGGATTAGGGTTTTTGTCTAAACAGCGGCTACTCGCCGAGTCCGCAGCTCAAACCCCGCGCCTCATCCCGCTTCTACTCGGCGAGTCAGTCCTTCGACTCGCTGAGTCCAAGGCTAAAATGCAAAAATAAATGAAGATTTAATAACATAATACATACCAAGAAACAGGTGCTACACTTTGTTTTAATTCTTTATCCAAGCTTGTTTCCCCAACTTTATAACTATGTACAATCACTATTTTCCATTCGTTTATTTAATTCCCCAAAAACACAATTTTTCCTAGTCACATTAAACACACTTAGCTTTAAGCCATTTACGTCAATTATGATAGAACAATTTAATACCGGAAATAAAAAATAATAACATATTTTTATAGGTATTCCATTTTACATACATTCTTTCATAAGATTGACAACCATTTCGATATTTTATAAATTTAAGACCCGTGAAAAACACTACTATGTAACAAACAAAAAAAATGCATATCTTCAGCCAAACATGGAAGAACATAATGTTCATACATTCTACCACTTGTAACATAAGTTATTATATTCTTTCAGAACATTATGTACAGATAATTCTAACAATTCTTATCCACGATTAATGTGTATCCTAACTTGTAAGAACATAATCTTCATATACTCTAGCACCTGTAATCAACTTATTGTATTCTTTCAGAACATGGTGTTCTTATAATTCTAACAATTCTTATCCACGATTAATGAGTATCCTAACTTGTAAGAACATAATCTTCATAGATTCTACCACAATTAATGTGTATCCTATCTGAAATATAACATTGAAACAAACATGGAAATTAATAATCTTCATACATTCTACCACTTGTAATCAAGTACTTTTATTTTTTCAGAATATGATATACAGATAATTATAACAATTCTTATCCACGATTAATGTGTATACTAACTTGTATCAAACTTCCACAACAAATGCATATCATAATTACATTCTTGAAAAACAAAACTTACCCGTACATTACAAACCATTTTGCAACACATTGCATATTTTCATAATTTTCATATCCATATACACATTCCAGCATCTATCAAATACTAACGCTTTCTAAAAAAAACTAGTAGAACAAATATCATTCACATTCAACTGTTTGCCAAAAACAAACACTTCTGTAACAGAATAAAACACATTAACATAGTACCCCAAACAAAATACCTAGACCAAAAGAAACCATGTTACCAAAAGTCTTTCAACATAAACCATCCTACCATGATAAATTGTTTCCCCAAAACACACAATACTAGAACAAAATAAAACAACATAACATAGTTCCCCAAATAAAAAACATAAACTTAAACCAAAGATATTACCAAAAGTCTTTCAACACAAACCATCCTAATATCATAAAATGCCCATCTTAAAATCGATGCCTTCCACGTCTCTGCTTCTCCCTGCTTTCCTTCACTTCATTCATCATAGCCAATTTCTGCAATGGATCGAGTCTGTCATGCGCTTCTGCATCTTTCTTAAACATACTTTTATACTTGTTGTACTCCGATTTCATAAGCTTTGCCATGTATTTGATTCTTAGATTATTTAAAGCAAGTACATCACTCTGTTTTTTCCTGTAAGACTGCAATCCCAACGCCCTTCATTTTCCCCCATATATGACTCCATATGCCTCATAAGATATACTCCACAGTTTGATCCTTCTTTCTCTACTTTCCATGTCATTTTCATTACACGGGCTTTAATCTTGTTGAAAGATGTTGACTTTTGGTAATGCTCTATTTTTAAATAGTCCCCAAGCAATTTTCTCTTTGATACAATACAATCAATATACAATACACTACTAAATTCATGCTTTTTAAATCTTACAAAAAATAAATCTTAATCATACCACATGAACGGGTTTTATTCCATAAATGTCCTCAACAACACCATTTCGGTTCACATGGTCTATAATGTAGTACGTTGGAACCCTTAGATCAAAGCATATCAGATAATATTTACTCTTATCAACTATTGGGAAGAAAACCTGGTATAAAATAGATTTCATAACAATAAGCTACTTGTGTATGTTAGGTTTGTAATTGATAAAAAACAATATTTAATTAAATTACCAGTCCAATATCCTTCAGCTTTTCCTATTTTGGTAGATTTTTAAGGTGGAGTTTCAACATCGAATCAAATAATCTTTGAGTTCTATAAGATGGCACTGATGCATCCAGTATCTCTTCTACGTGTACAAATTAATAAATCAATCAATACAACACATATTATTGGACTGGAACTAGATTTAAATTGAATACTCACCAAAAAATTTATGTCGAAGAAAACTCTAGAAACTGATCCTACATCCCTTAGTTCCTCCATTCTGTTCAGTAATGATGACCAACAATCAATGATTATCACATGAATAAACGTGTTGCTTTTAAAATGATATGCGAATCCTTGATGCAACACATGCCTGATGGGAAAAACGCAGCCACAACGATAAATAACAATGCGGAATAATACTTCGTTTGACTAAGTTATTCCCGTCTTGAATGAACCTTTTAGGATGCAAACAAATAGGATATTTTCACTCGCAACAAATCAGCCCCAATGCAAGCTATATAATCAATATAATCAACCCAAAACAATAAGTAATCATCCAATAAAGACACTAGAATTTTAGCGTGGAAACCTCTCAAGAAAGGAAAGTAAAACCACGGGACTACTAGAGCCGCTTCAAATCCACTATCACCAATACTAGAGCAATACAAAGTCTTCTCTAGATGTACTAGAGGCATACAATAATCATCATATACTTGGAACTAAATCACATCAAGCACATGGAATCAAATAATCAAAGACAGAGAAGAATATCACCAAAAAATAGAAGCGATGATTCTCGAGTCTCTGGAGCTGATCTCAACAATTCAACTGTTGGATCTGAAGGCCTCAATGTTGGGAAGCTTCTGTCCAAAAATGAGAGAAAAAGGACCGTTGGATCTCCGGGAAATTACCAAACACTTCAGTTGTATCTTCAAAAACGAGAATTGAGAAAAAACCCTCTTTTGCTTCTTACTATCTCTAACTCTCTTGGTGGCTGAAAAATATTGTGTGTTGTTGAAATTAGGGCATGTAACACACACACACACACACACATATATATATATATATATATACATGAGCTAAATAAGTGGGCTTTCCTCATGGGCTAAAAAACCCAATAGAAAACCCAACAAATCTCCCCCCTTTGGCCTGTGAGGAAGAGTTTGCCATCCTAGCGATCTAGCAACATATCTTCAACTTCTCCCTTGCTAAAGTTTTAGTCAACATATCGGAACCATTATCATCAGTATGAACTTTTTCAAGTTCAAACAATTTGTCTTCAAGTGCATCTCTAATCTAATGACACTTCACATCGATATGCTTTGTTCTTTTGTGAAACATAGAATTCTTAGCAAGGTGAATGACACTTTGATTATCACAAAGAACCATGTAGCGTTTTTGCATAAATCCTAGCTCTTGCATAAATCTTTTCAGCTAAAATAACTCTTTGCATGCTTTTGTTGCTGCCATATACTCAGCCTCAGTGGTGGACAAGGCAACACACTTTTGCAGTTGTGACTGCCATGACACAGCTCCCCCTTCAAAAGTCATCAAATATCCAGAAGTGGATTTCATGTTGTCCTTATTTCCTGCCATATCATAATATGTATAACCAACAAGCATAGTGCTCCATTTCCAAATGTTATACCCAATTTGGAAGTACCATGTATATATCTGAAAATCCACTTAACTTCTTCCCAATGCTTCTTTCCCGGATTTGACAGAAACTGACTAACAACACCAACTGCATGGGCAATATCTGACCTTGTACACACCATGTCATATATCAAACTTCCAACGGCTGATGCATATGGAATTCTATCCATCTCTTCAATCTCCTTCTTAGTAGAAGGGCAATCTCTATCAGCCAGCTTAAAGTTGGTAGTTAGAGGCGAACAAACCACTTTAGCTTTATCCATGTTAAATATGCAAAGCACTTTCTCAATGTATTGCTCTTGTGACATATGTAACTTCTTTGAAGCTCTATCTCTAGTAATCTGAATGCCAAAAATCTGTTTTGTTGGCCCCAAGTCTTTCATAGCAAAAGACTTGCTTAATTGTTTATTTGGCTGAATAATTCTCTCTGCATTCTTGCCAACAATCAACATATCATCAACATAAAGCAATAAAATTATGAAATCATCATCATCAAACCTCTAGAAGAAAACACAGTGATCTGAAGTAGTCTTGCAGTAGCCTTGCTCACCCATGACTGACTCAAATTTCTTGTACCACTATCTTGGTCTTTGCTTCAACCCATAAAGACTTTTCTGAAGCCTACACACATAGTCTTATTTGCCTTTAACCTGAAAACCTTCAGGTTGCTCCATATAAATTTCCTTGTCCAAGTCACCGTGAAGGAAAGTCGTCTTGACATCCATTTGCTCAACCTCAAGATCAAGGCTAGCAACCAAACCAAGAATCACCCGAATGGAACCTATCTTCACGACCGGAGAAAAAATCTCATCAAAATCAATACCCTTTCTTTGAATGAACCCTTTGACCACTAATTTGGCCTTGTACCTAGGTCGTGAGGTATGTTCTTCAGTCTTCACTTTGTATACCCACTTGTTCTTCAAAGCTCTCTTGCCTTTAGGCAACTTCACCAACTCAAAGGTATTGTTTTCATGCAAGGAATTCATCTCATCTTGCATAGCTTCAACCCATTCTCTTTTATGATCATCTTCCATAGCTTCTGCATAACAATCCGGTTCTCCCCCATAAGTGACTAAAACATACTCATCAGCAGAATAAAAGGTGGAAGGATGACGATCTCTCATAGACTGCCTAAGTGGGACAAATGGTGGTATATCAGGTACCGGTAACTCTGGATGAAGATCCTCATCCAACCGTGAATGCTCTGGAACATCATTGCCATTAGTACCATGTTGTTCATCATTCTGGACATCTTCATTAATTGGATCAAAATGTTGAGGGGGAACCGGATCCAATTCAACACGATCATCATTAGATCGAGGAACTATCTTTGTCTTCACAGTATCTTTTAAACTCTGATCTTCAACAAATACAACATCACGACTCTTTACGAGTTTCTTCATAACTGGATCATATAACATGTAACCGAATTCATCTTTACCATAACCAAGGAATATACATGGCTTGGTCTTCACTTCAAGCTTTGATCTTTCATGTTTGGGAATATGCACAAAAGCCTTGCATCCAGAGACCCATAAATGACGATACGAAACATCTTTTCCACTCCAAACCCTATAAGGAACATCAAAAGACAAAGGAACACAAGGAGTAAGATTAATAACATGTACCGCTGTAGTCAAAGCTTCTCCCTAAAAAGAATCAGGTAATCATGCATGTGAAAGCAAACATCTAACTCTTTCACCCAATGTTCTATTCATCCATTCTGCTAAACCGTTCAAATATGGTGTCTTTGGAGGAGTTTTTTGGTGTCGAATACCTTGCTCTCTACAATAAGCATCAAAAGGACCAATGTATTCACCGCCATTATCTGTCCGAACACACTTCAATTTCTTCTCAGTCTGTCTCTCAACCAAGGCATGAAACTGCTTAAACACATCCAATACTTGATCTTTAGTCTTCAAAGTATAAACCCATACCTTCCTTGAATAGTCATTGATGAATGTGACAAAATACAAGAAATCCTCAAGTGTCCTAGTCTTCATGGGACCACATACATCGGAATGTACCAGATCAAGTATATTCTCCTTCCTGTAAGGAGGATGACTCTTAAAGGAAACTCTATTTTGCTTACATGCCAGACAATGAGAACATCTCTTCAAATTCACATCATGCACACTGGTCAACACATTTTTCTTCAACAACAAAGACATCCCCTTTTCACTCATGTAACCAAGTCTCTTATGCCACAAATCGGTTATGTCACAATGTATCGATGCATGGATCGATTCTTTGGAGATCTTCGGATGTGTCATGTATAACTTTGAGCTTCTTTCACCTCTTGCCACAATCAAAGAACCACGAGTGAGTTTCCAAATACCACCACTAAAGGTACTATGGTAACCGTCATCATCAAGTAAGCCAACAGAGATCAAACTACGTCTAATATCTGGAACATGTTTTACATTGTGTAAAACCAACTCCATCACAGTCTCAAACTTCAAACAAAATATCTCCGACTCCAACAATCTTTGATAACCCATTATTACCCATCTTAACATTCCCAAAATTACCAGGAGTGTAAGATGTGTAAAAATCCCTTTGCGATGTCACATGACAAGTAGCACCACTGTCAACAACCCAACTCGAATCATTATGTGCAAGATTGACCATATCATTATCACAACAAATAAAGAACTCTTCGGTAACAGTGTTAACTTCAACAATATCATTACCACCATCATCTTTCTTATGATTGTTCTTTTGATTGTTGTAATTTGCCTTCTTCTTCTCCCTTCTCAATTGTCTGCAAAATCGTATTGTGTGCCCTTTTCTACCATAATGATTGCACTCATAGTCAACAAACTTTCCTTTAGATTTACTGCGATGCTTCCCTTGGTTATTCAGACCTCTACTTTGACTTCTCCCCTTGCTTTCTGTGACCAAGACATTTGGATGTGAAGAGGAACCTTGTGGCTTTCTTCTCATCTCTTCATTTAAAACACCGCCTTTAGCCAATTCCATGGTGATAATATCACCTGATGTAGAGTTGGACAAGGATGTCCTAAAAATTTCCCAAGAATCTGGTAAAGTGCCAAGGAGCCCTAAACCTTGTAACTCATCTTCAAAATTGATACCCATTCCTGCAAGCTGATTAATAATTCCCTGGAAAGAATTCAAATGATCACTTATAGGATTTCCATCATGGTACTTCAAGCCAATCAACTGCTTAATCAAGAACAATTTATTGTTCCCGGTCTTCCGAGCATACAACTGCTCAAGCTTGTTCCACAAAGTACGAGCATGAGTCTATGCGCTAATATGGTTCAAAACATTATCATCAACCCATTACCGAATATACCTACAAACCTTTCTATGCAAAATATTCCACTCTGCATCTGTTTTATCTTCATGTTTTTCAGTATTAAACACAGGCATATAATAATCCTTCACATAAAGAAGGTCTTCCATCTTGCTTCTCCAAATTTGATAATTAGAACCATTCAAGTTCACAATCCTATTTGTATTAGCTTTCATTGTTCAAACAAGTAACCTAATAACAAGAACCAGGATCTGATACCAATCTAATGGGAAAAACGTAGCCACAACGATAAATAACAATGAAGAATAATACTTCGTTTGACTAAGCTATTCCCGTCTTGAATGAACCTTTTAGGATGCAAACAAATAGGATATTTTCACTTGCAACAAATCAGCCCCAATGCAAGTTATATAATCAATATAATCAACCCAAAACAATAAGTAATCAACCAATAAAGACACTGGAATTTTAGCGTGGAAACCTCTCAAGAAAGGAAAGTAAAACCACGGGACTACTAGAGCCGCTTCAAATCCACTATCACCAATATTAGAGCAATACAAAGTATTCTCTGTATGTACTAGAGGCATACAATAATCATCATATACTTGGAACTAAATCACATCAAGCACATGGAATCAAATAAGCAAAGACATAGAAGAATATCACCAAAAAACGTTCCTGATTTCCAACAACAAACATAAGTGACTATTCTTGAGTCTCTGGAGCGGATCTTGACAATTCAACCGTTGGATCTGAAGGCCTCGATGTTAGGAAGCTGCTATTCAAAAATGAGAGAAAACGGACCGTTGGATCTCCGGGAAATTACCAAACACTGTAGTTGTGTCTTCAAAAATGGGAATTGAGAAAAAACCCTCTTTTGTTTCTTACTATCTCTAACTCTCTTGGTGGCTGAAAAATATTGTGTGTTGTTGAAATTAGCGCATGTAACACACACACACACACACACACACATATATATATATATATATATATATATATATACACATGGGCTAAATAAGTGGGCTTTCCTCATGGGCTAAGAAACCCAATAGAAAACCCAACAATGCCCGCTCCCAATGTTCTATATCTCTTCCCTGCTCAACAATTATAAAATGATCAATTTTATAACACCACATTTAAAAGCAAACCACTAAATTATATTATTTAACTTACCCATAATCTCTTTTTGATGCAAAGACTAAATTATATAATGTCATTTCATCCTTCTCCACCTTGTCACCCATTCTAACAATCCTTTCAACAAACAATGATTTTCCATATACAGGTAACTTTTTCTCTCTTTCCCCCTTTTTCCATTGTCATCATCTTTCTCACATACCTCAACTGTTTCCAATATTTCCTTTTTTATAACTTTCCAACACAGCATCATCTGTCATTTTATTTGTTGTCGCCAACACTTCAGGATGCTCCAAGAATTGTGAATAGGTTAGATTGTGTGTATTATCTACATTTTCCACATTAGTTGTACTGAAACCTCCACCATCATCCTTATTTTCCCCCATGAACTATCAATCCTCTAACTGGAGATAATCCTTCTTCATTACCACCATCTGCCTCTCCTTTGTTACTATGACCATCAAAACTAGCTTCATTATATTTCATTTCTCTAGTCTCTGCATTCTTCACTTCGTTGAACAATTCTTAATTTTTTTCGTACCACTCCTTCAACATCAAGCTGTCTAGGAATTTCTCAATTCCATGTTTTAGAGCTTTTTCAATATTCTTCTTTTTCAGACAATATTACTCCATAGATATGCTCGATAACAGCCATGTATGCCTGTAAGTTTTATATTAACATATCATTATTAAAATTATAAAAGAATTAATGTTCCACATTCCAAGTAATTCACTAACTATAAAACACATAATACAATTTAAAACAGCCACATATGCCTGTAGGTTTTATATTAACTTATCATTATTAAAATTATGAAACAATTAATGTTCCACATTCTTATCAAATTCATGGCTTACTTCCTCATCCCCATACCCCCCATCAACTCGTCCAACATTTCATCTTCATCGACCATTCCATCATCTTCATCAATATCTTCAAAGTTTTCTAGTAGCTGCCTACCAAACCCCCCAACACTAATCTCCAGCTTCTCTATTTTTTCAAGTAGAGCACCCGTAACATTTCTAACAAACGGTAACCTTTTCACTATCTTCAAACCTGAGAACTTCATGTTATATACATACACCAGCTACATAAAAAAACTACATTAATTACTTCATTATACATATTCCATTGTAAAGTAAAGTAAATATCTAATCGAGACAACAATATTACCGTCAAAACGAGTATAGGTCCATTGTAATAACATATCTTATCATCCCTTCTCCACAACTGTTTTCTGCTGACCAAACAATCTAGAATATACTTACACCAATCAATTTTAGAGAAGTCTTTTACCAAGACCAACTTATTCACAACATTTATTTGATTGGTACCACTCAAAGTTGATTCAACAAATGTGTTAATGAAAAGGGTCAGAAAATTCAGCCTAAACATAAAATTGTCTTGCTTTGTGTTTTTTTTTATCCTTTTCAGGTATTCTTCACCATTAAACCCTTTTTTATCATATTGAGTTTTCCATTCTTGCAGAGCTTCATTATCTTTCTCACAGCTAATCATGCTCAAGAAGTCTTCCCCTACATTTGGTAAACCCAACATGTCATACATCGTGTCTTTCGTAATTGTTATGACCATATTCTCCAGAACTAGACGACTACTATCTAGATCATAGTGATCTAACAGATAGTAGTTAAGTAACCCCGGATTAGTGTCCATGTCAATATTCAAAAGTGAACCAAAACCCATAAACACAATCCTATTTTTCTGTGCAGGTTACATTACTTCCAGGAGTCATCCTAGTTGCAAGTCTTCTATAACCTTCTGGATGGTTCTTCCTTACTTTTCTGACCTTCCCCTCCATTGTTTTGACTTTAACATTTTCATGTTCTACTTTTCCTTTCTTTTTATTTTGAGATTTATTTGAATGTGCATCATTCACTACTTTTTTTTCTTTTTACAACATTTTCCTTATGTTCCATATCCACATTAATTTTTGCATTTTCATTGTCTTTCTTTGACCCACTCATACTCTCCATAACTAACTCATTTGAACTTCTTGGCTTTTTTCCTTTCACCACTTGCATCCGATGATTTCTTATTATCCTTAACAGGTGTATTTCTCGCAAAACATTTCCTTTTCATCCTTCCTACACTTGTGCTGCCACTTGTTATTGTGTCTTCTTTATCTTTGTTAACATCTGTTGAATCACACAAACATAATTACTCATCGTCTACTACAACTTGAATAAAATACTAAATTTTATATTAGCCATATCATAATTATATTGTATACCTAGAAACAAATGGTACTTGAACTATAATACAATACTTAATTTGATACTAGCTATCTCATAATTATATAGTAAAAATCATTAATTACAAGCACTTATGATCTTACCTGATTTCCCAGAATCTACATTGTTCTTTCCATTAATTACAAGCACTTATGATCTTACCTGATTTCCCAGAATCTACATTGTTCTTTTCATGTTCTGATCTTGAAGTTTTTTTTCCTCTGTTTCTTTGTTTTGCTTGATCCAACAATATTAATATCAATTGGTTCACTTTCGACACCTTCTGCTTCATTAAGTAACAAAAGATACATATTGGCTATCAACATGTTCTAGAATTATTGTTATTTTTCTTCATGAACCAAAAAAAAATCTACATGTAGGTTGAGTACTGATATTCTCTTTCACGGGTGTTGATCTGGTACAATAGGTCTTTCTCACATTTGTTTGGCTTGTAGTATCAACATTAATTGGCTATGGATCAGGTTTTGCAACAACTAATGAAACAAATGATTAAAGTCGATTAATAATAGTTTTCAAAGTAACCAACCATACTTCAATATCTATAACCACTATCAATACTTTTTATGTTTTCATTATGTAAGAATGAAACACAAATACATAATTTGTTTCTATGAGAATTAAAGCCAGATAGTTAATACAAATAAACTAAATCAACAAAAATCACAATAATAAAAAACATATACGGTTACTTAATAGCAATCCCCAGATTAACCAGTCACACTCCAATCTATATAACCCCTATATACACTTCTTATGTTACAATTCTTTAAGAATGTAAACACATTTCCTTACAATGATTCTATGAGAATTATAATAGTTTTCAAAGTAACCACCCATACTTCAATATCTATAACCACTATCAATACTTTTTATGTTTTCATTATGTAAGAATGCAACACAAATACGTATAATGTTTCTATGAGAATTAAAGTCAAATAGTTAATACAAATAAACTGAATCAGCAACAATCACAGTAATAAAAACATATACAAATACTTAATAGCAATCCCCAGATTAACCAGTCACACTCCAATCTATATAACCCCTATATACACTTCTTATGTTCACATTCTTTAAGAATTTAACACATTTCCTTATAGTACATACAAATAAAGTAAACTGTCAAAATCATAGGAATAAAACTACAAATAAAAAACATTTTATATTTCAAAAAAACCCAAAAAAAAAAAACAACACAACAATATCTTCAAAAATTCTATCATAACATCAAGCACTTGAAAGATTCATGCATGTTTTTAAAAACATAACTCAAAATACTAAAAAAAATTTCAAAAACAAACAACACTTTCACACCCTAAAATACCACAACAACAAGCACATACAAGCATTTTAAACATTTCATATTTTGGAAGAATGCATTTCACATGAACTTCACAAACAAACATACAACTCTTTTTACGCTTTTAAACATTTCATATCCTCCTGACATACTTATACCACAAAAACGACAACATATTGCAAAAAAAAAAAAAAACAGAAACTACATCTTTTTATGCTTTTAAAACACAAAACAAAATAAACAATCACAAACTTTTTTTTTGAAAAACAACACTAGCATATCTGTAAAATCCAAAATTTTAACCGGATTGTAAATCCTCAATTTCAGAAAACCCTAATAAAAAAAATACTCCCTTTTAACTAAAAAACCACATGCATATACTTCACTGTTCAAACATTCCAAAAGAATGTTGTGTATTCAAACGATTACCTTAAAAAAAAAGCTAAAAATAAAAATTACATATAGGCGGAGCAACAAAATCATCATCGTCTTCATATAGATTCAAAACCATTTCTTGTGTGTTCTTAAATTTCGATTTGAAAGAAGTCGTCCTTGTATTCCTCATTATACTGCAATTTCTTTTACTTCGAACGATCACAATGCAATTTTTGTGAACAATCTTCAAAAATCAATCACTTTATATTAAAAATACAACAGAATCTACCGCTTTTTTGGTTGATTACAAAAGATATACTTTGATTTTGTGTTCTGATACAGAGGGTAGTAGAATCTGGGTTCATGCGAAGTTATATGGATTATGCGAGAATTTTGATAAATAGAATCAGTTTCCTATTTTAATAGAGATGACAAATATACACATATACCATTACTCATCCGTTATCTTTAAATGTGAAGCCCTTTTTATTTAATGGATATCAAATTAATGTTAATTATTTTCTTTTAAAAATTAAATATTTGATTGATCTAATTTATGCATACAATAACATATTTATTTATTTATTTTTATTTATTTATTTATTTATTTTTTTTTGAAGGGGACCAAATTTGCATTTACTCATTGTCCGTCGTTGCATCATAAAACGGGCCAGCAGCAAAAGATGAAACGTCACGTTTATTTGGGTTCATTCGTAAATTCATGGCCCATGGGCCGAAGACTCTAAAAATATCAAAACTATTCCATTTGATCAAAACCCTAGAGCCAGCCATCGGAGCAGCGCAGCAGAAGCAGAAGATCTGCGCGAGGGGGATTCTCACAAAATGGTTTGTTCGTCGATTCCGATTTCGCTATACGTTGATCTGTCGTATGAATTCCGTTTAACACAATCTTTTGTCCCCGCAGACTTTCAAGAGAAGGAATGGTGGACGCAACAAGCACGGCCGTGGTCACGTCAAGTTCATTCGTTGCTCTAACTGTGGTAAATGCTGTCCCAAGGTAATTCCGATCTTTCGAGAATCTGTCACTGTTGTTAGATCTCTATCACATATGCATTGAAATTACTTATTGTCGAATCGATAATTTCGATGATTCTGTTTGTTATATTAGATTCAAATCATGATTCTGTAATGCATCGGTTTGTAATTGACGCCAGATAGAAGTTATTATGATTACTAGGTTAAAGACCGAATCTGAGTTTGAAGACTTCGATTTAACCTCATATCATTGAATTCTTCTATCTGTTTTTTCATATGCTTGGGTTGCATCTACAATTGTGATTCATGATATAAACTATCAAATCCTGGATCTCTTTTCTTACCGAGTATATGATATATCAGGACAAAGCTATCAAGAGATTTCTTGTGAGGAACATAGTTGAGCAGGCTGCTGTTAGGGATGTTCAAGAAGCTTGTGCTTTTGAGCGTAAGTGTATTTTATTTTATTTTTTATATACTTATAACTATAATGAGAATAATGATTCTGATCTTTGTTTTTTTTTTTTTCAGAATACACACTTCCCAAATTGTATGTAAAAATGCAATACTGTGTGTCTTGTGCAATTCACTCAAAGGTTGTTAGGGTTCGATCAAGAGTTGATAGGAGAAACCGTGAGCCCCCAAAGAGATTCACTCGCCCAAGGGTATGTCATCTACTTTTTTATTCACTTTCATTACAATCTTGTAACATATTTTGATTTATTTTTGTCATATTCTAATACATTTAATTGAAGTTTAAGAATTAAGATATCTAATTTTATATTAACTTTTTGGTTTACAGGATGATCTTCCCAAGCCAGGTCAAGGTCAAGCACCCCGTGCTGGTGGAGCAGGTGGACCACCACCTGTCCGTACTTGAGAGTTATATTCTGATCACTGTAATATGAGCTCATTTTTGAATTGGTTATTATCATATGCTTTTATGTACCCTTGATTATGAATTCAACTTTGTACTAGATTCATGTTTTATTTTTGTATGTTTGGATTTTGCTCATTTGCATTTGATTTTAATTAGTCTGCTTTTGTTACATGGGAGTGATACTGGATAAGCTTTGTAGGGGTAATGAAATGTCAATCACATACAATCTGCTCTCTTTTAGTGAAAATGTTAGCAAAGTTGTAGTTTTTTTGTTGATATTGAAGTGTTTGATAAATACAACCTGTAAAGTTTTGTAAATGATTTAAAAGTTTTTTTGGTTGTTGTGGTTGATGTAGTATGAAATGAAAAAGAATTGTCTGTATGTGTCGACTATCAATAATTTATAGGCCTAGTAAAAATAAGATGAAAATTTACTCAAGCGAATATAAGGATTTTATACTCTAAATCTCGATGAATAATTGTTTTTTGGGATGAAAATGTTATTTAGGTAACTCTAACGAGTGCTATTTTGCAATCACTTATTTGGCAAGACAACAGATTCCTGCAAGACAAGATGTTTCCATGTTTTCACCAAAACGGTGAACCACCTTCAAATGAGCATGTTTTAATATAAATGTATTTAAAAAAAAAAAGAGTACATGCTAGTTCAACATTTGTGTGATTCCTCTAGCACAACACTTTCAAACCTTTTTGATTGTGATGGCGGTCCCAACACTAGAAAATATCACTTTACCATTCACACATAAAACTTGAGATACTAAATTGCCGGGTTTTGTATTATCGTATTATAATCCAAAGTAACATTTACCAACATTGTGTTTTTTAGACACATTTAGCAAATGTAGTAAAATTATAAATATCTTTTTATACCAAAATATATTAAGACTGTTAGGTATGGACAACGTCCACCAGGTCATTTTGCGTTATGAGGGCACAAACACCGCCCCCTTCACCGTTTTGCATGTTATAGACCTTGCCCTTTACCTCCTATTTACCACCACAACATCCTAAAAACGCCGTTTACTTCTTTTTTCTCCTAAAAATGTATGTGGGCGTTGCCTACACCTAACAACCTAAAGCATGATGGCATGATCATTACTATTTTTTTTTTTAATTTCTAATATTTTTTTGTTGGACTAACTACATAGAATACCCATTTGAATTGTTTATTGTTAAATAATGTATTGGATACATTTTTTTAATGTTTTAAACTATTTATTGTTAACCGAATGGTTAACAAATTGATAAAAATATATTTTTATGTTTTAAAATGTTTTTGGTAGAATCTTACGATTCAATTCAATCTTACAATTACAATATTGCAAAGCGGAAAACGATATTATATAAAATCTTAACTTGACAACCATGATACATATTAATTGCAAAATTAGACCTACTTCCAAGAACATGAGCAAGAGACAATTTGTTGGAGGAATTAGGGTTTATGTTGGAGACCTGGATACCCTTTGGATCGTGTGAACACTTTCCGCACTGATATATCTACCATATGTCTGTGTTGCAAGAAATTTAACCTAGGATAATCCAAGATGACATTTACGAATCTAGGCACATAAATCATAAGCCAAATTGTTAGAAGGATTCTATGTTCATTTGAAGAAAAAGAGAGCTAATCATTTTTCATGTGTATCTTCTCAAAGAGAATAGCAGTTTATTTATAATAAACGAGATTAGGGTTTGCCTCTTAGGGTTGGCCGTCATTGGTTGCTTTGGAAGCAAGTTAGGGAAATCTGGATTTTAATGAGGATTTAGGGTTGGCCGTCAGCGGGGGCTCTGTCCCTTGGACCCCGCTAGGGGCGCTGCCCCTAAACCCCGCCAAAGGGGCGCCGCCCCTTTGGAAACCCCGGGTCCAGGGGTGCAACCCCCGGACCCCCGATTTGTCATCGAACCAGCTTCTAATTCGATCTTATATATGCGTGCATTTCGCACAAACTCCTACATATATTAAAGTACAAATTATGAAGCCCCTTAGCTCACATGTTAGTTCCAATTACATAAAATGACATGGTGACATTAAAATCACCAACACCACTATATATAATTTTTTCAACAGTAAATTGGAAATTTACAAGTGGAGGTGGTTCACTGCTAATGCTCTTATAGACAATCTCGATGGAGCAATGAAATTTCTAAGTTTTATTCACTCCCTTGTTCATTCTCCCAAGAACAATATCCATGATTGATGTTTGTTGCTAACCCTAACTCCTTGAATTTGGTATTTATTCGACTGAGTTGAGTCATTTGATTTTTATGTAGTTTGTATCAAGATATTTTATCATTAATTTAGGTTATTATTTCAAATTACGTTTTTATGAAGTTTTTGGAGGTTTTGAGCTTTTATGTTCATGTGAGGTTTGGAGCTTAATGTTAATAAACTATTAATTTCTATTAGTGTTACTAAATACTTTTAATGGCATTCTTTTGCGTGTTAGCTACCAAGGGACTTTTAGTGACATTTTTTGGTTTTCAGTAGCAATTTTGTAACATCTTGTTTTCACTTTTAAATATTTATAAAACGTTATTATCTGTTTATTAAAATGACAGTAAAAATATATTACTTTTCAGTTAAAGTGATATAAAGGAAAGTTGTAGTATAAGTAAATACGAGATCGTGGATATAAAGTAAAAATATATTATTTTTTAGCCAACGTAATGTAAAGTAAAGTTATATTATACAAATACGAAACCATGAGTATAAAGAACATAAAAACGAAATTCGTATGAGAAAGTTATAGTCAATTAATTACGACCGAAAATATAACATTAATATATTCATAAAAAAACATAATATATATATATATATACACACACACACACACACACAAGTAAGTTAATACGAAAATAAATATCTTGCGAAAACACGAAAACACGAAAACATATTTTATTTTATAAAAAAAAACAAGTACTATAAAGATTAAATTTATTAGCTATAAATTAAAGATAATAAGTTTATATTGGATTGTGTTATGATAATATAGATTTAACGACGGTTTTAACAACTATTTTTTTTTCACGTCCTTAACCACTGTTAAATTCATGTTTTCATAATAAAAATGTCAAAAATCATGTTTTGCTAATATGAAACAATTTCTCATGTATCACCGATTATTTGGGGTGGCACAGTCTCATAGTTTTATCTTGTTTTCGCGTTTTTCGTAAATTATTTGCATTTTCGCATTAACCCTCCCATATATATATATATATATATATATATATATATATATATATATATATATATATATATATATATATATATATATATATATATATATATATATATATATATACTTGAAGCCGTTCTAAAACTATGAATATAATATATATGTATATAGAATAAAGATGATATAGTAGTGGATAAATTAATATATTGTGTTGAAGAAGAAAGAGGATAAGTGACTATAATTGTAGTTATAGTTTAAAGATTAGGTGGTCATATGTAATTCTACGTGTTAAACAAATATGGAATTCATACGTTTTCAATTTATTAAATGACTAGTTTATAACCCGTGGAAACCACGGGTGCGAAATTAATTACATTTTCATACTAAAATATCATAATTATTAATCAAATAATATAATTAAATTATTAATAAATAGTTATTTTATTTAGTTATGTAAAATTAAAATCGTTAATTCAAATAAGTATGTGAAATTAATTTTCAATACATATTATATAGTTTTTATTTGTGAAAAAAAAACGTTACGATATAATATAATGATATATTAAATTTATTGTAAAAATAAAACAACCCCAATATGTGAAGTAAATTAAAATAGGTAAATAAATGGAGATATTAAGTTGTTAAAATAAACGTATATTATAAAAAATAAGAAACTGTAAAAGAAAAATTATCAAAGTCTTATTAATAATAAGAAGAAAACATGTTATGAGGAATAATATATTATATACAAGTTACAAATTTCTAAAAACTTCTTTATAAACAACATTAGAATTTTATAAACAACATTAGAAAAAACCAAAAATAAAAGTTTAATAAAACATAATCACATTTCAATCAAATAAATCTTTTTTGGTTTTGATATCTATACATATTAATAATATTAATTTGCATATGACACTTTGTAGTAAATTTTTATGCTTATAGTAAATATTCCGATTCAAATAAGATATAATATACAAATTGGTTTTTTATCATGTTAGACTTTCTATTTATCATATAAATTAAAAATAGAATTAATATTAATAAGAAAACTAAATAAAATTGAATGGAGCCAAGATTTCTTTAATCCATCAAAAATAAAAGATAAAACAAATACAAAAGAAACAATAATAATTATATATCATATACTCCTTATAATATTAAAGTTCATTATTTTTTTTATCACATAAAAGCTACCAGCACTTCTCTTCAAGAACGCATAATACAGTCAAGTAACTGATGAAAGGATTTTCAAAAGCAAATAAAGACACGGTACCAACGAAGAGTCGTGCAACAGTGGCAGACGAGATTTCGAGTGTCCTAGAGGGTAGTGGCGCCGTATAAGTCTACCGGCGGAGCTTGATCGTAGGCTAACAGACGGAGGCAAAAAGTGTAGGCAATTGTAAGATGTATTTCAGTTTGGTTAGTCAGCGAGAGGCTGATAGCTGAAGAAGATGGTGAAAACAGACAATCGGGACTGAGAACGAAGAGGGATTAGAGCTTCATCACCGTATTTCAGCAAAAGGTTTGTAGCTTATTTGGATCTAGGGTTTTAACTTTCTGTAATAGTTTTTGATTTTAAAAAAATCTCACTACTCAGAGGATGGATTTTTTTGAAGGCAAAGGGAAGATGGAAAATTCAGAAGTGATTGATTTTAGAGTAATAAAATAAGTAATTGATTTCCTTATATATGGTTTGCTAAATTGAAGCCTGAAAATGAGGATTGATTGAAACAAATTGATTTGAAATGACACTTCAAATAAAATTGGAATATGAAAGAATGGTTTTTTTTTTTTTATTTTTTTATTTTTTTATTTTTTATTTTTATTTTGAATTGAAGCTTGAATTCAACACTTAGGTCTGCCACTTGTTTTTTAATAACGACACTTTTCTTAGCTCATATTCCAGAAACTGCTCCAAATCACATATTTATGCAATGTTGGTTTGGTTAAAAAACCCAAATTAATTATAATAATGAAGAAAGGAAGCAAGTGACATGTACATGTATAATAACAACTTGCATCTGGACAATTATAACTTTATGTGGAACCATGAGTAAGGACAATTTTGTAGCAGAGTCACTATTCTTCAACTTTGTGCAGACATATAAAGATGAACGAATTTTGCTTCTTAATGAGAAAATTGATCTTCTTATAACTTTAGTAGGGATGGAACTGATATTTAGTTATGAGTTTTCACTTCCATCTTTGTTCAAATCAAATAATTTAGGGATTTTTCTACATTTCATCATGTAATGTGACTTACAATTTGTTTGACTTTGACACACTAAAGCTAAAATGTACAAAAAAAAGGTTGTATTAAGAATTGAATGTGTAAAAAATATACTTAGATAATATGGATATTTGAGTGTGGTTTCTAAAATGAGAATGTCAATTTACATAATTTTACCTTTTTTAAATTTTTTTCAGGCTACATGAATGTTTAAAGGACATTTGTGCCATTTTCTTTAAGTTCCTTGGTTTTATGACTCCATTTCGTATCCTTCACATTCATTTTTCTTTAATTTTCAATATTGAAATTAGTTTTTATTTAGTAGTTCCATATTTATCCTTGAAATTCTTTTTCCTTCAATTAACAATATACAAGTATTTGTTTCCCTTTGACTTAGTATAGAACAAAAGATTTAATTAAGTTTACAGCAAAAAAGGTAAAAAAATTAACTCATTATCATAGTTTTGTGTAGAAGGTATTAGCAATTTGAGACATTAAATTTGTTATTTAGTCGTTGATATTTTTCTGTAAGTTTTGTCTATCTTATAATAGTAGGTTGTTGTGTGTTGGTGTTAAATGTTTACATTTCTTATGCATTTGTACTTCTTCAGAACATTACCATGTATTTTTTTATCTTGACATATAATTACTCTTTTGTCCCCAGAAAGCTGGAAATCCCAGGGGATTAAAAATTAAAAACAATATTTTTTTTTGATATTGCAATAAATCTGTAAATAATTTAAAACCATATATGTAGTATACCTGTTCGTCCATTAAAATAACTTGAATGGAGAAAAGTTTGTCTTTGTTATAGTAACATTCCAGTGTCCACAATCTGATAACACGAAGCTTCATAGTGAAGCTGTCCTTTAGGACATCAAGATCAGTTATGAAAGTTTAATCAGCAGTAGCAGCAACCATGTAGATGCAGAGATGTGGAAGAGAATTAGCCTCTGAAAGCTTTTTGAATACAGCAGTAAAGAAAACAACGACCATCAATTGATATTTGATGGTATTTATAGGTATAAATATAAAGTAATCATCAATTCTTTGCTAATTTTCAGGGATATCAATTATTTATACTCTTTATTCTTTATATTATTTGTATATCTCTATAAGTATAAAACGAATGTTTTTTAATGCAGGTCAGATTTTGGAGTATTAAAACTGATTTGCTGATTTCTTGGAATTGATATGATAATTTCAATGACTTACAGCAAAGAATGAGCGGGAAAATAAGCGAAATCGTATATGTGGTGGTGAATATTGGAATTAAAGAGGTTTAAAAGGGGTAAATTGGAATATCAATAGCTGATTTTTAGGGATATGATATATGTATCTGTATTATCTAAATTTCAATGAATGTAAATTTGTAAAATAGAAAAATATTTACTGAAATTTAGGACCTGATTTTATGGAATGAAATAGCTGATTTTAAATTTTGAATTTTGAATGAATTCTGGAAGTTTATTAGGGAGACACGTGGCATGTATACAGTTTGACACATGGCAGTTTTACATTCAACCTACTTATTTATTAGAAAGGGAGATACGTGTTAGTTTTCTAAGGCCTCAAGTTTTACTATAAATATGGACATCTCTTCATAATTTTAAATAATACTATTGAAACAAAGTTTTTAGAGAGAATAAATGATATTTTTGGAAGAGCACAATATTAAATAATAAGGCATCAAAGAATTATCGTAGAAACTATTCAACCATTCTATAATGAGGCACATACACCTATCGTATCAGGTGATTTATACTAACTCATTTATTATGTTATCTTCACTTATTTATTTGTATTATTTTCAATAGATACCATATTCGATAGAGTAAAATAAGTTAAAGGGATGGACTAATTGAGGAAATCGTTTGAGGAATCAGTTGGGGGGAAGACGATCATGATATGATGAGTGATCAAAAGTCTTCATATATAGGTATAGGTAAAAGGGATGGACTAACTGAGGATATCCCTCTTGCAATCAGTTAGAGGTAAGATAGTCATGACGCTAGTGATATTAGTCTTCCCTTGATCATGATGTGATGTGTCATCAATCCTCCTTAGTGTGTCCAATATGTGTGTGTGTGTGTGTCTCTCTCTCTATATATATATATATATATATATATATATATTTGAATTTATATGTTATTTGGAGGTATATGATTAATATAATGGATGAGTGTTGTGTAGGCCTACTAAGCATTTTTGCTTACCCATTGTTATTAATATTTTTCAGGATTAGTAGAGAAGAATCCAACTTGACTGCAGCAGCATCCACATTACAACTTTAAATCTACTTTGGAAATATAAAGTTTTCCTTTATTTACTCTCAATGACAATGATTTATGTAACACTCGAATGAATGATTTTATGAATAAATGTTTTATTATTAGCTTTTAATTGGGACCAAACAAAAGTTTTAATTTTTGCTATAAAAGAATCAAGGCATTATCAGTTGGTATCAGAGCTAGGTTTAAGGGATCTTGGTCACTCTTATTCATCCATGCTTGATCTTTTGAGCTTTTGGGACATGTTTAGGACTTAGGGTTTGGTATTGTGCTCATTGTAACCATGAAAAGGCATAAAGTTTGTCACTTTGTCATTTAAGATGTCTATTAGGTTCAGATCTGAGAATTGGATGTTTGGTCTTAAGGTATTAAGAACTTAATACGAAAGCTGACAAGCAAAATGATTACGTAGGGTGTAATCTTAACTACACAGCACGTAGCCTAGTTTAATCTCATTTTTTTTCTATCGGAAGGGTCTACGCAGTACGTAGAGCAAGAGTACACATGGTGTAACTCTAGAAGACCAACTTTTGGTCACGGTGGATGTTAGGTCAAGAGGGGTGGGTCCTAACCATGGAAGGGTAAAATGACCTTTTACCCAAGTAGGTTAATAAGAAACCAAGACTTGTGATCAGGGTTGTTACCTAATTCTAATTAGGCTTTATGATGTGTTATTCAATATGGGGAGTTCCAGTCTAGGCAGCTCGAGTGGGTGATTCATTATCTAACATCAGATTGAGGCGAGTCTACTTACTATACTCGTGGGTCGAAGACTCCAATGTCGGTCTACTGGTTTGTGGTAGTTATCTTTGTGACTATTGCATGTTTATATTAAGTTGGGCCCATTGTATGTTGGGTCGAGCCCAATATTTGTATGTTGGGTTGGGCTCATTTATTGTATGACGGGTCGGCCATTTGTATTCAGGGTTGGGCCCATTTGTTATTGGACTGGGCCTATTTGTTATTTGTTGGGTTGGGACGATTTACTTGTATGGGATGAGCCCATTTATATGGTATGTGGTATTTATTTGGGAACTCACTAAGCCTTGTGCATACGATTTTGTGGTTTTACATTTTGTGGTACTTCCAGTTCGAAAGGGAAGGGCCCGACATGATTGCATCACATCCACTACAGATTTCACACTTATAATTTGATGATACTCTGATGTTCCTCTTGAAACACTGTTGACATTAATGATCTTTTATGATGTGTGTGTGTATGTATATATATATATATATATATATATATATATATATATATATATATATATATTGAATGCTTTCCTATTTAAAAATGAAAAAATTTCTATAAGTTTTGGGAAGTTATAAGTTGTGATCGGAGCCTTGGTTTGAGGGATTTAGGCATACTCTTGGTGTGTCTGAACTCAAACCGAGTATTTGGTAATATTTCTGAAAATGGAAAATAAATTTTATAAAAAGATTCTATAAAGGAAAAAGGGGTGCGATGCGTGCATTCAGCCGAGCTCGAGTAAGTGACTCCCAAAATACTCATACCAATGTATTATTACTAGTATGCATAATATGTGAATTGCATAATAGAGTAGGGCGAATGGTACCTTCAATAATAATATGCTAGAATATTTGTATGATGCTTATAGCCTAGGAGTAATGGTTGGTATGTAATACTCGAGATTGATATCGAATCAATTAGTTTCTAAGTGTATGCTTTAAAAATTATATACGATTAATATCATATAGCCCTAAAATGATTGGTTTGGCTTTGTGTCATGTTCTTTGTTTGGTTGTGGGATTAGGGTAGAGTCATTATTTGACAATCTATGTGGTCCCATTTGTGTACAATTTGCATGCATAAAGCAACCAACAGTGTTGGTTAGGGTTCCTACAGTTGCAGAGGCAGGTGAGACGAAGATTCTTAAGAGAGCCTAGGAAATGTTAGAGTAGGGTACGTTGATGGGTTTTTGTAACACTCCAAAAATCAAATAAATTTTAAATTTTCAAAATCAACCATTAACCAACATTGTTTACAAAAGGAGTCATTGTTTTAAAAACATTATTTCAAATCAAAGTTTTCCCAAGACCCAGTGACATAAAACAGAAAGATGTGCACGTTCAAGCATTTGCTTTCCCACGATCCTCAAAAGTACCTGAAACCATAAACTAAAATTGTAAGCCAAAGCTTAGTGACTCCCACCCGGTTGCTGAGCCAAAAGACACTCACACAGTCACCCCACGCGACTTCCGAACGAAAACCTCGATTGACAAATATTACCCGAACCATCACGACACCAAACTCGATGCTAAACTGAACGCTACAGGACCAACTGTAGTATCATATCATACCCGGTCGCCAACAACCTACCATTTCCTGATTCCAACCATGTTGTGGCCCTCCCACAGATAGTACCATCCCGAGACATAAACACAAAGGTTGATCTAACATCACAATTAAATTCTTTCCCTTACTCTTGAACCCTACGATTAATGCCTCAGGCATATAGATACCCCAATTCTTATTCCATTGAAATGAAAAATCTTGCACAAAACACTCGCAATATCCGACTCAAGATCTTACCCAAAAATCAATACAATACCCAACTTATAACCCAAGGTCCACGAATCTGCACTTGCATTTCATACCACAACCTTCTGATTCCCGACGGCCCCTCGCTTGACCGATTAATAATATATCGCAAACCATCTTTGAGACTACCAGTCTCGCACCTAGTCCAACCACCAGGTTCCCAAGCGACCAGATAACAAGGCTACCTAGCTATAAACCCCTCTGCGTCACACACTGGCCTCCTACTTGACCCTGTAACACAGAATCCAAACCCTGAGCCAACGGTCTCTACTAGGCCCCCATCTGTATTGCCATAATCATATGGGGCTCACCTACGGGTCCCAACCGTCAAGAGCCACTCAGGCCCGACTCCGCCTCAGACTCCAATGGTCCTCAACCTAGAACATAGAATAATTCCTCGACAACCCCTGGTGGCGTGCCCAAGACACGAACTGATTCCTCTTCCATGTTCGTGACCATCCCTAATAATAGTCTACCTCATATTGATGAATACTATGATCCCATCGTAGTCTTACAACACTTCAAACCAACCATGGTTACCACCCATAGCGTTACCACGCTCAAACCATCACAATACCACACATCTTGTGCTGAATCCTGCAGCCATTCAGGAGTTCGGGTCACACATTCAACTCATGCAGCCAACACCACCATCTTCCTGCTACCGCTCCTCTCCTAGCAACGGTAGTGCTTGAACCCAACAGTTCTTCCATAGGCGACTGTCACTCCTATCTGAACAATTACCGAACCCTATCAACATTGGAAAACTAACTCGCTGAAACCTGACCAGAAACCTTCCCTACAATACCCCTGAAGCGATTTCAACTAAAACCAAAATAAAAACCGAACACATTGGAACCCGCTACACAATATACAACCCCTTATAACCCACTAATGATTCAAGGCATGCAAAAGACATAGAAAAATTCTCGAAGATATATCCCGAAAATAGCATATAATTAAACCAAAGATAACGCTTACCCAAACTAATAAAATTCCAAGCATCATAAATACTGATAACAATCGAAAAGAACGCAAAATATAACATACCCGCAAAATCACCTGCCAGAGAACGGACCTTTATTGTCTGACACTGCAATGACTGGCTCCACTTTGTTGGGGCTCCTGCCCTACCCTCATGACTATCAGAGACCCAAAAAATAACCAGAGCGGGTGCACTTACTGCTCCTTCCCTCCCCCTCGGATAGACGACCCTCTTGTGGCCCACCTGGTTGCAGAGAAAACATAACGGGATTGTCCCCTGAGGATAATCCCAACTGACATGATCAATCTTTCCACACTTGTAGCAACCCATACCCCTGGAACAACAAAGTCTATCGTTCAGTTTCTCGCACGTGATGCACTGACCCCGGACCTCTTGGCCTCTCAAACACTGATCAGAAGTCTTGGGTCTCTTCCCGGGACCCTCCACTACATGTACCTGATCTGACCCCCTCCTTCCCAGGTGCTCCAAATCAATCTCCTGCTCACGGAATAATAGTGTGCGAGCTCCAACAATAGCCATAACCTCAAAACGGATTGCACCCAATTTCTCATCCAAGATCTCCCAGATCCCCTCCTTGATCGCGCCAAAAATCACTGGAGTCCGCTCCAAAATACCGCGGATAATCTTCGACGAGATGAATTCCCGCATCTTCTCCCTAATCGACTCAGTACCCTCACCTGATCCGGAACCAGAACCTCAACCTCCTTCCTGGGAGCTCATCACCAAACTGAAATACCACATACAAAAGATCATAACATACTCAGGCATCCTCTTTCCATAAGCTTTTCAGATTCTCCAAGACTCTCCCTGATTCGAGTATGGATCTTGTGCTTTTAGTAGTATGGGCCCAATACTACCTTCCACACCTATCCATACTTTCCTTAAGAATCATCTCGAATCCTCTAAGTTACCTTCTCAATCTTATGCACCCAAAGACCCACTAAGAAGCACAACAAAACCCATTGAAGCAGTCCCTAGGATCTCCTAGGTTCTCGTCCTCACCCTGCCATCAGCTGCTGAAGAACTCCCCATTATGCCAGACACCCACCTCATGAATACTGTCATATTCACTTAGTATTTGAATCCCATCATGTAAGAGCTCCAAAAAGCATAAAGCAAGCAATATTCATGCAGTTGCACTCCAATCCATATAACTATCATAAAACATTCAACCCACACACCACCACTTATGCTAGAAATTCCACCCTTACTTATGGTTGCCTTATGCATGCAAATTATACACAGAACAAGATCAAATATACTGTCGAATAACAGACTCTATCCTAGAATCACAACTAGACAAGGAACAAGAAATAAGGACAAATCAATTATTCTAGGGCTATAAGATCCTAACCGTATATAATTTTTAAACCATACACTTAGCAATTACCGATTCCAATAGATATTCCCATCCCAGCATAACATCAAATACTCCCAAGGCTACAAGGCATTACATATCAGGCCAATCTATCCCAGACTAATCAACTCTAGCATGCAAGTCTATCAGCTTAAACAAAGGACATACATAGGCATCTCTCCTAGCATTCTATCATGCAAAAACTGAGCAGATCCTTAGCCTAACTAGCATGCGATTCACAAATTCATAAATCAAGTCATGTAAAATAACATATATGGGTATTTTGGGAAAACTTAGTTGGCATGCACCACACATTTTCTTATCTTAGAAAACTCTTTTCTTAAAATAATTTTCTTTTTTGAAAACTTTACCAAAACCACAGTTTGAGTGCAGACACACCTGAGAGTATGTCTGAATCCCGCAAACCAAGGCTCAAATACCAACTTGTAACGTCCCGAAAATCATGACATAAAAATTTCTATTTTTAGATTAATAAATCGTTAATACATCTCTTTCCCATGAAACCAAGGTAACCAAGAATTAGCAAAACATCATCAAATCAAAGTAATTCACAAAATGCATAAACATGTGGTGTGTGCCCTGTAATCGTCTCGAGCTATTTCCTTACAAAACTGAAGTACTTGAAGCATAAACTGAAAACTGTAAGCACAAAACTTAGTGAGTTCCCCAAAATACCATATAACATACAACCACAGAATATCATGTAACATACATATAGTTGCCATGGGCTCCCCTATGGTCTTGACCTGGAATGCCATAGACTCCCCCACATGGTCTGATATCCATCTGCCATGGGCTCCCCCATGGTCTCTACCCGGAATGCCATGGGCTCTCCCACATGGTTTGATATCCAAGTGCCACGGGCTCCCTCCGGGGTCTTCCATGCAAGTATCACAGAGACAACTAGCATACCACAAACACGTAATGGGTCGGCATTGCCTTCGACCCATGGATATAATAAGAAGACTCACCTCGATACGCTGCAAATCAGATAACACTGGGCTGCCAAACCGTAATCCCACACTAACAACAAATAAATACCAATTAATAATTAAGCCATAATCCATTAACCGCGACCTCAAATCATAAGTTCCGACTCCTAAGGTAAAAGACTACTTTACCCTTTCCTTAATGGGTCCAACCCAAACTTAGCCCAAGGCCCACTAATGGCCCAACAACGCAACTTGGTACGTGTGAAATATACTCGTTTTAATCCTACTATTTAATCACAAAATAAACACACGAAAGGCAGTGTACCTATTGATTAGAAATATAGTTCAAGCAAGTAGGGTATCGAACACAGGGAACAGTAACAATTATAATAAATACGATAATTACCTAAATAAAAACAAGTAATAAAAGGGGATTTTCTCTAGTTTTGCAAAACTAGAAACTTAAGCATTCAAATAACACTCAAACAAAAGACAATTACTCAACTAAAGAGAACAAAAAGACAACTGGATTCAATGATAAAAGAGACTTTTGTTCAGATTCGATTCACTTATTCCTATGGTTGATTTCATGGCAAGTGCAACGGATCAATATATTAGTGGTTACCAATTTCTAACGTGATTAGGTTCGTGTTCATTATTACTAATCCTTTAGCAAACAAGTTAATTCAAATAGTGATCAAGTGATTAAACTAACAAGTTTCCTAGTGTTCAGTTCGAATCAAGTAAGACTTGTAATGTTAGTTAACTAAATTTGTCAATTCAATCAACTCATATATGGTTGTTCATCACACATGCTCACACATTAATTTACTTATTTTCTAATTAACCCTAGGATCATGTTCACTAATACTAGGCATACAAATCTTGTTTTCACAAAACTATATGATTCAAGCGATTAAGAAGATGTTCATACAACTCAATAAACTTGATTATTAACAGAAAACAATTATCATTAACACATAAGGATCTTTAACAAGCTTAAAAAGATAAATAACCAAATCAAATTAATCCAAACCACTCAATCAAACCATATTCATAAGGTCATCTAGTCTAAACAGAAGTATAAAGCTTTTAGCTCATAACTACAACAAATATCATCATAAAATCGAAATCTAATGATTCAAACATGGTTCACACAAAAGATTAAGATAAAAGTAATGGTTGTTTGCCTTTGATCTCTTCGAAATTGGATTCTACGTTAAATTCTCTAAAACCAAAGCTCCCAAGAACCCTTCTGATCTTCCTAAGTCACCAAAAGTTTCCACAATGTGTCAGGGTTTCGGGGATAAATATATAGATTTCCAAAATTCAGCACCAACTCATCGAGTTCTTAGACACAACTCGACAAGTTTTTCACTTACTACGTGTGTACGACAAGACATTGTTGAATCGGGAACTTTATGACCAACTCATCGAGTTGATGGCTAAACCGTCGAGTTTTTCTTCTTTTAAGCCTTATTTCTTCAAACTTCAATTTCCAAGCTCCCAATTGCTAGTTCCGTTTCCTTTTTCGCCCGAGCATGTCTTCATTGCTGAAATTCAAATATCAAACTAATTAAGTACATTTTTTTTCCATAATATGGGATAAAATCAACATAAAATATTAAGATAATGCATTTTTATGACTAATTAAGCACATATCAAAATACATCACACTTGACTTTTGCTTGCCCCCAAGCAAAACTGAATTTTAGCACTAGCATCACATACGACAATCCCAATCAACCCCAACCATTATGCCAAGACCGCAACGCATGCATTTGTGTCTAAATTTTTTTTTTCCTAAGGACCCCCTAATTCTAAATACTAACAATCCTCATAAACACTCTCCCACTTCTTTTGAACAAAGCTCATTTTATGCATCCCTCTGAATCCATCCGCATAAAACTTTATTAACCTTAAGTCATTTTCGGTTAAACCCCCAAGCACACATACGGAAAAATAACCTAGAAAATAAAATTACAATAAAAAAATAACTTAATAACTTGAATCTTCAATAATTTGTAGCTTTTCTTCTTGATATTTCTTCTTTCTTTTCAAAGCTTTGTAGATTTTTTCTTTCAAACATTGCATCACTCTTTTTTTTTTCTTTTTCAATTTTTTTTCAAACTCACTTTTTTCACACAAACTAAAAACCTAGAAAAACATATGCTTACGCAAGGGGATTTACTTCATCCTTTATTGTTTAAGGCATTAGTCTCATGTGCAATGACTACTTAAGCTTTCCTGGATACATTTCTGGTACACTATGCTAAACATGTTGCGCCCCTCTAACTAAGCGAGGTTGTGTTTTTGTCTCATGATTTCACTAGAATAAAGGGGGCCACAAATGCATTATAACGTATATTGGCTTAACTAAACTTTTGGGTCCTCATAAAATCATCAAACACAATACTAGCATGGAATCTTAAATGCTTTACCAAATTTTTCTGAATTAATCCTAGTAATTTTTTTTGCTAATTTTTAAAATTATACCTAGGATTCTAATTTAAGTAATGTAACTAACCCCTACTCTAAACTTAATTTATGAAATGTCCCCATTGCATGTTATGCATGATAAAGAACATAAAAATAGAAAGAGAGAATTGGAACAAACTCCCCTGAGATAGAAGTTGCGAGGTTGATATTCATCATTTTAAAGCTCTATCTTCAGCTGACTTTAGGCATGGGAACAACTCATCCACGCCTTGGGTTTCATAAGGCTCATGTGATATAGCTCCAAATATAGAGGAAAAAGCTCTTGGAAATGCTAAAAAATGATGTTCAAGAATATAATCAATGCCCACGTCGAATGGAATAAAATCCTCGACTTGAAGATAAAAGAGTGAGAACTCGTCGAGTTCAGATGGAAATTTGTGAAGTTGAATCGTTATACTAGCATAATTCGCGCTTTTTCTCTTGGACTCGTCGAGTTCTATATGTGTACTCAACGAGTTTTCTTCGCTGTATGGACAAAAAATGCTTTCTGCTTCAGGTCCATTTTTGGGGTTTGAGGAGGGTATTAAGGCAACACTCCCATTTGTTTTTCCTTCAGTAAAAAGACTCTTTTCCAGCTGTTTTAATGTCGGACTCGTAATTGGACTAAAAACTCCTAATTTTCTCGTCTAGACATGACTTCTCACGTTATTTCCTTACGCTATATTTATGCACTCTGTCACACCCATAAAATTCATGAAAACTAAAAACTTTTTCCAATCATTCAAACCCATATTTATTACAAAATGTTTTCAAAATAGTTTCGTATCAGAGTATCCCAGAAATCAAAATCATAAAATGCAAGGAGGTGCACGATCAAGCCTTTTCCTTCCCGCGATCATCAGAAGTACCTGAAACAAAATCCAAAATTGTAAGCCTGAAACTTAGTGAGTTCCTCCAAAATACCAATGTCATACAAACCATAACCTTATCATAAGAAACAACATGCATATAGAGTGTACAATATGACTGGACCGCCCTCACCGGGCCTTCATTCTGTCTGGCCCACTCTCAGAACCTCCAGCATGTTTGGTCCGCCCTACCAGGCCTTCAGCCTGTCTAGACCATTCTTTGGGCCTTCATCCTGACTGGTATGCCCCATTGGGCCTGCAGTCTATCTGGGGCCGCCCTGGGTATGTTGGCCTACAACACAAAACATGCCCACCTCAACCCACCCCAAGCATACAATCAACACATAGATAACAATGCTAGCATATATAAATAGCCAAACCGATCTAACAGATTACTAATCATAGTATCATCCTATATATCAGGATACCGACCTAACAGGTCACTAAACATAGCATCTCCTATATACCAGGATACCGACCTAACAGGTCACTAAGCATATTATCATGTGAAAACCAGGATAACAATCCAAAAGAAGGGTCAACATTGGTGCCTTCAACCCTATTAATACAGTGAGGAAAACTCACCTCACAATGTCAAACTGAACTGAACTAAAAAAGTTCAAACTCCTGAAACACGACTCCAAACTCAAAAACCTACAACCACAATTAATCCAATTCCATAAATTCCCAAATTATCAAAATACCCTCAAAAGTCAAATCGGTCAACCCTTGGTCAAGGTCAAAGTCAACGGTCAAGGTCAACAGTCCATGTTGACCCAACTCGTCGAGTGCGGCTTACATACTCGTCAAGTTCCTTAAGAACTCAGAAAATCGCGAAACCCGATTCAACTCGCCGAGTTACCAAGTAACTCGTCGAGTCCATGCAACATCCAGACTATCGGGAAAAATCCTAAATTACTCGTCAAGTTATCTTACTAACTCGTTGAGTTCACTCAGAGCCCAGAAAGCGGGAAACCCTCATCCAACTCGTCGAGTTGTCTATGCAACTCCTCGAGTTCCTTCAGCCCTTTTCCCAGTCAGACTCTTTTAAGCGAAACCAAGGCTCCAAACTATAGATCTAGACTCCTAGGGTGTAGTTACCACGTAAAGTTGCTAAATTTACGTGCATGCAAGGCCTCAAGAGGTTAAAACACCCAAAACTAGCCTTAGGAAGAGGTTTAGGGCACGGAGAAGGGCCAAAGCTTGATAAAGCTTGAGTCTTTATGTCCATGAGGGCCTAGAATAGTCCATATTTTAACTCTTCACTTCAAAACATGCTCAATACCATAAATGCCTCAAGAACAAGCTAGAAATGACCCAAAATTCTTGAATGAAGAGATCTAACAAGAAAATGATCAAGTAATGACTTTTTACCTTCAAATGAATGCCAAAACGAAGTAGATGTTGGATCTATAAGCTCCTTATCGTTCAAAGCTTCTAAATCTTCAAGTCTCTTCAAGAAATGCACTAAACACACACTTTTAGCCTCACACACACACACACACAAAAAGTAGGTTAACTCGATTAGGGTTTGAATCTGGACGTGAAAAGTGGTAAGGAGGCTAGAGGGAAGGACTTAAGGTCCTTTAAATAGGGTGAAAACCCTAAAAATTAGGGTTTTCATGTCCAGCTGCGTGCCCAATTCCTCGTGGAACCATGCGATCTTCCTCTTCATGCATGGCCACCAGTAACTTAAGCGTAGATCCCAATAGATCTTGGTGGCCCCCGGGTGAATAGAAAAGCAAGACTTATGAGCCTCCTCTAATACAATCTGTCTGACCGCACCAGACATCGGAACCAAGACCCGGCCACAACGGGTCAACAATCCGCGACTATCCTGCACAAATCAGGCGTTCTTGCCCATGATCCTCTCGATTCTCCAACTTCCAGTTCTCCTATCGCATATGCTCTGGCCTAGCTTCCCTGATCAAGCTCATGAGTGGAGAATCCACAAATATCCTCATATACGTCGCTGGTACAGAAGATCTAGCCGCCTTGCAGCTCAGGGCGTCCGCAACCACATTCGCTTTACCCGGATGGCAAAGGATCTCGCAGTCATAATCCTTGACTACGTCCAGCCACCTGCGATGCCTCATGTTCAGGTTCGGCTGATCCATGATGTGTCTTAGACTCTTGTGGTCCATGCACATGGTACAGTAGACCCCGTAGAAATAATGTCTCCAAATCTTGAGAGTGAATACCACCGCTCCTAACTTCAGATCATGAGTGGGGTATCTCGTCTCGTACGGCTTCAGCTGCCACGAAGCATAGGCTATCACCCGTCCTCTCTACATGAGGACTGCTCCTAATCCGGTGATCGATACATCACAAAACACGACAAAATCCTCAACTCCATTGGGGTGTGTCAACATCGGCGCCTCGCAGAGTCGCTGTCGTAGAGTCTCAAATGTAGTCTGCTGCTCAGGACCCCACCGGAAATCCACCCCTTTCCTTGTCAGGCGAGTGACGGGTACTATAATCTTGGAGAAATTTTGTTTGAATCTCCGGTAGTACCCTGCCAATCCCAAAAAGCTCCTGATATCTGAGGGAGATTTCGGAACCTCCCACTTCATAACCACCTTGATCTTGGCTGGGTTGACCAAAATCTCCTCCTGGTTAACGAGGTGTCCAAGGAACTGAACCTATCGTAACCAAAACTCGCACTTCCAGAACTTGGCATACAACTGTTCCCGCCTCAAAACTCCCCATAGCTCACGGAGATGCTCCTCGTGCTGTTCTATGGTCTTGGAGTATACCAAGATGTCATCTATAAATACGATGAACGAGCGATTGAGCATTGGTCCGCATACCCGATTCATCAGGTCCATAAATACTGCTGGCACGTTGGTGAGCCCAAACGACATCACTGCGAACTCGTAATGTTCATAATGAGTCCGGAACGCAGTCTTCTCCACGTCCTCCTCCCTAACCCTGACCTGATGGTATCTAGACCTCAGGTCTCTCTTAGAGAACCAAGATGCTCCCTGTAACTGATCAAAAAGATCATCTATCCTCGGGAGTGGATAACGGTTCTTCACCGTTAACTTGTTCAACTCCCGGTAATCAATGCACATCCGGTGTGAACCATCCTTCTTCCTGACGAAGAGAATCGGTGCTCCCCATGGAGAATTTCTCGGACGGATGAATTGTTTGCCCAACAGTTCCTGTAGCTGAGATAACAACTCCTGCATCTTGGGTGGTGCCAATCGATATGGCGCCTTGGCGATAGGGGCCGCACCTGGCACTAGGTCGATCCCGAACTCGACCTGCTTCTCCAGAGGCACTCCGGGTAACTCCTCCAGAAACACGTCAATGAACTCTCTGACAACCGAAACGTCCGAAACTGAAACCTGATCCCTGACCCGCGTATCCACCATATATGCCAAGTAACATGCACACCCATGCTAAATGTACTGTCGAGCCCTGACAACTAAGCAAAACCTTGAACCAAATCTGGTGCCCTCACCGTAGATAACCAGTTCTCCCCCACTTGGGGTTTGAACTACCACCCACTGACCCTCGCAGTCGATCATGGCACCAAAACGACTAAGCCATTCCATACCCACAATCACACATACATCCCCCATGTGAATCAGAATCAAGTGTATCGGGAAGGATACCCCAAGGATCTCCAGAACGCAACCCCGATAGACGGAAGAAGCATAAATCCCGTGTCCGTTGGTAATAGAGACTCACAACAGACACTCTAGCTCTTCTACTGGCAAACTGAACTCTCTACTGAACGATCGAGAGACAAACGACCGAATCGCCCCCGATTCAAATAATACCAAAGCAGGCAAGGATTTCACTAAAAATGTACCTAATCATAGGTAAAAACATATAAGCATATAACAAATATAATCAACAAGATAAGGGATATAAACATACCAGCAACCACATCTGACATTATCCTGGCCTCCTCGACTGTAAGCTGTAAGGCGCATCCCTGAGCCTTCGGAAGCTCTGCTCTACCCTGACTCCCGCCATTAATCCTCAGTGTAGCTAGTGCTGGAGCCTGCGCCGGCCTGGCAGCAAAAAATGGACAGTTGGTCTTCACGTGATCAACCTGATCGTAGTGGTAGCAGATTCTCATATCCTGAACCGGGGCTGGCTGGCTGGCAGCAATCCATCGCAAAGTGCCCCTCCTTGCCACATTTGTGGCATGCACGACCAAATCTATAAACCCCTGAATGACCTTTCCCACACTTCCCACAAGTGCGAACGCATAGGCGCCTAGACTTAGAATTAGCAGTCTTGGGCCGCTTCGGTGCAGGCTGTGACTGCACCGGGGACTGCCTCTGCTCTCGTTACTGTAACTCAATCTCAGGATCATGCCGCCTAGAGGCCTCCTGTAACTCCAACAATGTATCATAATGCTAGGTAGCAACACACTGTCGGATGTTGGTCTTGAGCATGCTCATATAACGTGTCATCTGAGCCTGCTCGGAAGTAAACTCTAGGCAAAACATTACCCTCTTAGTGAACACACGAATGATATCCGTCACCGACTCAGTACCCTGTATCAAATCCAAAAAATCCTGTACCAACTGCTCCCGCTCAACCTGTAGGATATAGCGATCACCAGTATACGACCCTATCATCAACCTCCACCAGTCCTTTGCTTCGAACCTCAGCAGGTTCAAAGCACACCTGACCTTCTAGTCAACATGACATGAGCATGTGAAGAAACATCCCTCCACGTTAGATAGCCATCTCATGGCTATGATCGGGTCCTGAATCCCATCAAAAGTCGGGGGCTTCGTGTTACCGAAGTCCTGGTACTGAAAAGCCTGAATGGTCCCACTACCAGTGGCTGCTATAGCTGCGAAGGCTGCAGTGGCACCCATCTCAGCAAGGGATGCATAACGCTCATCAAAATACTCCACCATAGCGGTCTTGATAGACCCAAACATCTCTGAAAACTATGCCCGAAACAATGTAGCAACCTCATCATGAAGGATCTCTCGAATCCTGGCGTCCAACTCATCCGACCTCATCTGACCAATGACCTCGGGAACTGCTGCTACATCCTGACCTCCATCTCCTGATCCCGATCCAGATCCAGTCACAAATCTCCTCGTAATCACCATGCTGAAAATATACCAGAAAGATATCAGACATTCCATATAATAATTGGGGAACCAACTCCCAATAAATCCTTAGGGGTTGTCACATCCTTGCCACGCATATGGATCCTGTGCTTTCAGTTGTACGAGCCCATACTACCTTCCACACCCACCCATATTTTTCTCAAGTATCATCACAACGCCCTAACAATATACATAAGCATGGTGACCGCTCAATCCTCACTTCTAGAGGAAGGCTAACATCTCATAATTGGTCGACTGACCACTCACAACTCATCCATGAAAATTCCACCAACCCTGCAACACTCGTTTATGCTAGCCATACATAACTCTGGACCCCATATACATTCGAATAACTGATCCTACTCTAAGATCTTCATCAAACAAGAACAGGAAATAAGGCCAAACCAAACATTCTCAGGCTATAAGTTCTTAATTATGTACAACTATGATGCATACACTAAGCAAGTACAGTAATGATGTCAATTTCATATAAAGAAAATCCTAGGCTATGAGGCATCATATAATCAGGAAATTCTATCATGCAATTACTGAAGATCCCTAGCCTGTCACTAGCATGTTGTTCTAACATATCACAATATCAAATATCCGTAAGGGATTTTGGGGTCTACTTACTGGCTCTGGATGATCGTACACTTTGCATCCTCCTTTAGTATTTTGAAAATCATTTTGAAAATCTTTTCCTTAGTTTGATACTGGATTCACACGAGTGTTCCTCCAATTCACTCAAACTAAGGCTCTGATACCAACTTGTCACATCCATAAAATTCATGAAAATTTAAAACTTTTTCCAAGCATTCAAAACCATATTTTTTACAAAATGTTTTCAAAATAGTTTCATATCAGTGTATCATAGAAATCAAAATCATAAAATGCAAGGAGGTGCACGATCAAGCCTTCGCCTTCCTCGATCATTAGAAGTATTTGAAAAAAAATCCAAAACTATAAGCCTGAAGCTTAGTGAGCTCCCCCAAAATACCAACACCATACAAACCATAACCTTATCATAAGAAACAACATGCATATAGAGTCTACAGTATGACTGGACCGCCCTCATCGGGCCTTCAGTCTGTCTGGCCCACTCTTAGAACCTTCAGCATGTCTGGTTTGCCCTACCGGGGCTTCATCCTGTCTAGACCGTTCTCCGGGCCTTCGGTCTGACTGGTATTCCCCATTGGGCCTGCAGTCTATCCGGGACGCCCTGGGTATGTTGGCCTACAACACAAAGCAGATCCGCCTCAACCCACCCCCAAGCACAATTAACACATAGATAACAATGCTAGCATATATAAACAGTCATACCGATCTAACGGATCACTAATCATAGCATCATCCTATATACCAGGATACCGACCTAACAGGTTAATAAACATAGCATCATCCTATATATCCAGATACCGACCTAACAGGTCACTAAGCATATCATCATGTGAAAACCAGGATAACAATTCTAAAGAAGGGCCGACATTGGTGCCTTCGATGCTATTAGTACAGTGAGTGTTGGGAATTAGTGTTGCGTCATTGTGTTTTATTAAATATTCCATTTATGTAAACGGGCTTGGGCTTGTCCATCGTCATTTATTATTAGGGTTATAGTATTTAAGGTGCATGCATGCACCATGTTTTGTAACTTTGGAAATAATATTGTAACCCTACACGCCTCTACAATAGCAATTATTTATCAAGTTCTTCTGTGGCGTAACTTTGAATCGTTAAGCATATTTTGATTCATTGGTATCAGAGCGGGAAACTATGTAATCTATACGCATATCTTTTGTTGAAATAAGGTTTTTAGGGTTTTCGCTACTATTGGATCTGGTGTCAACCGTCATCATTGTTTGTTCATCTGTTGACGCTGATTTTGATCTTAATATTACCCTAATCTTGTTTACACATCTTATTCATACAATTTTTGTTCAATATACAAACATGCATTCAGACGATTCTCACGTTAACTCAATAAATATCTCAAGCGTCATTAGATCCATAACAAGGATTTCTATCCTATTCCCCAGTGAATATAAAGTTTGGGAACTGCATTTTGAAGATTATGTCCTTAGTCTGGAAGACAATGGCTATCTGATATGGGATGCCATCACATTTGGGGCGTTTGTTCATACTGGAACTAGAAGAGAAGTTAAAAATCATGCTGATTATAACAAGCTTCTTCTTAAAGTAAAGGATGTTCTACAAGATGAGAAGGAAAAGTTAATCAACAATGTCAAGGCAATGAGGATCATTAGGTTTGCCCTACCACCAGACACCTTTCGTTTGGTTAGTTCATACGATACATTAAAAGGTATATGGGACAGGCTTAAGGAATTGTACTCCACTGATGTTGATCTGGAGCATTCAACTCAAACGTTACTGTTGTCAGAGTTTGGAGCATTTCTGAAAAAGCCCGAAGAAAGCTTAGATCAGACCTTCAATTGATATAATCTTCTTCTCAGCATGATGATGAAACATAAAATTGGACGTGAGCTTATCGAGCAAAAAGTCACGTTCATGAATGGTATAAGGTATGAATGGAAAGTTGTTGTTTCTATAGTTAAAGCACATGAGTAGTTTAGGAACTACATGTTGGCTAAGCTGGTTGGTATCCTTCGGTCACATGAGGATGAAGTGACAAAAGAAGGAAAAATTGTTTCTGGAGTAGGTTCGCTGGCACTGGTAGCTAAGGGTAAGAAGGTTGTTGAATATGAGGATTCGAAGTTTGAGCTCTCAGATTGTGAACTTTCTAAAGAAGATTTTGCAATGATGGTGTCTAACCCAAGGAGGTTCTCAAAGAATAACTTCCATAGGAATAAGAATCGAAAATGGCATGGAAGCTACAACTCTGAGAAATTGAAAGAGGAGAATGCAAGCAATTCTAAGAAAAAAGAAGAAAAGAAATAAAAGAAGCTCATGGGTGATTCTAGCTATGATTGTAACTACTGTCATAGTAAAAATCACCTAGGCAAGGATTATATGTTGCAAAGGTTTAACGAGAAGAAGGAAGGAGAAGATGATGAGACTAACCATCTCCGAAAGCTCGAGGAGATAAAGAAGAAAAAGAATGTTGATAACTCTATGCCTGCTTTGATTGTGCATGAACACGATGCTGATGATGAGTTTGGCAGGGTTGAATTCTGGTCTACTGATTCCGAAGACGAGGAGGTTCGCAGGCCTACTCGGGGAAGAAGTTTCGATGCGAAGGAAGAAGATTTGCAGTTTGGAGGTAGATGCTTGATGATGATGAATGATGTGTTAGGATAGAGAGGATATGCTATTGATGGTGATCATGTTTCTCACAGCTGCTTCGTTGCAAAGACTGTTCCTGAGCAAATAAGCGAATGCGAGCAAGTCATCAACAAGGTTAACTCTATTCTCGAAACTCTAAATATTCCATTGTCTCGTTACGAAACTGAACTAAACGATTTAAGATTCACTTTTTCAAGTTTTAGTGACAATTTAAAAAGAACCCGTTTAACAAACTCTAACCTAACCGGTCAAATCAGCAGGGTTTCATCAAAGAGTAAGGAGAGACGCATATGTATAGAGAAGATTGAGTCCGATTTATCTAAGTCTAGGGATGAGTCAATTTATTACAAAGTGATAATTTGAGTCTTTTAAAACAGTGTAATATTTTTGTTTGATTGCCAAATGACTTTACTTCAATGTGACTCAGCTGCATCTTAATTGTGGGATTGGTGAGAAAATTCACAAAATGGTTTTACCTTTCCTCGAATTCAAAGAGGACGAAATTGATGCTGACTATTACAGGTGCGAATCCATTGTCTCATATGATGAAACTTCAGATGCGTACCGTATTGGACTAGACAAAATCAAATCATTCATTAAGTCCAAAGACCATAAAAACATTATCAAACAACTTTTGGATGAGAAAGACAAAGAGCAAATTAAATCCGAAACTATGCAGAAATTTAACTCTCTAAGCACTAAGTTGAATTCAGAAAACAAGCTTCATGTTGAAAACATTTCTAAATTTGAAGATGAAAGTGATATGAGTGAAATCTCTATGGAGGATGAGATTGGCTGTTCTGAGTTTGTTAAAAATGAACCTGTCCCTGTGAAAGTCCAAATTTCTAAGGATTCAGTTGAATTCGCACGTATTTCCAAAAACAAACCTGAAGTTTTAAAAGTGAAAGCAACAATTATTCCTAAATTCCATACTGTTCCTAACCAAGTTTTTGCAACAAAAGGACTTGAAAAAAACCAAACAGCTGAATAACATCCATGGTCGATGATGACAATAAAGATGAATGTGATGAGTATTTTTGGTATGCTCCAATCGACAATGCAGATGAAACCAAAGGTCTATCTGATATGACCTCATGGAGAACAAAGAGCAAATACATAGCAAAAACCCTAAATAAAGTCAATTCAAGCTACGAAAAGGGAAGTCCAAGTGGAACTAAGAGTGTTCCAGTTGATACATCGTCAAATCGGACCGAAACCCCTACCAGAAAGCCAAAACCTAGGGTCAATATTCACAAATCCTTAGAGGAATTCATAGCTCAAAAATGCCAAAGGAATGCTAGATATAACAAGAATCTTAAGGAAAGAAAGCAGTTATGGCAGTCTATGAATCCATATTTCATTTATAAGGAAATAGTCCATCCAAATGCGAAAGTCTCTTCATCTGTGAAACTTAAGACCTTTCAACAAAATCATGCACCTAAGGTCTCACATCAAAAATTTTCTCAAAAATCATCTTTTCAAAATCATGTGAAACCTATGCAGAAAACTAACTTTCACACCTTTTCTAACAAGAATGTTTTGCATTCAGTCAAGGCTTCGCAGGACGTGAAAGGCAACGGAGAGATGGTTTCAGAGTCTAAAGTTTCTCTAAAAAGATCTCAAGCTAACCTTAAGCAAGTTCAGAAAAGGCTGTTAAACAACAAATCCATAATAATCAAAAGAAACCATCCACCAAGGATGCGAATTTAAATGATAATAGGATTATTGTTTTTAAAATCACAAAGAAAGATAAAACAACCTTAATAAAATGAACATATCTGGTTGATCCTTCTATTTATTTTCCTATGAAAAACTCACGAGGGCCCAAACAACTTTGGGTTCCTAAATCTGCTTAACTTTCACAGGCAATGCGTGACGAGCAATTTGACTCAGAATGGTACATCGACAGTGGTTGCTTACGTCACATGACAGGAAGGAAGGAAGAGTTGCAAGAGTATAGAGAACTAAAAGACGGTGGAAGAGTGAAGTATGGAAATAACTCACTTAGAGAAATTAAAGGATATAGGATGATCACTAACGGAGAATTTTCGATAGGCAAAGTCGCGTATGTGGAAGGATTGCAGCACAACCTAATCAGTGTTTCACAACTGGTTGTTGGCACAGGATTGAAAGTTTCGTTTGACGATGAGGGTTTTGAAATCATCGCAAATAAATCAGAGAATGTTCTTCTAAAATCAAAACGCAAAGGCGAAATGTACCCATTGAACATGAATCCTACTCGAGGGAAGCTAGCCATTTGCCCGCTGACAAAAGCACCAATAGATGATAGTTGTATGTGGCATCGTAGACTTTCGCGCCTCAACTTCAAAGATATCAATAGGCTTGTTCTTGGTGATCACGTGTGAGGGCTTCCACTCTTGAAATACGACAAGGGCCATCTCTGTGTTGCATGCAAAATGGGGAAGCAAAGCAGGAAGAGTCATCCAACTGTAGTGAATACAAAAGTCATTGAGCCACTCAAACTTCTGCACATCGACCTCTGTGGTCCTTCTGCGATTGAAATTATTGGTGATAATAAGTATATTCTTGTTATTGTAGATGATTTTTCTCATTTCACATGGGTATACTTTCTTAAGAAGAAGTTTGAAGCCACTCCAAAGTTAAAAGACTTCATAAACCAGATTGAGTTACAATTGCGAAAGCTGGTTCGCAACATTCGCAGCGACAATGGGTTGGAATTCAAAAACCAAGTGTTTGAAGAATTTCTAACTACGAATGGAGTAACACATAAATTTTTTGCTCCTTATACTCCACAACAGAACGAAGTTGTTGAAAGGCAAAACCACTCACTGTGTGAAGCTGCAAGAACCATGCTTTCTTTTGCAAATTTGCATCTCTACTTCTGGACCGATGCGATAGGAACTGCATGCTTCACCCCAAACTGTTCAATCCTCAACAAGCGATTTTCTGTCACCACTTATGAAATCATAAACAAACAAAAACCTAACGTAAATTTTTTCCATGTGTTTGATTCCAGGTGTTTCATTTTCAACTCTAAAGAACAAATGAACAAATTCGATGCGAAAGCTGACGAAGGTATCTTTTTAGGATATTCGCTGACCAAAGCATATAGGGTTCTCAACAAAAGGTCCAAAAGGATTGAAAAAACCTACTATGTCACATTCGATGATAATTATCTAAAGAGGATTCTAAAAGCTCATAGCCAAACAAAGGAGAACTTTCCACAAGAGAATGCAACAACAATTCCTCTCTCTACTCTCTACGAAAAATTTCTGAATCTTTTCGACGAACCGGAAAAAGCGATTTCGTCTGAGTCCAAGGCAGATGAAAACAAGGGGAATGATTTGAACAAAATCATAGATGATGCTGCAAAAGAAATGGAACAGGAGAATCCCACTCTGAAAGACCATGAAGGTCCATCGCAATCTTCAGATGCGAATGCTATAGTCCAGGGGGAGGGTTCACCGTCAACCTCCTCACATAATACACCTATTCTGGGAGAGAACGAAACACATGATGTTATCTTAGAACCACCTTTCCAGGGAGAGAATTCGAATCCAGAAGATGGCGATCATACATCATTCGAGGGGGAAAATGGAAATGCGAATGATAATTCAGATATACAATCAGAATTGAAGAAGTGAATGCAGAATTGAATCCATCATATGATCTAAACTACCCTCCATTAGCTAAATGGACAAAAGACCATCCAAAATCTCAAGTCATTGGATATTCGTCTTCAAGTGTTCTTACAAGAGCTCAACAAAAGGCGAAGTGAACTGCACTATTCTCTAAAGTGGAATTTTGCAAGCTCAATTCGTTTATCTCCAAAATTGAACCTAAAAACATTCAGATTGCTCTTGATCCCTCAGATTGGGTGCAAGTTATGCAGAGGAGCTAAATGAGTTCGAACGAAACAAATTCTGGAGACTTATTCCCACTCCAAATGATGTTTCTATTGTTGGTCTAAAATGGGTATTTCACAACAAGTTAGACAAGTAAGGGAACGTTATACGAAACAAGGAATGATTGGTTGTCAAGGGATATTGCCAGGAAGAAGGTATCGACTACGAAGAAACCTTCGCACTAGTTGCAAGGTTGGAATCTATTCGTACATATTCTTGGCTTATGGAGCACACAAGAACTTTGAAGTATACCAGATGAATGTCAAATGTTCATTTTTAAATGGGGAACTTAAAGAAATAGTGTATTTGGAACAACCAATTGGGTTCATAAACAAAAAGTATCCCAATCACTGCTACATTATGGTCAAAGTGGTCTATGGTTTGAAGCAAGCTCCAAGAGCCTGGTACGAAACTCTTACTCGTTTTTTGAAACAGGCTATGTTTAAATAAGGTTCAGTCGAACCAACCTTCTTTCGCAAGAAAGATGGTGACCACTTTATGATCATCCAAATCTACATTGATGACATCATTTTCGGTTCCACTAACCCAAGCTTAGCCGCTGAGTTTCAAAAATTGATGGAAATGAAATTTGAGATGAGCTTTTTCCTTGGCTTGAACATAAGGAAAAGCCAGGAAGGAATCTTTATAAATCAGGAAGCTTATACGAAGACCTTACTTGCCAAGTTTTGAATGGTGGGAGACTCAAAGGTGAAAGTTCCAATGGCATTCGGAAAAAAACTAACTCCATCTCTGGAAAAACCGGTTGCAGATATGACACTTTATCGTCAAATGATAGGTTCTCTAATGCATCTAACTGCTAGTCGACCAAATATCATGTTTTCTGTTTGTTGTTGTGCCAGGTTTCAAGCTAATCCTCGAGAACCTCACATGGTCGCTGTCAAGAACATATTCAGGTATCTTAAACGAACATCTTCACTTGGAATATGGTACCCATCAAAGTCTGGCTTCTTTGTGTAAGCATTTTGGGATGCTAATCTTGGAAGATGCGGGTTAGACAGAAAGAGTACAACTGGAGGATGGCAATCTTTTGATGGCAAACTAGTCAGTTGGCAATCCAAAAAGCAAACCTGTGTTTCCTTATCAACATCCGAAGCCGAGTACATTGTTGCTGCCTCATGCACTTCCCAAATCATATGGATTCAAAGTCAACTTCATGACTATGGCCTAAACATAAAACCAATCCCGCTATATCGTGACTCCAGAAGTGCCAGATTATAAGAGCTTAGCATCGCATGCTAGTATAGACTCTTGATGCGTGAATAGGATTGCTTGATTATGTTCTGGTTAGATTTCCCTTTTGTCTGAATGCTACTTTCTTTGTGCTCTGTGGGACTCTGAGTGATGGGAGTTAGCCATTACGTGAATGCTTCAAGTCACATGTGACCAGGGTTGAATAATCTCAAAGTGCTGGATTTGGCCCTATTGCACAACTCTTGTTTGAGTCCAACCGTTGTAGGGAAGAGTCCTTTACTTGAAGGATTATCCGAGCCTCGTCACAGCTGATGGTATTCAGGTAGTGGCTAATTGGCATTGCAAGGATGCCTTCAGTAGCTGAGGACTAGGTTCGGGTTGGAGATTACCCTAGGGAAAGCCTAGATGAGAGTAGTGCTGGGAGCAATAATAGCAGTGAGAGGGACTTGGTGGAGTTGAGGTAAATCTTGAGGAAAGTACGGATAGATGTGGAAGGTAGTATGGGCTCGTACTACTGAAAACAGAGGATCCGTACTCGATTCAGGAGGGGCCAAGACAAAACCAGGGAACTTGTAATGTGTGTGTGATCCCTCGACAGTGATATGTGTTTTGATGATTGTTACTATATGCTTTCAGTATGGTGACATTGCGTGAGAGACCAGTGGGCGGATCAGGCGCCGGAGAGAGACAGGCTTGGGTTCGGAGACCGAGCAGCTCGAGGAGTGGATGAGAGAGTTTGTATCAGCTGAGATCACATGCAGTATTTTGGAATAGACTCCTGTGATCTTTGGCACGGTCAAGGAGGGAATTTTGGAGCTTTTGGATAGCCGCCTCGTGGCCTTTCGGTTCCCCAACCTACCACATACTGGGCCCCCGCCCGCTGCATCGGGACTTGCCCGACATCGGACTAACTCCGACATCCGGCCCCGGCTGGCATCGAGCCCCGCTCGGTATACAAATTTGTTTCTCTTAGTTCCCGCTTGTCTTTAGGCCTCGCCCGCTAAACACATAAAACCATATAACATAACACACAACGAGTAGCTATCACACTCTACTATACTCCTGATATAAGGCCTCGCCCCTGTCCAGCTACTAACGAGTCATGGAACCCTGTCTACGCTCCTGCTGATGGTGAGATACGGGTCCCCGCCCACACTCACCTCTCTCCTATCTCGGGCCTTGCCCCTGATCTGCTACTAAGGAGCTACGGAACCCCATCCATACTATGCTAATGGTGAGATACAGGACCTCGCCCACACTCACCTCCCTACCAGGCACATACAAGTATCACACAGACAACAAGTATAAACTATCATATAAACATTCCTCGAGCGCCCGCCCGACATCGGACCTTGATCCGAAATCACATTCTAGCATACAGTTCCTAGGGCTAACCCCAGGTCTTCCTACTCATAAACTACATGGGTCGGCATTGTGGCCGTAGACCCATTCACACAATGAGGAGACTCACATTGCACTGCTGAGACCTTGCTAATATCCCTCTGGCAGCTATCTGCTAATTCCCGATCTGCTGCTCCTTCGGCTCCCCGAGCTACCAAATATCACTTAGTCCAATACATTAATCCATCTTAGGGTAAAATGACAATTCTACCCCTAGTCCGACTTGGTCCATATCTAATGCCCAAAATTAAGGCCTAATACTAAGTAAGCTTCCTGAGCTCACTAGTAGCCCACTAATGGCCCAATTTGCTATATTGGGCCCAAAATATATTCTCTGGCCCACTAAGGCCCAAGGTCCAAAACATGGCCCAAACCGAGGCCTTATAACTCGAAGCCCAAACTGCCAGAGTACGTGGGGGCGTACACTCACGTACGCTAAGCATACTAGGCAAATGGTGCGTACACTGGGCGTACTGCCCCTGTTAAGACACTTTCCCATTAAGTGCTTAATACTCCACTCCAGAGGCTACCAACTCAGATCCAGGTCCTTTTCCATGTCTTAATCCATAAAGTCACTAACTTGGTGACTTGCAACCCACCAAACAAGCCCAAACTCAAAAGGTGGCAACATCCTTCCATAACAAGGGCTAAATATCATGCATGAACTCATTAGGACCATCAAGATTGAAACTTTACTACTTATGGGACACTTTTAGCTCTGAGGGTGGCAAAGCCAAGCTCAAAAACGAATTTGCACCAAAAAGGTCCATTCTTAGGACCAAAATAACCCCAAAACCACACTACACTAGATCTAAGCATTCTTAAGGAAAGTCATGAACTTTATACCTCCAAAGAGTTCCAAATGATGATGCTATTCCAGATCTATAAGCTCCAACTTCCCAAGTCCTTATTTGACAACTTCTTCTTTCCTCTTCCAAGCTTAAAACCACCAAGATGAGCTTCCCAAAGTCACGATTTCACAAAATGAAGGGTTGTGGCGTTCTAGTGTTTCTTTAAGGTTAGGGAGGCTGATAAGGAGGATAGGGTTTGAGCCATTATGTTCTTTATATAGTGGCTCACCCTAAAATTAGGGTTTAAGGACTCTGGGTGTACGTCTTCAACACCCGCAATCACTTTGACATGTTACGCTGGGCATACCCAGCTAAACACACGCGTGCACTTCATGCATGCAAGGGACTGCCTTGCCAACTTTTCCATTAAGGGACCATAAATGTTAACAACTTTAAAATGCTATAACTCCTTCATTCTAAGTTCATTTCCGACAAACTTCATATCCACGAAAAGGTGGCGAGAATCCATACGCTTCTAGCGACACACCCCGACCCAAAACTTCTCGAATAAAACTCTGAATCCTTGAAAGGCCAAAACGCCCTTAGCCTTGGCCTCTGAAATCCATAAATGAATACTTTAAGAACAAGGTGTTACAGTTATGAAATCAAAGGTCATTAGAATATGACCATTTGAGTTATTGTTGTTGCAAAAGTGAAAACCTTATCTTGAGTTGAGTCTACAAACCAAATTCAATAAAGAGTAAGATTCTGCAATGAGAATTGATTTTTCTCAGAGATTAGAACCGAAGGCCCAATAGAGAATGAAGAGCGAGTGAAGATTTGAGCACCTCCATTAATTAAGAAGTTTGAAGAGTTTGACATTCATTTAGTTAAAGGTCGTACATTTCAGATGATCATAAAAGAGGCACACGAGGACCCGAATGTTGTGACTGGTTCATTTCTCGTCAATTCTAAACCTGCTCATATCTTATTTGATTTTGATGCCTCAGATTCTTTTGTGTCTCATGAAATTCCACATCCTTTTCAAATTGCTTACTTTGCACTCACCCAACCGTTTCATATAAGTACCATGGAAAGTGTGTTATTACTTGTTGGTAAATTCTATAGAGATTATGTCATAGAAATTGGAGGTTATAGGTTTCTTGCTAACCTGATTCTTATCTCCTTGCCCAACTTTGAAATTATTCTCAGCATGAATTGGATGTCAAAGAACCACACAGAACTCTTGTGTTACGAAAACGTGGTGCGCATCCCTATCGAAGGGAATAATCTTATTTATGTCTACAGTAAACAAAGACTTAAAATCTTACAAATAATCTCTTTCCTAGAAACCCATAAACTTATATCGAAGGAGTATTTTACTTATCGAGCCTAGACAGTTAATATCTCAAAAGAGGAGAAGAAAATTTTAAATGATGTTCCCGAATATCCTGATATTTTCCCGGATGATTTGCCTGGACTTTCCCCGGATAGGCAAATAGAATTTTGAACTGGCTTTATGTCTAGTGCTGCTCCAATAGCCAAGGACTGCTAGACAGAATGATAGCGTTTGGGAAATTGTCGACTGACTAACTAGAGTGCATATTTTCTTGCCATACGTGAAACAGATCCAATAGAGAAATATGCACATGTATACTTGGATGAAATTGTTACGAGATATGGTGTGCTGCTAAAGATATTTCCGACCGTGATAGTAGCTACACTTCTCAATCTTGGGCAAGAATGCAATGTGAATTGGGATCTTGTGTCACTCTCAGCACAACGTATTATCCCCAGATAGATGGCAGAAGGATAGAACAATCCAGACAACGGAAAATATACTGATGGTATATGTAGCACTATATGGGCATAAATGTCGTACTCTATTATGTTGACATGATGTAAGACAGAAAGTCCTTGGTGGTCTTGAAATGATTCAAGACACCACTGGCAAGATTCAAATTGTACGAGAAAGAATGAAAGTGGCCCAAGATCGACAAAAGTATTATGCAGAAAGGAGGAAAAGACCCATAGAATTCCAGGTGGGTGATTTTCTAATGCTGAAGGTAACCCCATGGAAAAGCATTATACGATTTCGAAAGAAAGGAAAACTAAGTCCTAGATTTGTTGGTTCTTTCAAAATCCGGCAGAGAATTGGTAAACAAGCATACCGCTTGGAGTTACCTGAAGATTTGGCAGGTATTCATGATGTGTTTCATGTGAGTCATCTGCGTAAATTTTTAAGCATATATGATGAAACGGTTCCGTTATCCGAGGTGAAACTAGATAATAAGTTGAGCTATATAGAAGAGCCTGAAGAGATCGTAAATGAAAGAACGACTGAATTGCGTAACAAAGAAGTGGAGTTGGTGCTTGTCAAGAGGAAACACCATAGAGGCCCAAATTATACTTGGGAAAATAAGAATGAGATAAGAGAGAAATATCCCCATTTGTTTAAATCATTGTAATTTTAGGGACGAAATCCTTACAGGGAAGAGGTATTTGTAGCATACACTTCCAGTTATTGTGTTTTGTTAAAACATGAATATTATTAAATAATATATGATTTTGAGTATTGAGTTCTAACAAGATAGTTTTATGAAGAATTGAAGTAAAACTATGTTTAGAATCATTTGAGAAGTATTGGAAGTCTTATGAGATTCCAAACAAAAGTCAAATATTGAAATTTATGAAAATATAAAGTTGGAAATAAATAAAAGTAATGTTATTGAAAGTTGTAGATTATCTTGTTAGAAACGTTTAGGCAAAAACCTCATCGAAATCCGAGTTATAACGAAGAAGTTATGACTTATCGAAGATTTGCGACAAAACCAACAAAACACTATTTAGCGTACAAAGTGAGTTTTCGATAAACTACTTTTTAGCTTTAGTGATCTAAATGAAAGTCGTAGTATTCATTAAACCGAGAATTTTCATAAAAAAGAACGTCCAAATCTGACTTCGTATGAGGAAGTTATGATTTTTCTAAGTTTCGATATAGCGGTATACAACTAAAAACTCGAAATAAAGATCGAGTGATTTTTAGCCAACACAACCTAAAGGAGAATCGAAGGTCTTGTCAATAGTAGTGCAACGGTAAAAGACAGACGAAAATGGATGTCGGATGAAGAAGTTATGGATTTTTAACGGACTTTTGCTGTCTCGTACCGTTAAAAATATAATATTAAAAATAAATTCAAAATTAGCCGACAGAGTCTAAAGGAAAGTTGTAGAGAATAATTTCACCTACGCGTGGATATAAAGAACTTCGAAAACGGAGCTCGTATGCGAAAGTTATGAATTTTTAAAGTATATGGCCCAAATATATAAAACTAGTCCGAAGAGGTACGCCCCGCGTTGAGGTTTACGCCTAGTGTTCGCATGACAGGGCCTCGGATTGACCATGTCACCCATATTTGCATGTTAGCCATGTAGCAGACACGTCCGAGCCACATGCCCTTCCTTCTGTGAATCAGAAGCGTGTCTCGTACGCCCCGCGTACTGCGAGACTACCCCCCGCGTAGTAAGGAGCTTCAGACCCCTATAAAAGGCATGCGATACTGCCCGGTTTTGGTTGCCATATTTAAATCTCTTTCACTCTAAAACCCCTCTCAAGCCACTTTAAAACACCCTGAAGCCTAGGAAACATCCCCAACACCTGAAGCAAGTCCCGACGCCACGAAGACCCGAGAAAATAATATTTTCAAGTTGAAACTCTGCCTGCGCAAGGTCCGCCTTCAACAAAAATCCCCGGTTTTGTCAAAGAAAGTCATATTTAGAGGCGTAGTGCTGCCCAATTATCATTTTTATCAATTGATTAATTCACGGTGAGTTCAATATATAGGAACAATTTTATGTTATGTGTTATATATGCTATGTGCTTTTCCATGTTATTTTCCCGTGTTATTATTTCGTGCTATTTTGATAGCAAAGTCGTACATTTAACCATGTGATTAGTGAAAGGACTTAGATTCATAGTGGTATTGGTATGTAGCCTCTGGCCGTGTATAGCATGCCTCGTAAGAGAATGACTTCTACCCCTATAGCATTGGCAGAAGGTTCGATAGGGCTAAAAGCCTGAAATCTACCAAAATGTTTAATCAGAAATTATATGTCTTCTGTGCCATTTGGGCCGAAGCTTTATTAATGTATATCAAGTATGGAAATTTTTATGTCTCGTTGATTGTAAATCTTTGAATCAAATCATTAATTGATATGGAAAGCTTGTCACATGATTCACATATGCATTTGTTGCTCTTTGTTCCTTTTGCTTCTGTCATATTGATATATGTAACGTCCCAAAATTCACGCCCAAAAATTTCATTTTTGATTAATTAATTTATAAAACATTCATTAGAAAATATTGTATAAGCACGTCATCCCAAAACCATGTATCATATTTGAAACCCACAACCATGAACAAATGTCATATCGGAGTACAATCCCAGAAAACACCGTGCGGAAAATCAAATGTGTGTGTGATGCCATGCTACGCCGCCGGCTCCTTCCCCTTAGATGAAGAGGTACCTGAAACCAAAAACTGAAACCGTAAGCACAAAGCTTAGTGAGTTCCCCCATCATACCACATACCATACAATACCATCGATATCTTTCAACCGGTAATCATCATTGGTATCTTTCAACCGGTAATCATCATCGGTATCTTTCAACCGATAACTGGGGACTATTCCACCCCCTACCACTAGCATACAATAGCAAGATATATGCACACATTCAGACATGTCCGGGTACTGACCTACCCCTTGGTCCTAAGGACCACTATCAGGGAAACTATCCCTATCATGTAACATATCATACAAATATAAATCATAACCAAACGCATACCAGACCAAGATACATTATCACAAAGATAATTATCTTTTAAATACTCCTTAATGGTGGGCCGACATTGTGGCCTTAGACCCACCCCTACTAGAAGGTAACTCACCTCGTAGCTGCTGAACTGTGCGGGAATCCTCTGACTGCTGCCGCTGCTGCTCCGGAAATCCTCCGGCTATAATTCCCAAAAAACATTTAGTCAGAAACTGACATCTACCCTTAGGGTAAAATGACCATTTTACCCCTTGACCAAGTCAAAGTCAAAGTCAACTTCCAGTTGACCTGACTCGCTGAGTTGGCTCGCCAACTCGCCGAGTCCCTATCCTTCTATCAGACCTCATACCTGTCTCTACTCGTCGAGTTAGGCAATGAATCAATGAGTTTTCCTTCTAAATGAACACTGATTGAATCCACACCCGACTCACCGAGTAGTATGAACAACTCGTCGAGTTCATTATCAACTGATACTCATGTCCTGTCTTGACCCGCCGAGTTGTATGAACAACTCGTCGAGTTACTCTTCATCCTATGAACACGTTCTGTCCTTGACTTGCCGAGTTGTATGAACAACTCGCCGAGTACCATGAAGATTGCCTTGGACTCGCCGAGTCCATTCATGCACTTGCCGAGTACCATGAATTCCCAGAACACTTTGCTTAGTCCAGAACGTTGGGTCACTCCCTGGGACTCCTAAAACCCTTCCACACTCAACTAGTCCTTATGACCCTCACTGATATGGGACCAAAACCCTTGGACTCGCCGAGTCCAGGAAATGGACTCGCCGAGTCTATCACATTCCTTACTAAGAACTTCGATTTATGATGTACAACACTTAACCAAATTATAGATCTAGGCCCCTAAACTCTATCTAGCACATAAAGTTACAAACTTTACGTGCATGCATGGGACATTAGAGCTTAAAAGGCTCTAAAATGGTTCTTTTGTTGCATGGGGCCTTCCTTGGTGCAAAAAGCAACCTAGATCTGACTTGTGGGTCATAAAATGACATGATACAGAAACCCAAACCCCCAACCATGTTTGTAAACATGGTTGGCCACTAAAAATGGCTTATAAAAGCCCTAAATCACCTCAAAGAGGGATCTAACAAATGAATGAGCAAGGTTCAGACTTTATACCTTCCAAAGACTGCAAATGATGAACCAAACTCATATCCTTCAGTCCCCTCTTGATCCTTCTATGCTCTTCCTTCTTCCTTGAGGTCAAAACTCACAAGAATCACTCAAAAAGCCTTGAATCTACTCAAAAACGGATAGGGTTTGCTATGAGGAGTGTTTGGGAGCATAAAGGGGGGAAAGGAGGTTGCATAAGGTCGCTTAAATAGGGTGCAAACCCCTGGATTAGGGTTTTTGTCCAAACAGCGGCTACTCGCCGAGTCCAGGACCCGACTCGCCGAGTCTGCAGATCAAACCCCGCGCCTCATCCCGCTTCTACTCGGCGAGTCAGTCCTTCGACTCGTCGAGTCCATGGCTAAAATGCAAAAATAAATGAAGATTTAACAACAGAATACATACCAAGAACCATGTGCTACAGTATATATATATATATATATATATATATATATATATATATATATATATATATATATATATGGCATAATGTGAATTGTATCTATTTTTGAACTCACTAAGCATTACTGCTTATCCCTCTTAGTGGTTAACTATTGCAGGTAATAAGGATCCAGTATAGACACATACTGTTGGGATATTTAGAATAGTTAATAATATTACTTTTGTATTTAGTGATCGTGTATGTATAAAATTATAATTTCCTAGGTGGTTATGTAATATATTAAAACTTAGTCGGTTTGTATCCAATCTTTTGTAATTAAACTATCAATGTAAAATATTGTTTATAAATATGCATGTAGCATGTTTTGGAGTAACTTGGAGTAATAATGTTAAGTATGAAATAGGTCCTTTCAACTCCCAACTTAATAAACTTCCAATAAACTCAATGTTAATCCATCCGTTGCATTGAATATTTTCTTTGGACCAATTTGTGAAATTTTGTGCTTTGTTTCTAAAATTGGCCAGACGAGCTTGAATAGTAATCAGAAATGGATCGCACTTTGGAACTTTCTCCAAAGTTGGAGTCGTCACCCTATGTTTTGAAACATAATCTGGGAAAATAGGAGGCCACATCGTGGTAATGGTCAAACCACAGCTTGGTTCCTGTAACTCAGCTTGTTCTTGTTCTTCGCCTGACCCCTCTTCCAGCAACCTTTGCAGCTCCTCCAAGTCTCTTTCTGGATTAAATTCTTCATCTTTTAACTCTAGCTCTTGTAACTCACATTGCTCTTGTTTATTAGGCAAGATGTTATCTGTCACACCCCAAAACCGAGAACGGCGGAAACGTTCTGGGGCGGAGGACGTCATGTATAATATCAACAACAATGTAAAGTAGTAAACAAGCAACAACATCATCCATTGCATTAATAATATAATTTTAGTTACAAGTGTTTTCTTTCATAGTACAAGACATGATGATAACTTATCAAAAATAAAAGACGAGTCTTGACTGCTCCGTCTTCTCTAAAACCTTGTATCGGCACTTGTCTATTTGTAACCTGAGAATACAAGTTATTTTGAAAGTGTAGGTCAGCATTTAAGCTGGTGAATTCATAAGTATATAAGTGTTGTTGCCTTGTTGTGAAAATCTGTTATGAAGACCATGTAAATCTTTAAATGAAAATGTTGAGGTAAGTATGAAATCCCTAGAAAAACCCTTATTTTCTATAAGTATGAAATGTAGTCTTCTACCAAGACCCGAATGTTCTGTACGTATGCAGTGTAGTCTTCTACCAAGACTCGAATGTTTTGTAAGTATGAAGTGTAGTCTTCTACCAAGACCCGAATGTTTTGTAAGTAAGAAGTGTAGTCTTCTACCAAGACCCGAATGTTTTGTAAGTATGAAGTGTAGTCTTCTACCAAGACCCGAATGTTTTGTAAGTATGACGTGTAGTCTTCTACCAAGACCCGAATGTTTTGTAAGTATGACGTGTAGTCTTCTACCAAGACCCGAATGTTCTGTTTGTAAAATGATAGTTTTTCCTTTGTTTTCACTAGTACTAAAAGTGCTTAGTCTAACTCATCGTTTATGTGAATTGTATCACAAAATAAAGTAAACAGGAAAAATGTAATACTGTATGTGTTGTCACTGGGTACTAGGACCAACACAACATCGCATTAAGCGAAATGTATAACCTAATGAACATCCGAAGATTGTCCAATTGTCCTCTGTAGCAGCAGCAGGTGGGCGGAAGGGTTAGTCCCAAATCGATCTTCCTAATATAAGTAGTAACCTTAGACCTCCAAAGATGGTCATCGACCACTGGTGCTAATCAGTGGGGTTCGGAATGGTGAGTCCCGCCTAGATATCCCATTGAACCGGGATAGGAAAGATAATTTACACAGAAAGTACTAGTAAGTTATCCTCTTAGTTCTAAGTACAAGTATCCAGGTAAGTGAATACAGGATAATGCATCTATGTAAAAGTGTTCCTGGATGGCATTCATGTATGTGTGTCCATGTAACAGGTAAGTATATGTAAACATATTCATGTATCAGGTAAACATCTGTAAGTACTCATGTATCAGGTAATGTACTAGTATAGACTCATGAATGAACTGACTCTTGTGTGATTCCTTGTAATAGAAGTAATGTTTGATATCTTCAAATTATCCCTATGATAATCTACTGTAATATAACTGGATGATCATGTAGGTTTATACACTCTAACTACTCAAGGGTGTGGGAAACTAAATGAAAGATGTAAACTATAACATCAATACATATATAAGAATATAAGTGTATATGCATAGTCTAGTTCAAGAATGTAAAAATGGTTTTGTAAGACCTCTTATGGGTTTTAAACAACAATTAACAATGACTTGATGTCATTTTAATAAACATTTCAAAGGTAAAACATTTGGTAACAATGTGTTTTTAAGATGTAAAACCATTTCATGCATCACATTTTGTAGCATGTGAAATCCGTTAAATGACAAACATAGTTATAAAATACATATCAATGATTCAATAACATGTTTGTTTCTACTTGTATTACCCCCATTAAAGCATTTAAAATCATTTAAAATATTGATTAGGGGTATGAACTCACTTGATTGAAGTGGTTGATTTGAAGTAGTCGAGAGAAGAATCGAGCAGAACTTCGATAGGAAGAGTTGAAAACGCGGGAAATCTCGGGATTCTCGGGAATCTCGGGAACAAGAAACCTTCCTTCAGGACTTGAAGGTGAAAACCGGGGCTTTGGGAGTGTCTCGGGGGCTTAAACGCAGAGTTTCGGCGCGAGAAAGAAGGGAACTGAGCAATGGAACTCGGAGCCCTTGAAATCTATTTATAGGGGCATTTTTGGGGTGTGCCACGTCGTGGAAAGTGATGCCCACGTCGTGGGGAATCAAACCTATCCTCTTCCATTGATTGGACGCCCTCAGTCACTTGCCGGGTCGCGGCAAGCTTGTGCCACGTCGTGGGGCCTGACAGCCTCGGATTTTGGACCCCGAACTTGTAAAATCCATAACTTTCGCGTACGAGCTCCGTTTTCAACGTTCTTTATATGCACGCGTAGCTAAAAACATGATCTACAACTCTCGTTTAGACTTCATCGGCAAATTCTGACTTTATTTTTAATTATTTATTTTTAACGGGCCGGGACACGAAAAGTCCGTTAAAATTCCATAACTTCTTCATCCGATGTCCGTTTTCATCAGACTTTTCGCCATTGCGCTACTAATGTTGAGACCTTAGATTCTCATTTAGGTTGTTTTGGTCAAAAGTATCTCGAGCTCTATTTCGAGTTTTTAGCTGTCTACTGCTATACCCGAATCTTGGAAAAATCATAACTTTCTCATACGAAGTCAGATTTGGACGTTCTTTTTATGTACGCTCACGGTTTGAGGTTATCTATAACTTTCATTTAGATACTTAAGGCTATAAACTATTGTATTGAAACTTTGCGTTTTTCGTTTAATCGGTGTTGCCGATTTTGCCGAGAATCTTCGGTTGGTCATAACTTCTTCGTTATAACTCGGATTTTAGGGTTCTTTATATGTACGAAAACCTTGATACGATTCCTACTACTTTATTTAACCCAAATAAGATTTTAGGAAAGTTATATTTTGACCTAAATTTGATTGGTTTTACATTACATTGTCTCGAAATATCGGGTTGTCACATCATCCCCCCGTTAGAAGGAATTTCGTCCCGAAATTAGAATTTAAGCAAGGAAGTATGCACGAATGTTCGAGTCGTGAGGAGGAAACTTCTTAATCGGTTGGTTCTAGTGCACCTAAGTGATCACAGGTTCTCGGTTGGCATTCCAACGAAACTTCACTAACTAGCGATGGCGTTTCTTCGTTCGCTTGACCTCTCAGTCGAGGGTCACTACGGTTCTAATACGAAGGCGAGGATCTCGACGAGTGGAGTTGCAAGAGTCCTAACGGAAAGGTATGGTTTCACGATCGAGATGCGAAGAGTAGAAAGTACATTACTGAGTTCGCGGAGTAGGTCTAGTTTGTGTGAGGCACAGGACCGATTTTGATAAGAATCTCGGAGGTCCTGTCTAACTTGGATTTAGCTTTCCACGCTTTACGAAGCGTATTAATCCATTTCCAGAGTGAGTTATCCTAAAGAACTTGGTCACTCACTTGGAATCTCAAAGCTTCCTTTTCTTGCGTAACTTCCCAGTCAAAGGCCACCCCTTGCTGGGTCAAATTCGTACGAGTTTCTGTAGCTTGCGAGGAGTTCTGAATGAACTAAGGCGGTAGGTCAGTAAGACCTAGAATCTGGCGAAAAACTGTCGGCGTCTCTGGTGTCGATAAATGCTCAGCGGTTTTGACAAATTGAAAGAGTACTCAAAATTTCTCACATTACTAACAGTGTGTCCTAGAAATTTGACTCTTCAATTTCAAAACTCGTGCCTAGAGAACTTTGCTAAAAGTTCCTCTGTAGGAATGTTACCATGGGCTTTCTTCTTACTACGAGGGTAGATAAGTAAGTCATTACATGGAGAAATGATGACTGATCCCAGTAAGAAAGACGTAACTCTATTTATTTAGCTCATGAAAACTATGGGCGTATTGGTCATATCCGAAAGGTATCACTACGAACTCGAAGTGTACGCATCGAGTTCAGGAGATAGTCTTCCGGACATCCTCCCCTAACACTCGAACTGGTGATATTCGGATTCCAGATCCATTCCTGGAAGTAGTTTCTTTCCTTGCGTTTGCTCAACCATTTTGTCTACGCGAGGCAGAGATAATGATTTCTATGAAAATCTTGACGGAGTCCTCGATATCCGAGGCACATACGTTGCAATCTGTCGATCTCCGCGAGAATATGACTGGGGTTCTCTAGGGTGAGAAGCCTAGTCTTCTAATTCTCTTTCTGTGTAGTTCGTCAAGTGGTTTGTACTGTTCTGGTATCTCCGAGGGTGTTTAAACTATAGGGCGATCTGTTTTCGGGAGTCGTACTGGGTTCTAAGTTTGTTCACATGACGATGTGATTACTCGTAGGCTCAAGCAGTTCTCTGTCCTGAAGTTCATATTAGAACCCTTACCAGGTTCACCAATCATAGTCTCGGGTATACGAGTCCTATATAAATAAGCTTGAAACTGTGGGTCTTTGGATTGAACTCGACGTACTGCACGAGTGGTACTTCGGGAGGTTTGCTAAGTTTTTCTTCGGAAAGGATGAGAAACATGAGGTGCTCTATGCACGAGTACTTTGTTGTTCTGGAATGACGGTTTTGCTAGAAAGATGTTTTCGGAGGAATAGATGTACGTATGAAGCTGCTTTTGTGAGGATAGAACTGAATCAAGTAGTATGATAATGTCGTAATCATAAGGAAACTTAAAGACATTATATTTGAACAAAAGATGTTTACAGACAAAACAAATATGTGCAACCATGAACAGAGTTATAGTACTTTAAATTTACCACTAGACTATTGCTGCGAATAAGATATACTACAAAAGACAAGTATACGCAGCACGAGAATTCCTATACAAACAGGATCTCGCAAAAGGTAAGACTCTAGTTGCACTAGTTCTCGATAGTTTATAAGTCTGTTACAATGAAACGCCCAAATTACATTTAACGTGTTTCCGGAGTAGGCTCTCCTATAGCTGTGATCCTGAGAATTTAGATTGTTCATGTAAAGAGTACGACGATGTTCTTGAAAGTTTGACCTACATCCCTATGATGCAGTCCTAGTAATGAGTAGAGGTAAGTTCGTAGAATGGTCTCAAGACGTTTGTTGTATAAGTTGAGGTATCGTGGGTTGGTGAATAACAAAATCCAGCCACTGAAAGAGACTTGGAAATGTCTCCGTATCTAACTTGCTATGGTCCAATGACTTAACTAAAGCAGGTTTCAGATAGACTCCAATGAGAGTATGATAAGAGTACTTGAATGAAGGAAATGACACAAAAGTTAGCCGGCTGTCAATATCTTGGATATTTACGACGTAAAGGTTTAGGAAAATGACCTTGTAAAGGTCTTACATCATATCCATAGGAGATAGTTCCCGACAGCATAAAGACCTAACTAAAGTACTTACGGTACAAGATAATTTCATAGAAAATGCCACATCAGGCATAGACAGAAAAATACGATTCCTCTTTATAAGGAAATAAAGTAAAGCGTCTACTACTGGCGACGGTCCTCCCTCTGGTGAACGCTTAGTTCAGCCAATTGACGTTCCACGTCACGTAGGTGTCTTTCGCACACCATCTGGTGTACTCGGAGCCCTATGAATTCGGCTCGTGATTCAGTCAGTGCTTGTAGTAGGGTTTCATGGTTTCTCTCTGATCTCTCGTGAGCATCTTCTAGATGAATGGTGTGGAGGGTATGCATTCTAGCATAGGCGACTACTTCTGCAATCTGATGTAGGTTGTCCTGCCTTGAATCTCATTTCAGGCCAGTCTGCGGACCAAGATTGGCAAGACTCTATCTGCTGAGCCCCCATTGCTCAAGTCGTAAAAGCTTCGGTTGCCATCAAATAGCATAAACTGATCTTGTCCTTGGCTCCCTGTTTCCAAGCATTCCACTCACTCAGGGTCAGGCCATGAAAAGCCGGACGAGGGTTAGGAATTGGAAAGGAGATTCTTGGGGTAGGTTCTCAACCTCTGGTTCGGAGTTAGCATCATACGAAAAGTCTTCATCACGGTGATCATCCAAGGGAATATGATGATCATTCTCTAGTTCTTCTCCAAACCAACCAGCTATGACTTCATTCGGAAGATACTGGTTGTCAAGGGGATGGAGTCCAGCTATGATTTCTATGCGAGAATTTAGGGTAAGTGGATAATTATTAGACAAACTATCTAGATAATTATTTAGAAAACCTTCATTAGTTACATCGCTATTTGTGAAGTGCATACCAGCTATGTGTAATCTAAATAGGATAGACCTTCGAATAAGTGACCTTAATTCCAAATTCACACAGAATAGGGGTAAGGCAAAATTATCACAGATTCTAAGTCTATAACATCCTAATTACATATAGCCTTAGTGTATCCACTTAGCAACTATCAACTTAGTAATGAGGATCCCGTTTTAAATTCTCAAGTATAAAGTACTTATAGTAACACCAAATACTCCTATAGTATTTTAATTTTTAATGTTATGTTCTATTGTTCTCATTGTGGTAGGGTTGGTAAGATTTTAGCATTGTTGCAACCACACACTTAAACTTAGGCACATGCTAGTCAACCCTTGGATAATATAGGCGATCAGACTATATCTTCCCAGTTTTGACTATATGTCTCTAAGCCCACTTGTGTTGCCCAACAATCATAATTCTTTTGTACTGTCCTAGTGACACTGATTTTAGTATGAATGCAGCACATATACTTACTTAAATATTTTACTATTTAAAGTATAAACTCTTGGTCAGAGTATTTTTAATCCCTTATGTATTTATAGTTAGTATATCTTTTATGGGTTGATATACTTAATTCACTATAAACAATGCTCTGATACCAATCTGTCACACCCCAAAACCGAGAACGGCGGAAACGTTCTGGGGCGGAGGACGTCATGTATAATATCAACAACAATGTAAAGTAGTAAACAAGCAACAACATCATCCATTGCATTAATAATATAATTTTAGTTACAAGTGTTTTCTTTCATAGTACAAGACATGATGATAACTTATCAAAAATAAAAGACGAGTCTTGACTGCTCCGTCTTCTCTAAAACCTTGTATCGGCACTTGTCTATTTGTAACCTGAGAATACAAGTTATTTTGAAAGTGTAGGTCAGCATTTAAGCTGGTGAATTCATAAGTATATAAGTGTTGTTGCCTTGTTGTGAAAATCTGTTATGAAGACCATGTAAATCTTTAAATGAAAATGTTGAGGTAAGTATGAAATCCCTAGAAAAACCCTTATTTTCTATAAGTATGAAATGTAGTCTTCTACCAAGACCCGAATGTTCTGTACGTATGCAGTGTAGTCTTCTACCAAGACTCGAATGTTTTGTAAGTATGAAGTGTAGTCTTCTACCAAGACCCGAATGTTTTGTAAGTAAGAAGTGTAGTCTTCTACCAAGACCCGAATGTTTTGTAAGTATGAAGTGTAGTCTTCTACCAAGACCCGAATGTTTTGTAAGTATGACGTGTAGTCTTCTACCAAGACCCGAATGTTTTGTAAGTATGACGTGTAGTCTTCTACCAAGACCCGAATGTTCTGTTTGTAAAATGATAGTTTTTCCTTTGTTTTCACTAGTACTAAAAGTGCTTAGTCTAACTCATCGTTTATGTGAATTGTATCACAAAATAAAGTAAACAGGAAAAATGTAATACTGTATGTGTTGTCACTGGGTACTAGGACCAACACAACATCGCATTAAGCGAAATGTATAACCTAATGAACATCCGAAGATTGTCCAATTGTCCTCTGTAGCAGCAGCAGGTGGGCGGAAGGGTTAGTCCCAAATCGATCTTCCTAATATAAGTAGTAACCTTAGACCTCCAAAGATGGTCATCGACCACTGGTGCTAATCAGTGGGGTTCGGAATGGTGAGTCCCGCCTAGATATCCCATTGAACCGGGATAGGAAAGATAATTTACACAGAAAGTACTAGTAAGTTATCCTCTTAGTTCTAAGTACAAGTATCCAGGTAAGTGAATACAGGATAATGCATCTATGTAAAAGTGTTCCTGGATGGCATTCATGTATGTGTGTCCATGTAACAGGTAAGTATATGTAAACATATTCATGTATCAGGTAAACATCTGTAAGTACTCATGTATCAGGTAATGTACTAGTATAGACTCATGAATGAACTGACTCTTGTGTGATTCCTTGTAATAGAAGTAATGTTTGATATCTTCAAATTATCCCTATGATAATCTACTGTAATATAACTGGATGATCATGTAGGTTTATACACTCTAACTACTCAAGGGTGTGGGAAACTAAATGAAAGATGTAAACTATAACATCAATACATATATAAGAATATAAGTGTATATGCATAGTCTAGTTCAAGAATGTAAAAATGGTTTTGTAAGACCTCTTATGGGTTTTAAACAACAATTAACAATGACTTGATGTCATTTTAATAAACATTTCAAAGGTAAAACATTTGGTAACAATGTGTTTTTAAGATGTAAAACCATTTCATGCATCACATTTTGTAGCATGTGAAATCCGTTAAATGACAAACATAGTTATAAAATATATATCAATGATTCAATAACATGTTTGTTTCTACTTGTATTACCCCCATTAAAGCATTTAAAATCATTTAAAATATTGATTAGGGGTATGAACTCACTTGATTGAAGTGGTTGATTTGAAGTAGTCGAGAGAAGAATCGAGCAGAACTTCGATAGGAAGAGTTGAAAACGCGGGAAATCTCGGGATTCTCGGGAATCTCGGGAACAAGAAACCTTCCTTCAGGACTTGAAGGTGAAAACCGGGGCTTTGGGAGTGTCTCGGGGGCTTAAACGCAGAGTTTCGGCGCGAGAAAGAAGGGAACTGAGCAATGGAACTCGGAGCCCTTGAAATCTATTTATAGGGGCATTTTTGGGGTGTGCCACGTCGTGGAAAGTGATGCCCACGTCGTGGGGAATCAAACCTATCCTCTTCCATTGATTGGACGCCCTCAGTCACTTGCCGGGTCGCGGCAAGCTTGTGCCACGTCGTGGGGCCTGACAGCCTCGGATTTTGGACCCCGAACTTGTAAAATCCATAACTTTCGCGTACGAGCTCCGTTTTCAACGTTCTTTATATGCACGCGTAGCTAAAAACATGATCTACAACTCTCGTTTAGACTTCATTGGCAAATTCTGACTTTATTTTTAATTATTTATTTTTAACGGGCCGGGACACGAAAAGTCCGTTAAAATTCCATAACTTCTTCATCCGATGTCCGTTTTCGTCAGACTTTTCGCCATTCGCTACTAATGTTGAGACCTTAGATTCTCATTTAGGTTGTTTTGGTCAAAAGTATCTCGAGCTCTATTTCGAGTTTTTAGCTGTCTACTGCTATACCCGAATCTTGGAAAAATCATAACTTTCTCATACGAAGTCAGATTTGGACGTTCTTTTTATGTACGCTCACGGTTTGAGGTTATCTATAACTTTTATTTAGATACTTAAGGCTATAAACTATTGTATTGAAACTTTGCGTTTTTCGTTTAATCGGTGTTGCCGGTTTTGCCGAGAATCTTCGGTTGGTCATAACTTCTTCGTTATAACTCGGATTTTAGGGTTCTTTATATGTACGAAAACCTTGATACGATTCCTACTACTTTATTTAACCCATATAAGATTTTAGGAAAGTTATATTTTGACCTAAATTTGATTGGTTTTACATTACATTGTCTCGAAATATCGGGTTGTCACATCATCCCCCCGTTAGAAGGAATTTCGTCCCGAAATTAGAATTTAAGCAAGGAAGTATGCACGAATGTTCGAGTCGTGAGGAGGAAACTTCTTAATCGGTTGGTTCTAGTGCACCTAAGTGATCACGGGTTCTCGGTTGGCATTCCAACGAACCTTCACTAACTGGCGATGGCGTTTCTTCGTTCGCTTGACCTCTCAGTCGAGGGTCACTACGGTTCTAATACGAAGGCGAGGATCTCGACGAGTGGAGTTGCAAGAGTCCTAACGGAAAGGTATGGTTTCACGATCGAGATGCGAAGAGTAGAAAGTACATTACTGAGTTCGCGGAGTAGGTCTAGTTTATGTGAGGCACAGGACCGATTCTGATAAGAATCTCGGAGGTCCTGTCTAACTTGGATTTAGCTTTCCACGCTTTACGAAGCGTATTAATCCATTTCCAGAGTGAGTTATCCTAAAGAACTTGGTCACTCACTTGGAATCTCAAAGGTTCCTTTTCTTGCGTAACTTCCCAGTCAAAGGCCACCCCTTGCTGGGTCAAAGTCGTACGAGTTTCTGTAGCTTGCGAGGAGTTCTGAATGAACTAAGGCGGTAGGTCAGTAAGACCTAGAATCTGGCAAAAAACTGTCGGCGTCTCTGGTGTCGATAAATGCTCAGCGGTTTTGACAAATTGAAAGAGTACTCAAAATTTCTCACATTACTAACAGTGTTACTGTGACATCCCCAATTTCATGGCCAGAAAAGACCGATTTGTTTATGCTTTGTTTTTATAAAATCAGAGTAATCTTTTAATTAAAAGAGTTGCGGAATTTGTTCCCAAAATAAAATATGATAAAATTTATCAAAACGTTTCTCAAAGAGAATGTATTTTCATTAAATAATAAAACCTCGGGATGTCATGTTTGATACAGACCAAAAGCATAAACAATATAAAATAGACCTTACAATAGCTATTCAACTACTGATCTATAATCCAAAATCTCTCGTCAAGTCCGCCGACTTATATTCTCGTGTCATTACCTGTAATGAAAAGAAAACTGAGTGGGTCAGGCTTGGGAGCCTGGTGAGCATATAGGGTTTTCAACCCACAATAATACATTTATTATATTCAATTATCAAACAATCAAACCAAATACCCATCCCCATTATCTTCTTAAGGTTTCACCCTAAGAACCAACTATCCTTCATTCACTTATCCCTAAGGAATCGGCACGAAATCCATTGCTACCAAAGTTTATCTATCGAGTACTAAATCCATAGTTATCAGACGCTAACTCCATAGTCGTCGGGGTTTACTCAAGCGGCGCTAACTCCATAGTCACCAAGGTTCACTTAACAAGCGCTAACTCCATAGTCGCCAAGGTTTACTTAACAAGCGCTAACTCCATAGTCGCCAAGGTTCATCAAATAGGCACGAAGTCACATCGTCGCCAAGGTTTATACAATAGGCGCTAACTCCATAGTCACCAAGGTTTATCTAATAATAGGCGCTAACTCCATAGTCACCAAGGTTTATCTAACAGCAGGCGCTAACTCCATAGTCACCAAGGTTTATCTAACAGCAGGCGCTAACTCCATAGTCACCAAGGTTTATCTAACAGCAGGCGCTAACTCCATAGTCACCAACTATTCCATCTACCCATGTTCTACCCAACAATTTTGTAGATATAAATACTTACACAGTTTAAATCATTTAACACCTGTATAAAACTCCAAATTCCATGCCCATCTCAAATAGACAAATAACTTATAAACACATAGCACGTATTTCATAGCAAATACTTCATATTTACGTGTTAGAAGAAGGTAACTACACTCCCACACATATAAACAACAATATACTTAATACACTCAAACCATACTTGTATTATTATCGTGTTTATGAAAGGTAGTATACACTCACTTGATCAGAAGATGATCAGACAGCACTACGACTTGCAGAAGTAGTAATCCACCGCAGATCTGGAAGATCTCCACAAAAATCAAACTTCTCGCGGGCAGAGCTTCGGCTCGGGAACCGCACTTCTCGGGATCTCGGGATCTCGGGACTTGCCTCGGGACTAGAGAATAATACCGGGGCTTTGGGGTATTTCTGGCACGCAAAACGATGCAAAATGGGAGAGAGAAGAGAAGAAATTGGCAATTGGGTCGGCTGCCTTCGCATCCTATTTATAGGAGGCTGGAGCCTCGGAGTACGCGGGGCGTATGCCAGTACGCGGGGCGTACTGGTCCGAATGCGTCATGGCGTTCGTCATCCGAAGCCACTTGCTGCGAATGTCGACACTTCGGAGTACGCGGGGCGTACTCGAGTACGCGGCGCGTACCTCGGATCAGACCGGTGACTCCTTCGGATAATGCTTCCGAATTTCCTTTTAAATTTAAATACAAAATGATTAATAAACTTCGGAAATTCATATCTTCTTCATACGAACTCCGTTTTCGACGTTCTTTATATCCACGTGAAGGTGAGACTACGCTCTACAACTTTCGTTTAGACTCCGTCGGCTAATTTTGACTTTTATTTTTATTATTTATTTTTAATAGGCCGGGACAGAAACTTTCGTTAAAAATTCATAACTTCTTCGTTTGACGTCCGTTCTCGCCTAACTTTTTATCGCTTCGATACTAACAACGAGATCTTCGATTCTCGTTTAGATTGCTAAGGCTAAATATCGCTCTAACGTAAATTCACTTTTTACGTCGCGCTGTGTCGTGCCGGTTCTGTCGCGAAACTTCGACAGGTCATAACTTCTTTGTTATAACTCGGATTTTGGCGTTCTTTATATGCACGGAAACCTTGTAACATATACTACAACTTAGTTAGGATTATTCATTCTAAATAATCTTCTATCAAAAAGTCATTTTTGACTCTTATTGTCTCTAAATTGACTAGCCCTGATCTACGGGCGTTACAGTGTCCTAGAAATTTGACTCTTCAATTTCAAAACTCGTGCCTAGAGAACTTTGCTAAAATTTCCTCTGTAGGAATGTTATCATGGGCTTTCTTCTTACTACGAGGGTAGATAAGTAAGTCATTACATGGAGAAATGATGACTGATCCCAGTAAGAAAGACGTAACTCTATTTATTTAGCTCACGAAAACTATGGGCGTATTGGTCCTATCTGAAAGGTATCACTACGAACTCGAAGTGTCCGCATCGAGTTCAGGAGATAGTCTTCCGGACATCCTCCCCTAACACTCGAACTGGTGATATTCGGATTCCAGATCCATTCCTGGAAGTAGTTTCTTTCCTTGCGTTTGCTCAACCATTTTGTCTACGCGAGGCAGAGATAATGATTTCTATGAAAATCTTGACGGAGTCCTCGATATCCGAGGCACATACGTTGCAATCCGTAGATCTCCGCGAGAATATGACCGGGGTTCTCTAGGGTGAGAAGCCTAGTCTTCTAATTCTCTTTCTGTGTAGTTCGTCAAGTGGTTTGTACTGTTCTGGTATCTCCGAGGGTGTTTAAACTATAGGGCGATCTGTTTTCGGGAGTCGTACTGGGTTCTAAGTTTGTTCACATGACGATGTGATTACTCATAGGCTCAAGCAGTTCTCCGTCCTGAAGTTCATATTAGAACCCTTACCAGGTTCACCAATCATAGTCTCGGGTATACGAGTCCTATATAAATAAGCTTGAAACTGTGGGTCTTTGGATTGAACTCGACATACTGCACGAGTGGTACTTCGGGAGGTTTGCTAAGTTTTTCTTCGGAAAGGATGAGAAACATGAGGTGCTCTATGCACGAGTACTTTGTTGTTCTGGAATGACGGTTTTGCTAGAAAGACGATTTCGGAGGAATAGATGTACGTATGAAGCTGCTTTTGTGAGGATAGAACTGAATCAAGTAGTATGATAATGTCGTAATCATAAGGAAACTTAAAGACATTATATTTGAACAAAAGATGTTTACAGACAAAACAAATATGTGCAACCATGAACAGAGTTACAGTACTTTAAATTTACCACTAGACTATTGCTGCGAATAAGATATACTACAAAAGACAAGTATACGCAGCATGAGAATTCCTATACAAATAGGATCTCGCAAAAGGTAAGACTCTAGTTGCACTAGTTCTCGATAGTTTATAAGTCTGTTACAATGAAACGCCCAAATTACATTTAACGTGTTTCCGGAGTAGGCTCTCCTATAGCTGTGATCCTGAGAATTTAGATTGTTCATGTAAAGAGTACGACGATGTTCTCGAAAGTTTGACCTACATCCCTATGATGCAGTCCTAGTAATGAGTAGAGGTAAGTTCGTAGAATGGTCTCAAGACGTTTGTTGTATAAGTTGAGGTATCGTGGGTTGGTGAATAACAAAATCCAGCCACTGAAAGAGACTTGGAAATGTCTCCGTATCTAACTTGCTATGGTCCAATGACTTAACTAAAGCAGGTTTCAGATAGACTCCAATGAGAGTATGATAAGAGTACTTGAATGAAGGAAATGACACAAAAGTTAGCCGGCTGTCAATATCTTGGATATTTACGACGTAAAGGTTCAAGAAAATGACCTTGTAAAGGTCTTACATCATATCCATAGGAGATAGTTCCTGACAGCATAAAGACCTAACTAAAGTACTTACGGTACAAGATAATTTCATAGAAAATGCCACATCAGGCATAGACAGAAAAATATGATTCCTCTTTATAAGGAAATAAAGTAAAGCGTCTACTACTGGAGACGGTCCTCCCTCTGGTGAACGCTTAGTTCAGCCAATTGACGTTCCACGTCACGTAGGTGTCTTTCGCACACCATCTGGTGTACTCGGAGCCCTATGAATTCGGCTCGTGATTCAGTCAGTGCTTGTAGTAGGGTTTCATGGTTTCTCTCTGATCTCTCGTGAGCATCTTCTAGATGAATGGTGTGGAGGGTATGCATTCTAGCATAGGCGACTACTTCTATTTATAGTAGAGTTTCGGCGCGAGAAAGAAGGGAACTGAGCAATGGAACTCGGAGCCCTTGAAATCTATTTATAGGGGCATTTTTGGGGTGTGCCACGTCGTGGCAAGTGATGGACACATCGTGGGGAATCAAACCTATCCTCTTCCATTGATTGGACGCCCTCAGTCACTTGCCGGGTCGCGGCAAGCTTGTGCCACGTCGTGGGGCCTGACAGCCTCGGATTTTGGACCCCGAACTTGTAAAATCCATAACTTTCGCGTACGAGCTCCGTTTTCAACGTTCTTTATATGCACGCGTAGCTAAAAACATGATCTACAACTCTCGTTTAGACTTCATCGGCAAATTCTGACTTTATTTTTAATTATTTATTTTTAACGGGCCGGGACACGAAAAGTCCGTTAAAATTCCATAACTTCTTCATCCGATGTCCGTTTTCGTCAGACTTTTTGCCATTGCGCTACTAATGTTGAGACCTTAGATTCTCATTTAGGTTGTTTTGGTCAAAAGTATCTCGAGCTCTATTTCGAGTTTTTAGCTGTCTACTGCTATACCCGAATCTTGGAAAAATCATAACTTTCTCATACGAAGTCAGATTTGGACGTTCTTTTTATGTACGCTCACGGTTTGAGGTTATCTATAACTTTCATTTAGATACTTAAGGCTATAAACTATTGTATTGAAACTTTGCGTTTTTCGTTTAATTGGTGTTGCCGGTTTTGCCGAGAATCTTCGGTTGGTCATAACTTCTTCGTTATAACTCGGATTTTAGGGTTCTTTATATGTACGAAAACCTTGATACGATTCCTACTACTTTATTTAACCTAAATAAGATTTTAGGAAAGTTATATTTTGACCTAAATTTGATTGGTTTTACATTACATTGTCTCGAAATATCGGGTTGTCACATTATCTAACCATCTTCCAAATTTCTTCAAATCATCATCTGAGTCATACTCCTCATCTTCTTGCTCAATTTCCTTTACTACTTCCTCAAGAAAAGTATCAAGAGCATCTAGATTTGGAAAATACATAATAAAATTTAAAAATAAAAATTAAACTATATAAAAAAATTAATCAACAAATAAAATAAAAAAATGATAACAATTAGCAAATAAAATTAACTATTTAGAACCGTTCCCCGGCAACGGTGCCAAAAACTTGATGTGTGTTAAGCGAACTAGTTTTAATCCTAACAAACTCAAATAAAAACAAACACACACAGGCAATGTACCTATCGATAACGGTTTAGTTTAAGCAAGTAGGGTGTAACAGCTAAAATTAATACTAATATTATCTAAATAAAACAATTAATTAAAATGGGTGTTTCTCTCTAGTTTCGCAAGACTAGAAAACTTAAGTGAGCAAATAACACTGAAACAAAAGACAACTAAACAACTAAATAGAATAGAAGGTAACTAGATTCAATGATAAAAGAGACTTCTGTTTAGGTTCGACTCACTTATTCGTATGGTTGATTTCATTGCAAATGCAATGGATTAATATGTCACTGGCTACCGATTTCTAATGTGACTATATTCATGTTCACTATTACTAATCCTTAGCAAACTAGTTAATTCAAACAGTGACCAATTGATTAAACTAACGAGTTTCCTAGTTGTTCAATTCGGATCAAGTAAGACTTGTAGTATTAGCTAACTTAATTTGTCAAGTCAATTAACTCAAGTATGGTTGTTCATCATACATGCTTACACATTAACTTACTTATTTTATTAGTTAATCCTAGGTTCATATTCACTAATTCTAGGCATACAATATTGTTTTCACAAATCCATATGATTTAAACAATTAAGATGATGTTCATGCAACTCAATAACTTGATTATTAACATAAAATAATTATTGTTAACACATAAAACTAATCCATAAAATCAAACAACAATTAACAATCCAAAAATGAAATCTAATGATGTAAACATATTTTATGCAAAAGATTAAAAAAAATTATAGTGTTTATTGCCTTTGATCTCTTCTAGCTTGAATTCTCGAAAACCAGAGCTCGAAGAACCCTTTTGGTCTCCAAAAATCGTCCAAAGCTTCTAGAATTAGTTAGGGTTCTGAATGAAAGCATTTCTATATATAGATTCTGAAAACAGAGCCAACTCGACAAGTTTTTTGACCCAACTCATCGAGTTGGTCATTAAAATCCCATGTACGACAATTCAGCGTCAAGAATCACGAACTTTCTGATCAACTCACGAGTTGATGGAAAACTCGTCGAGTTCGATTGGAATCAACATTTTCTCAAAACACGAAAGTCGTCCGAAATTGTGTCCAGTTTTCAGAACATTTTTAATCTCGTTAATCGGAGTTACGGTACATGAGAAATGAATGTACCGTTGGATAAGTAGCTTCACTCTAAGCCCACATCCAAACAAGGAAAAGAGTCTAAAGCAAAATCTTAAATCCTAAGTCTATGCAACCTCAATCATGTGTAACCTTAAAGTATGCACTTTTCAATTATAGCCCTGTCAGTATAGGTTTTTAGTTTTTATAAGCTTAATTTTTATTTAATTGACGATCTTAGTCCTAAAGAAATGTCGGGGTTTACTCGCTTGTTATAGTTTTTGTTGTGTCATAAATACTCCTATAGTATTTAAATTTGTAGGTTTGATTCTAGTGTTACTTTGGTAAGTTTTTGACTTGTTGCTCACTACGACTATTCCTCGAAATACATTGGTCATATCTCGGATAAATATAGTTATTCCTGCTATATTCATCCTAGATCTGATTACATATTCCGAGGCCTAGTCATAGTGTCAAACTTGTCTTAATACTTTTGTATAGTTCTAACTATGACATTAAAATGTTGCAAGCATGTATTTGTACATTTATGAAACTAACATTTTAATTTAATGAAGTATGGTTGGTGTGAAAGCGTTTTGTCAGAGAGTTTTAGTCCCTTTGCATTTATAGTTTGTATATCTTATGTGGTTCGATATAGTTAGTTCACTATAGACAATGCTCTAATACTAATCTGCCACACCCCCAAACTAGAACGACGGAATCATTCGAGGGTGGATGACTTTATTTAGTATCATTATAGTTGAGTAAATTGTAAAGAAAGCAAACACAACCATCATAAATATAATTTAAAAAGTTACATTGTTGATTTTAATACATGTTTCAAAAGAAATTACATTATGATGATATAATAAGTTTGAAATTGACGCCTTAGCGTCCCTTCCCCAAAAACTATTGTTTACTTGTATTACTGAATCCCTGAGAAACACAAGTAGTTTTAAAAAAGTGTCAACAATTAAGTTGGTGAGTTCATAAGCGTTTTTGTATAAGAATTGTATGCCTTTTTGTATAAAGTAACTGTGTTTGTATCTAGAAAATCCAATATTTTCCATAAATGAATAGTAGTTTTAAAAGTTCCCAAAAACCAGAATGCATAAGTATTCTCCATACCTAAAATAGTGTAAGTAGATTTATATGTATATATAACCACTAAGGCGTTTGATAGTCCCGTAAATCAAATGTTTTAATACTTCAAGTGAGTTTTGTAACCGTACTATTGACCCAGACTGTCTGTCACAACGTTCTTCAGGCGTTGGAATGATATGCCGTTTGTCACCCCAGACCTGTCGGTCCAACTGTAGCTAGCAGTTTAGGTGCGGGATTGTTAATCCCGTATAGATCTATACACAAGTATCACACTCTCCCAATAGGAGATTATGGTTTATAACACAGGACTTGAAATGCGTACTTGAAAGTACGTGAAGTTAAATGTCTCACAAAAGTTAGAATCAAATAGATTTACGTATGAAAAGTCTATTTTTCTTGTAAATGTAAGTATTTCCTTTTTATAGTGTTTATAGAGTGTAAAATATCATGATTATCTCATAAAATATACCTATTATAGTTTTTCAAAAGTGTGTTTCATTTGAATGATAAACCTTAGTGTATTACCAACTTTGCATGTAAAGTGTAACATTTATAATAACGTTATTTTACTTATTTAACATTTATACACAAAATGTAGATAAAGCATTAGAAACTGTATGTAACAATTTGCATTTTAACATAAATTTTCCTTGCATTTCACTTGTATTCCCCCCCTAAAATATAGTAAAAACGTGAAAATATTGGGGTATGAACTCACCTGGTAAGTGTGATGATTTGGAGAAAACGAGACCTTTCTCAGGCAGCACTTTAACCCGAAAGTGGAAAATTTCTCGGGAGTTTCGGACCTTCGTCGGAGCTTGGATACATAACTGGGACGTCGAGATAGTTTCGGGAGGCTCAAGAGTGAGAAAATATGGGAGAAAGGTTGTGAATTGGCAAAAGAATTCGGAAGCCTCACACCCTTTATATAGGGGTGGAACTGACGCTCGTATGTTGGGTGTACGTCATGCATGACGCCTTCTTCGGACTCCAGAATTCGGATGGGACAGGCTAGAAGGTAGTAGGGAGACGTGGTCGATCCGAGGCCGCGCACTGAGTATGTTGGGCAAACCCTTGTACGCTAGAGCGTACTCCCCTCAGTTTGTGTGCCCCAATCTTCTAAAATGCGTAACTTTTGCATACGAGCTCCGTTTCAGACGTTCTTTATATCCACGCGTAGGTGAGAATATAATCTACAAGTTTCATTTAGACTTCGTTGGAAAATTTTGTCTTTATTTTTAATTATATATTTTTAATAGTCCGGGACAGGAAAAGACCGTTAAAAATTCATAACTTCTTCATCCGATGTCCGTTTTCGTCTGTATTTTTATCGTTGTATTACTATTGTCGAGATATTCAATTCTCGTTTACATTGTGCTGGCTAAATATTGCTCGATCTTTATTTCAAGTTTTTAGCCATCTACTGTTATTCCGAAACTTAGAAAAATCATAACTTCCTCATACGAAGTCAGATTTGGACGTTCTTTTTATGTACGTTCATGATTTAACACTGTTTTACCGGTTTTGACGCGGATCTTTGATTGGTCATAACTTCTTCGTTATAACTCGGATTTGAGTGTTCTTTATATTTCTAAGAACATTAACACGATATCTATCATTTTATGTATCCCAATTGAGACTTTTGAACATTTCATTTCTGACGCTATATTTATTTATTTATTTATTCAAAAATAGATCACAATACTTGACTTAGGTCATGACATTGACTTGAAATATCGGGTTGTCACATCATCCCCCCGTTAGAAAGAATTTTGTCTCTAAATTTATCCTAAGATAAGTATTTATGGACTAGGGAAAAGATGTGGGTATTTTTGTTTCATCTGATCTTCGCGCTCCCAGGTGTATTCAGGCCCTCACTTTGCATTCCAGCGGACCTTCACAATGGGTATGCGACTTTGTTTTGTTCTTTTAATTTCCATATCCATGATTTCTACTGGTTCTTCTACGAAGTGGAGACTCTCGTTGATTTCGATTTCTTCCAGAGGGACGACGAGGGTCTCATCGGACAAACATTTTTTTTTTAATTTGACACATGAAAGGTAGGATGTACGTTATTGAGTTCCTGCGGAAATCGAAGCTTGTAAGCTACCGGTCGATCCTGGAAAGGATCTCGAATGGTCTGATATACCTTGGATTTAGTTTCCCATATTTCCCAAAACGTATTAACCCCTTCGAGGGTGAGACCTTCAATAGTACCCGATCCTCAACCTGAAATTCCAAGGGCTTCCGTCTTTTGTCCGTATAACTCTTTTGTCTGTCTATTGAAGCTTTTAGTTGTTCCCAGATTTGGACAATCCTTTCGGTCGTTTCTTTTATGATTTCCGGCCCTGTGAGAGTGTTGTCAGGTATTTGTCCTCTAGCTAGTTACGTGTCACCCACTTCAGCCCATCACATAGGTGATCTACACTTGCGGCCATAGAGGGCTTCGAATGGAGCAACCTTGATGCTAGTGTGATAGCTATTGTTATATGAGAACTTGACTAGTGGTAAATGGGTATCCCATGCTTTACCAAAATCGATCACACAAGCTCTTACCATATCTTCCAAAGTTTGGATGGTCCTCTCACTCTGACCATCGGTTTGTGGATGATAAGCGGTACTTATGTCTAGTCTCGTCCCTAGAGATTTTTGTAGTGATTTCCAGAACCGTGAGGTGAATCTACTATGTCTGTCGGAGATAATGGATATTGGTACACCATGTAGTCGCACAATCTCTCTGATGTATGTTCAAGCTAGTTTCTCCATCTTGTCATTTTCGTTTATTGGTAGGAAGTGTGCGGATTTGGTTAATCTGTCGACGATCACCCAGATGGTGTCAAGTCCGCCTGCTGTTTTGGGTAACTTGGTTATGAAATCCATGGTTATCCGCTCCCACTTCCACTCGAGTATTTCAGGTTTTTGTAACAATCCCGAGGGTTTTTGGTACTTTACTTTGACTTTGACACAAGTTAGACACTTGCTTACATAGGCAGCAATTTCGACTTTCATGTTCGGCCACCAATACAATTTCTTGAGGTCTAGATACATCTTGTCTGAACCGGGATGCACGGAGTATCTAGTCTTATGAGCCTCATTCATGACAACGTCTATGAATCCACCAAACTTCGGTGTCCATATTCGATTCATGAAGTAACGAACTCCGTCACCCTTGACTTCAAGATTTTTATCCATTCCTCTTAAGGCTTCGCCAACCATGTTTTCTATTTTCAAGGCTTCCATTTGAGCTTCCTTGATTTGCGTGGACAGGTGTGAACAGATTGTCATGATTAAGGACTTCACTCGGCGACCCGAGTATTCCTTTCGACTGAGAGCATCAACTACTACATTAGCTTTTCCCAGATGATAACGAATCTCGCATTCATAATCGCTCAGTAGTTCAACCCATCGTCTCTATCTCATGTTAAGCTCTTTTTGGTTGAGAATGTGCTGAAGGCTCTTATGATCGGTGAAGATTGTGCATTTTGTGCCGTAGAGATAGTGCCTCCAGATCTTTAGGGTGAAAACGAATGCTCCCAGTTTCAAGTCGTGGGTAGTGTAGTTGACTTCATGCGTCTTGAGTTGTCTCGAGGCGTATGCGATGACCTTTCGTCGTTGCATTAGAACACATCCTAGACCTTGGTTTGATGTGTCGTAGTAGACCACAAAGTCTTCTGTTCCTTATGGCAGGGATAATATAGGTGCGTTGCATAAGGCTTGTTTCAGTGTTAGGAACGCAGCGTCTTGCTTTTCTCCCCAGTTGTAGGTTACACCCTTCTGAGTTAGGACGGTAAGTGGTTTGGCAATCTTTGAGAAGTTTTGTATGAATCTTCGGTAATAGCCAGCAAGGCCCAAGAATTGTCGGATTTCCGTTGGAGTTCTTGGAGCTGACCAGTTCTTGATTTCCTTGATTTTGGAAGGGTCCACGTGTATCCCTTCTTTGCTAACCACATTGTCACACCCCGAAACCGAAGGCGGAAACGTCTCGGGGCGGAGGTGACTTCATGTGAATATCATAACCAATTTACATAGTAAGCGAAGTAAAACACAAAACATTACATTACATAGATTTCATTACATTTGTTTAAAAGTAAAGTGATACGAGTTTCATAGATACATAAGTTTAACAAAAGAAAAACATGACTTCCATTTGCTCCGTCTTCTGCAAAAGGATGCGGGGTACCTGTCTAAGTAGAACCTGAGAATACAAGCATTTTAAAAATCAGCATAAAGCTGGTGAGTTCATAAGTGGTTTTGTTTTCTGAAAATGTATCCTTTCTGTTTTCCGAAAAAGTTTCACACCAAGAAAATCCCATATTTTCTTAAAAGTTGGTTACCAAATCCAAAATGTAATGTAAAAGATGTACACTGAAAACATGATTGTTCTTGTGAATTGTAAAGTTTAGTTATTTAAATTGTTACACGTTTCTGGTTACGTACTACTGTTACCCCAGGAAAATCCTATATTTTCCTAAATGTGTGTGAGAGGTTACCGAATCTGAAAGTAATGTACAAGTATCTACCATACTTAAAGTGTGTGCGTGGAGTCTCCTGAAAGTCTGATTACCTTTAAATGTACATTAGTTCTAACACATATTTAAAACTAATAAATAAGTGCAAGTGTTCATAATCTTGATTGCGAGTCCTTAACCATACTTCAGACTAGATATGACTCGGGCCGTGGTCAGTATCTTTTTATGACTTTTGTCACCCTTGAACCTTGCGGGTCGGCTGTAGCTAGCATCCAGGTGCGAGATAGTCAGTCCCATATAGATCTATAAACTCAAGTCACATTCTCCCTTCTGGAGATTCTGGTTACAGGGATAGTCCTCCACTCTCTCGTGCCAAGGGAAGTGTTATAAAGTACGTGTCTCCAATCTTTAAGATTACTCTTTACTCTCGCGTCTAGGGGAGTAGTATCTATAACTGACTAAGTTCTAATGATACATGTCCTTCACACTCGATCCTAAGGGGTGTTTTATTAAGGACAATACAATGTTCTATGACTTCTACAATGTTCTATGACTTCTATCAGTTAAAGTGTGAACATTCAATTGTGAAGTACAAAGTATAACACTATATAATAAGAATTAAATTAGGTTTGAAGAACAATTCCATAAGTAAAACCTTTTATTAATATGTTTTCAATTCTTAAAAGTGTGCGGATTATGAAACCATTTAAATGAAATAATGAATTTAAGTACAAGATATTCTTGTACTTTTGCTTGTATTCCCCCCTGAACACATTGAAAAACCATTGAAAAAGGGTAGGGGTATGAACTCACCGGACGAGGAAATGTGTCGACTGGGATGCTAAACGTCGGATCAAGACTTGAAAACGTGCGAGGTTCCTATGTAATGTCAAATGATACACAAATGTATCTAATTAGACTTTAAAACACTAATCAGATACGATTATACACTCCAAGACGCAAAAACACTTCAAATAAGTGTTTGGAGTGACCCGGGTGACGTTTCTGGACATGAATGGCTAGGATATGGAGTTTACTCTTCAAGAGTAAACTCTAAGGAGTGTTCACGGCCTTATACACCACATCCCCATGAGTTTACGGCCGTAAACTCATGGTGGGGTGTTCTTATGTACTAAATGGCCTTAATTCAAATGAGGGGTGTTGCTAGGTTTGGTTCTAGGGCATTTGAAAGGGACTAAATCAAACATATGGACTAACTGATGAGTTCACGACAGTAAAATAAGTGTTTACGGCTGTAAACTCTCACCCACATCATTCTTAAGTGTTTTGAAGTTCAATGATTTATCACAAGTGGTTCTACTCAATTTTACAAGCCAAGGAGTGAAATTTGGGCATCATTTGACATGATTTTAGGAGTTTACGGCCCATGACTCCCCTTATGGCCGTGAACTCCTTATAGGGGTGATTTCTTTATGTTTTAGGCTTCTAAGTTGCTCATGCTTGCTTCTAGATTTTATTCCAGGGCTTATGAGGTGTGTAAGTTGCATTTTAACACCCAAAAAGGAGTTTACTCCCCATGAAATGGTGTTTACGGCCCAAGATTGTTCTTGGGAAGTAAACTCATGCTTACTCCTCAAATGTTGAGTTTAAGGTGTCCTAAGTCCAATCCAATAAGTCCTTAAGCCATATCTAAGCTCTAATGGTGATTTGGAAGGGTTTTAAGGCTCAAAAACCCCATTTACATGTGTTCACGGCCTAAGATTGTTCCAGGGCCGTAAACACATGTTTATGGTCCTATTCCATGATTTGAACACGAAAATCAAGGCTAAGGATGTTATACTAGGAGCTAGGATGATTACCTTGGTGTTGTGAAGCTTGAAATGGATGATTTTTGGACCTAAGTCTTTGATTGAGGAGAGAGGTTAGAGAGAGAGTGAAAAGGCTCCAAATGAGTCATAATTCACTTTAAATATGGTTTGAATTTGGTACACGGTGGAATTTTACCCGATACTGATGTTAACCGAGGCTTTTGGCCGCACCCGATTAAGTTGTCATTACCCGATATGGTCGAAACTAATTTTTTTTTCTAATTACTAGTTTGGGACGTTTTCACATGTTTCCAACATGTTTGGATACTTACAAGGTCAAAATAAAAGTCTTAACTTAATTGACCTAGTTCAAAGACGAAATCGGAACAATTCGCTTAAGACGAGTTTTACGGAATGGGTTGCGGCGACGGAAGAACTTCGGGTTGTCACATTATCCCCCCGTTAAAGGGAATTCCGTCCCGAAATTCAAAGATTAAGATACAAGTTATGGAGAAAGACGCGGGTGTGTCTACTATATCGGGTGTTCGCGCTCCCAAGTGAATTCAGGTTCTCGCTTGGACTTTCAGCGAACCTTCACTAACGGGATATGGCTTTGTTTCGTACGTTTGATCTCTCGGTCTATGGTCTCGATTTGTTCAAGAGGGATTACTAGGGTTTCATTGGAAAAGTACTTCTAAAGATTCGAAACGTGGGAGACAGGATGGATGTTTCTAAGTTCTGAAGGTACTCGGAGTTCGAAGGCTATGGGGTTGATCCTAATGAGAATCTCAAAGGGTCTAATGTATCACTAGTTAAGCTTTCCGTGCTTTCCATAGTGTGTCATGTCCTTCCAGGGTGAGACCATTAACTGGACACGATCTCCAACCTGGAATTCCAGAGATTTCCATTGTATATTGGCTTAATTCTTATGTCGATCTACTAAAGCTTTCAATTGTTCTCGAGTCTAGATGATCTTTTCGACAGTTTCACGGATGATTTCAGAATTAGCGTGGGTACTACTGGGGAATCGACTCTTGGCTAGCTGCGTGTCTCCTACTTTGGCCTAACACGAGGGAATCTGTGCTTTTAACTGTAGAGGGTTCTAAATGGTGTAGTCTGGATACTGGTGTGATAACTGTTATTATACGAGGTCTCGATCAAAGATAAAGGGGTATCCCAAGTTGCTCAGTAATTCATGACACATGCCCCCAACATGTATTCCATGACCTGAATAACTCTCTCACTCTGTCCAATTGTCTGAGGATGATAAGTTGAACTCATGTCTAACTTGGTTCCGTTGAGATCTTGTCTCTCAAACTTCAGTGCAGGGACTGTTGCTCCAAGTTTTGGAAGGGATTTCCGAATGGGTCTGCAATAATAGTCGGTGAAACCCAAGAATTGACAGGTTTTCTATGGGTGTCTTCGGTGCCGACCAATTCTCTATTGCTTCGACCTTAGGAGGATTTACGCGTATGTCTTCATCGCTCACTACATGACCAAGGGAAAATGGTTTGACCGAAGGGTATCAATACGAACTCTTAGTGATCAAGATTAAGTTGATATGAGACTCGACTTGACGTTCGGAAGAAATTCTCGGGAGCTTTTTGGGAAGATATCGGGAATACTACTGTTTTCGGGGATGTTCTAGAGGTCTTTAACTTCTTGTTTCTTACTAATTGCACGGTCTAGGAATACCTAACACTCCGTTTTGCAGAGGTTTTCGAGCTTTGATACAGGGAATGATGCGAAGATTTGAGCTAAGCTCCACACCATATATCATGAGGGTCCGGTCAGAGGGAAAAATTGAGACGAATAGCTTTTTCATAACAAAGTGTATCAGTATGATCAGGACTCAACTGATACATGCCAAAGATAACATCAAAGTTTTTTTATTGAAACTGACATCAGGTCAACGAGGAAAGAATGATAACTCGAGGTAAGGATACAGTTTAGAGGTAAGTCGTTAGTGCACTCATTCTCACTGGTAACCATATTGACGAACGACCCTTTCATGACAAAGTATATCAGCATGGTGAAGGATTAACCAATCCATACCGATGATGACATCAAAGCTTCTTATAGTGATCAACATTAGATCGATTTGGAACGAGTGTTCATTTAAATCTAGCGTGCAACCTATGTACATATCGTTTGTGCTTTCTGTTTTACTGTTTTCCATTTCTACTGTAAATATCTTATTAAGTGATTGGGGGTTTTGTTTAAGTAAGTGGTTGAACTCATGACTCACGAAACTCCTCTTCGCACCACAATCAAAGAGTATGCATGCATAAGCGATATTGAGGAGAAACGTACCCATAACCACCGTGGGATTAGCTATTGCTTCGTTATGCCCTATTGCCAACACTCTTCCTATGCCGCCATCATTCCTTGAGTTAGGGCAATCAATATTGTAGTGCCCAACTTCACCACACCCATAACACGCCTGGCCCACACCGACTCCAGGAACTTGGGTGATTGGTTGTGTCGGTGCTTTACAGAAACGGGCAGTGTTTGCCCTTTCCTGTTGCAGTTATTACAGTGCATCACCCTCCAATTTCAGTTGTGATGGAAATTGCATTTGTTGCACTTTGGTAGGTTCCCAGCATATTGTTTTGCTGGTGTAGGGGTAATAGGAACAGTGATAGGAGTAGTAGCGGCATGGACTGCCACTATCTATTGTTTCTTGGAAGGTTCTTGTGAAGATTGAACCTTCCTTTTAAACCAAAACTTCTTGTTGTTGGTGGTGTTGGTACTGTTGTTGTTGTTGTTGCTCTCTATAGGTTGCTTCGGAACAGCAATCATGAATCCTTGGCAGACACCATGGTCAACGAGGGATTGTGCCAGATGTTTGGCACTATCGAAAGTAACTGGCTTGGAAGCTAGTACACTTCCTTGAATTTGGGGTGACAGTCCCCAGATATATCTCTCGATCTTCTTGCTCTCTAGATCAACCATTCCCAGGAAAAGTATTGCTAAGTCACTAAACCTATTGGTATAGGTTGTGATGTCCGAGCCTACCATAGTAAGGCCCCAAAGCTCTTGCTCGAGCTTCTGTACTTCGCCTCTCGGGTAGTACTCTTGCACGAGCATTTGTTTCAGGTTTTCCCATCCATGGAGTTAGCCACCACCAGATTTAGCGACTTAACGTGGCCATTCCACCACGTTAGGGCTCGTTTGGAGAAAGTACATGCAACAAATTTTACTTTGATCCCTTCTTGGCATGAGCATATCTCGAATACTGCTTCCGTTTTCTCTCTCCATTGGGATAGAGCCATAACTCCTCCAGTCCTATTAAAGGATATGGGCTTGCTGTTGGTGAAGTCCTTGTAAGTGCATTCCCCAGAAAGACCTTGGTGTTGGCCATTAGTAGAGCTATTTGTTCCTCCTCCCGACTCGTTGTTACTCATTTGTGCCATTGCTGCTGTAATAGCAGTTGTTATGGCAACCTGGAAAACAACATTGTCCATTGATGGGGGTGGTGCTGGAGGTGGTGTTGGTGTTCCTGTAGTATTGATGCGTCGGGGATTCCTTCTTGGCGGCATGATTCTGCCATACGTTAAAAGACAGATTCTTGATAAGTCTTCAGAAATGATAATGGAAAGTCTTAGTATTATGTGCTTTACATTCCGAACATTACCGAATTTGTACGTTAATTGCGAAATGGAAACTTACAATAATAAGTACATGATTTCCTTGGACTTGGTCGAACAAATCGTCTATGCGCGGTAGGGGATATCGGTTCTTGATTGTGAGCTTGTTTAGCTCTAGGTAGTCGATGCACATGCGAAAGGATCCATCCTTCTTCTTTAAGAATAGGACTGGTGCTCCCCAAGGTTAGAAGTTCGGCCTGATGAATCCTTTATTGAGTAGCTCGTTTAGTTGGCTGGATAATACCTGCATCTCTGTTGGGGCTAGACGGTACGACGATTTTGCTACTGGGGTAGCTCCGGGAATCAAGTCGATTCTGAACTCAACTTGAAGTTCTGGTGGAACTCTTGGAAGATCTTCAGGGAGGACGTCGGAAGCGTCACACCCTTTATATAGGGGAGAAAGTTTGTGAATTGTCAAAAGAATTCGGAAGCCTCGCACCATTTATATCAGGGTGGAACTGACCCTCGTACGTTGGGTGTATGTCATGCATGACGCCTTCTTCGGCCTCTAGAATTCGGATGGATCAGGCTAGAAGGTAGTAGGGAGACGTGGTCGATCCGAGGCCGCGCACTGAGTACGCTGGGTATACACTCGTACGCTATAACGTACTCCCCTCGGTTTGTGTGCCCCAATCTTCTAAAATGCATAACTTTCGCATACGAGCTCCGTTTTTGACGTTCTTTATATCCACGCATAGGTGAGAATATAATCTACAACTTTCATCTAGACTTTGTTGGCAAATTTCGACTTTATTTTTAATTATATATTTTTAATAGTCCGGGACAGGAAAATACCGTTAAAATTCATAACTTCTTCATCCGATGTTCGTTTTCGTCTGTATTTTTATCGTTGTATTACTATTGTCAAGATCTTCAATTCTTGTTTACGTTGTGCCGGCTAAATATCGCTCGATATTTATTTCGAGTTTTTAGTTGTCTACTGCTATTCCGAAACTTAGAAAAATCATAACTTCCTCATACAAAGTCAGATTCGGGCGTTCTTTTTATGTACGTTCATGGTTTAACCTAATCTAAGACTTTCATTTAGATTCTTAAGGCTAAAAAGTATTTTATTGAAATTTTACCTTTTACATTTAACACTGTTTTACCGGTTTTGATGCGGATCTTTGATTGGTCATAACTTCTTCGTTATAACTCGGATTTGAGTGTTCTTTATATTTCTGAGAACATTGACACGATATCTATAATTTTATGTATCCCAATTGAGACTTTTGAACATTTCATTTCTTACTCTATTTTTATTTATTTATTTATTCAAAAATAGATCACCATACTTGACTTAGGTCATTACATTGACTTGAAATATCGGGTTGTCACAGCGACCTCATGGAAAGATGCAGTCGTTGGAGATTCCCGTATGGAAATGGGAGGAGATTACCATAGACTTCATCACAAAATTGCCCCAGACTGCACGTGGAGTAGATTCATTTTTGGTCATCGTGGATCGATTGACCAAGAGAGCGCATTTTATCCCGATCTAGGAGAGTATCTCTGTGGAGAAGTTGGCGGAGGTATACATCAGGGAGGTTGTGGCACGACAAGGGGTGTCGGTTTCCATAGTTTCACATGGATGTCAGGTTTACTTCCAGATTTTGGAAGAGGTTCCATGACGAGTTGGGTACTCATCTCCATTTCAGCACAACCTTCCATCCGCAGACCGATGGTTAGAGCGAGTGGACCATTCTGACTCTAGAGGATATGTTGCAAGTGTGTGTTTTGGACTTTGGTGGGAGTTGGGATACGTGTCTTCTGTTAACGGGTTTTTCGTACAACAATAGTTATCACGTCACTATTTATCGACCTCCTTTTGAGATGCTTTATGGGAAGAAGTGTAGGACCACCAATATGTTGGGGTGAAGTCGGTCAGCAGGTTATAGGGAGTACCGAGGTGGTACTTAAGACTATCGAGTTGATCCAGCAAGTTTGGAGTAGGCTCCAGACAGCTCAGAGTCGACATAAAAGTTATGATGATAGACACCGATCAGACTTAGAGTTCTAGGTGGGGGATATGGTTCTCCTGAAGGTTTCACCTTGGAAAAGTGACATTTGATTCAGGAAGAGGGGAAATCTGGGCCCCAAGTATATTGGCCCTTTTAGGGTTTTGGAATGGGTGGGCAGGGTTTCATATCGCTTAGATCTTCCAAATGAGCTCGGTTAGCATGATCCATGTCTTTCGCTATGAAAGTGTTTAGTGGATGATTCTGTAGTGGTTCCATTGGAGGATATTCAGGTATATGACTGCCTAAACTACATTGAGAGACCGGTTGCGATTATTGACCAGAAGACGAAAACCTTGAGGAACAAGATTGTTGAGTTGGTGAAAGTTTAATGGCAACATCACAAGGGTTCTGAATGACATGGGAGCCTGAAGATGAGATGAAGGAGCACTATCTGAAGTTATTTGGAGCAACAGACTTCGAGGATGAAGTCTGATTCAAGTGGGGGAGAATTCTAACATTTGGATTTTGTAAGTTCCCTTTTTACCCCTTGCTAAACAAAAACCCTTGCATTTTGGTCCTCTGGCTAGTACGTGGGGCGTACTCTATGAGTACGCTTAGCGTACTAGTTGGACTTTGATCGCGGGCATGGACCACGTATGCTAGGCGTATATGGGTTACATTGGGTGTACGTTGGCTTCGTACAAACCCTAATTTTTAGGGTTTGTGCCCTATTTAAGCTTCTTTAACCCACCTCCTGGACATTTTAGACCAACCTCCATATCTTTAAAACCCTGATTTCATCCTTTAGCCTTTGTGTGGTGCTTTTGAGCTCTTGTAAAAAAACTTTTGGTGTGTTTTATGCATCTTGAAGTAGAAGAATCATTCTTTGGAGAGGAGCTTAGAGAACCAGATTTATCTTCTTCATTTCGTGAATTTTGAAGTATAAAGCCCATAACTTGTCAACTCCTTGTATAAATCTTCTTTTGGGCTTGTTTATGGCCATTTTAGTCCCTTTCGGTTTGTCCTTGTGAGCTAAGGTCGTTTTAGAAGCTTAACCTTTTAGATCTAGACATTTTAGGCGTCCCTTAAGCATAAAAATGCAAACTTTATGGTGTATATGGACACATGCATGTGTTAAGACCCTTGGTTAAGCTCTTTTGAGCTCTAGTGCCCCATTAGGCCATGCATGCATGTAAAGTTGCCAACTTTACGTGATAAATCATCTTTTTGGTCTAGATATGAGAGTATGGAGTAAGGGCTAAATGGATTAAGTGCTTTTTGACGTGGGGTGGCCAATTGGGGAGTACGCTGGCTTACAAGCTGGTATGCTACACGTACTAGGACCGGAGCATGTACGCTAAGCGTACGAGCTGAGTACTCCCAACGTACTGAGCAGGTGGGCTTTGGTTTTGGGCTTCTCGGTTTTGGGCCATGTGTGGACCTTAGGAGTTTAGGTCTTTGTTGGGCCATCAAATTTCTAGTTTGGACTCTTTTGGATGAAGGCCCACGAAAGGAGTTTTGGGCCCAATTTGGAAGATTGGGCCATAATTGGGCTTTAGGTGACTATTTTTGGAATTGGGCCTTTTTGAGTAATTGGGTTTGGCTTTGGCCTTGGTCCAAGTTAGGTAAAGGGTAAAATGGTTTTTTACCCTAATGTAGAAGCTTAGTATGAGTTGGGATCCAATTATTAATTGGATGTTATTTTATGATGATAGCGTGGGGATTTTCGGACCAACAGCTAGAAATTTGTTTGTGAGATTCACTAGTCTGAGGTGAGTCTTTCTCATTGTGTTTAGCGGGTCAAAGGCACCAATGCTGACCCATGGTTTAGTATGTTAGGGTGCTAAATGTATGCATGACTCTTGTATGGGTATGTGCTTGTATGCTTAGTAGGCAGGGCCCAATGGGTAATCTGTATGCAATTACTTGTTATAATTGTATGTTTGTATGTTGGGCGGGGCCGGTTATGCGAGTTAGGGCAAGGCCCGTTATACTTAATGGACGGGGCCCGTTGTGTGAGTTAGGGCGATGCCCGTTATACTCAGTAGGCGGGGCCCGTTATGCGAGTTAGGGCACGACCCTTTACACTCATCGGGCAGGGCCCACTATATGTTTAATATGTGTGATATGTGGTATTTGGAGGAAACTAACTAAGCTTTATGCTTACGGTTTTCAGTTTATGTTTCAGGTACTTCCGGTGCAAAAGGGAAGAGATCGGGATGATTGTAGTGTGCACATGATATTGCTCTGCATTTCATGATAACTCTGATACTTTATGATGTACTGATACAATTGTTCCACTTGGGATTTGTGATGATGTTTTGGGATATTGTTTTTATTAATTAAAAAATGAAAATTTTGGGTCTTATTTTTGGGACGTTATAGAACACATGCTTGGTATGAACTTGTTCTTTCTTTTTAGCTTAGTGTGTCTGCCATATTTGCATGTTTGAGCAACTACTGGGGTTTCGAGCTTATTGAAGTACTCGATTTCTTGGATTATAAGTGACCTGAATGTTCCTTTCGTCTCTATCTCAGTAGGAGGTTTGGTAGCTGATGTGTGGAAACTCACTTAGTTTTAAACCTACTTTTAATTATAAAATAAACACACAAAGGCAGTGGACCTATCAGTTGTGGTATAGTTAAATAAGTAGGGTATCGAACACAGGGAACGGTAAATTAAAACTAAAAACTAATTCTATCTAAATTAATTAATAAGTAGGGGGTTTTCTCTAGTTTTACAAGACTAGAAAACTTAATAACTAACACTTAAACTAAAAGCTAGAAAAGCAAAGAATTAACTAGATTCAATAATGAGAAGGACTTCTGTTTAGTTCAACTCAATTGGTCCTATGGTTGATATTATGGTAATGGCGCAATGGATTAACTCTTTCGTTGGTTACCGATTCAAGTGATTAGATTCGCGTTCACTACACTAATCCTTAGTGAATAAACTAACTCAAACAGTAATCAGTTGTCTAATTTAATTAAATTCACTATATTAATTATTTAGGTTAATTTAGACTTGCAATAGTTAACTAATTTGATCCTTTAGTTAATTTCTTGTTGATGGTCATCATACAAGCTCACACATGAATTTACTCAATTTTCTTATTAATTCTAGTTTCATATTCATTAATCCTAGACATATGACAAAGTGGTCACATAAACATATGAGGTTGATAATCAAAAGATGTTCATACTATTTAATTACCTTCCTATTAACAGAAAATTAATTATCATTCACACACAAGGTTCTTTAGCAAGCTAAAACCAACAAAAATCACCAACATTGAATTAATCCTACCAAATTTCAAACCATAGTCTCAATTTTGTATCCCCAAACAGAAGTTTAAGAGTTTTAGCTCATGATTGAAGTAAATAACAGCAAATAAACGAATTCTAATTGTATAGCCATAATGGAAAACAAAAGATTAAGTAGAATGATGAAATTTGCCTCAAATCTCCTTTGGAATTGGATTCTAGCTTGTATCTTCGTTCTCTAAGGTTCTTCTGGTTCTTCAATCGCAGCTAATCTCTCCAGAAGGGTTCCAGGATTCTCTCTTTTCGATCTGAGAAGTTATCTTTATATTTGCGAAACGACTCGGCGAGTCGGCACAGAAGTTATCTTTATATTTGCGAAACGACTCGTCGAGTCAGGTGCCGACTCGCCGAGTCCATCTCTCAATCCCCGTATGCGATAGGTCTTTGGGTCTTTGAGTCTTTATCTTCTCGAATATTCGCTCGGACTCGCCGAGTAGACGACCCTACTCACCGAGTAGGTGTTGTTTTTGGTGTTTTTCTTCTTTGTTCAATTCCCGAGCTCCCAACCGCTTCTCCTGCTTCCTTTTGCTTCCGAGCTTCACTTTTGGACTGAAAACATAATTCAAACACTTTTCAGTACCTTTTGTCCATGATATGCAATAATTTAGCTAATAATTGATAAAAAATCTATACTTAATATGAACTAAATATGCACATATCAAAATACCCCACACTTGACTTTTGCTTGCCCCCAAGCAAAACTGATTTTTAACACATTAGAATCACATATGACAACTCCAATCTAACCCAACCATTATGCCAAGACCGCAATGCATACATTTGTGTCTAAAATTTTCCTAATAACCCCCACACTCCAAATACTCACAATCCTCATAAACATTCGCCCACTCACCCCGAACTATGCTCATTTTATGCATCCCTCCAAATCCATCTGTAGAAAACCTCTTACCCTCAAGGTATTTTTAGTTGAGCAACCCAAGCATACATAATCTAGAATTACAATTTATGATACCACTATGGAGCTCTTTTGAATTCTTCACTTCCTTGATAATTTGATCTTTGATTTCTTCGAATTCACCACCTTTGTTGTTTGATTTTTGGTATCTTCAATTTTTGAATTTCTTGGAATTTTGATCTTTTGATCTTTTGATCTTCACTTTATTTGCTCCAAAATTCTTCAACTTTTCTTGCAATTCTCTCTCTTTTTTTTACATGTACCTCTCTTTTTTCACTCAAAATCCTACATGCTTAAACAAGGGCGCTCAACCTCAACCTTTATTGGCTAACGATAATAATTTTCCTGGATACATTTCTGGTACACGATGCTAAACATATTGCATCCCTCGGGCTGAGCGAGGTCGTGTTTTTGTCCCATGATTTCACTGGAATAAGGAAGCCACAAATGCACTAGAACGTATATAGGCTCAACTAAACATTTGGATCTTCATGCAATCATCCACACAACTCTTACATGGAATCCTAATTACTTTTACCAAAATTTCCTAAATTAATTCCTAAGTAATATTTTTGGTATGCAAAAATTTTAAATTAGACCTAAATTAAGATTCTAAATTTACTAAGATGACATCAACCCCCTACCCCACACTTGATTTATGCAATGCTCTCATTGCATATCATGCAAAAAATAAAAATGCAAACTATAGAGAGAATTGGAACAAACTCCCCTAGGGTAGCAGTCGATAGGTTGATAACTCTTCTTTTTAGCTCCAACTTCAATTGACTTTAGACATGGAAATAGCTTATCCACATCTTGGGCATCAAATCACATGTGGCAGCTCCAAATAGGCAGGAAAAACAGTGTAAGATCTTCAAGAATCGATATGGAGGAATAAATGGTCAAGTGGTACACTCAACAGTATCGAATCAGCAGTCTTGTTGGTATAAGATTGAGTGACTCGGCGATTCATATAAACGACTCGTCGAGTATAGTCGCAGACAGCATCGAATATGCGAGAATACAAGGCGACTCGTCGAGTCAGTTAAGTGCACTCGACGAGTAGACCGTTAGGTGGTAAAATTCAGATTCTGCATTCGTTTTAGCTTTTGATAGATCTTCAAAACTCCTCATATCTTCTAGACTCATTCACTCATGTCCCTTAGGACCAGACTCGACACCTTAAATCTAAACTCCGCCAATTCTTGAGTCTTTTCCACTCTTTATATTTTTCTTTCTCTCTCAAACTCTAGACCCTTTTATGCAAGCATTCTAACCCAAAATCTGAAAATCATCAAGGCAATTAAACATCAAGCATAAAGTAAAAGTCTTAAATTTAAACACACCAAACCCAAACAAAAACAAAAACAAATTAAAAATTGTTCAACAAAGCATAAAAGAACTAATCCTCCTCCTCATCATCATGATCATGTGCAGCTCCACTTCCACTAGCGCCACTCCTTCTTGCATTAATCACCTCATCCCAAGATGGAATATATGGGAAGTTACCACCATCGATATGCGGAATATGGAAGTGGTCAAAAAGTCGAATGTTGGACTGGTTGCTAAAATTGAGACTCCTTGCCATTTGATCTTGCATTATCCTCATCTAAATATTGTACCAGTCCATTGGCACTTCATCATTATCCACCGGAATTACCGGCAGTTCCTCCTCCACGTCTCGCTCTCTCTTCGACCTAACCCTCATTCCCGGCGCCTCGGGACCAACCACTAGATCATCATGCGGGATAGCATAATGACCACCACCATAGTCCTCAATAACCCTAGCCCTCCGAAAAAGAATGGGATTAAATGGAGGGGTAGGAATCACCGCCATCAAATTCCATGCACCACGGGTCATCAACCCAAACGAGTTGGCTAGCCGGGTGACGAACATACCACCATTAATTTTTGAGGTCTTGCGATCCTTGACCGCACCCTCCGCTAAATAGGAAGCCAAACACCACGGAATGTTGCAAAAAGTGTCTGATGTGATAATGCTCCATAGATAAAAGACATCAAGGTTAGAAACCTTGTCATCATCCTTCCGCTGGTTGATGGTAGTGGAGATAAGGCGGTGAATGAGACGGTGCGTGGGTGACCGAATACTTCCTTCTTGGGCCGACTTCAGAATGTACAACTTGTTGGCGATCGTGTTCCACCAACCCATACTCGTAACACCATCGGGGAACACCTTGTGAGAATGTTCCATAAAGGCGCAAAAAATAGCAGTTGAGACCAATGGCCGGTCATAGATTCCCAACCGACAAGCAAGATCATTAACGGAGCACTGATGAAACTCGCCCCCAAGGAAAAAACTGAAACTCGCCGGGTGATAGCAATCGTCACCTCACGGAAAGATACCGTAGAGAAGAATTCCCAGCAAAGTTCCCGATACACCAGTTCTTGAATTCTAAAGACCTTGCTCCATCCATCACAAACCATTGTCTCCCCCTCGTATGTAAATTCCTTCACAAGATAAGGTGCTAAGTCCTCCTCATACCGAACATTTTGCAACCAATCCCAATCAACTCTGTTGGGCACGTAAATCTCCTTCTTTCTGACTTCAGCTAACTTCTTCTTCCAGCTCGTCATGGTTGAAGCTGATTCAATTTGAGGAAAATTCAACCAAGGAAAATCTGCTTGGCGTCCACTGGAACTTTGACCTCTGTGAAACATTGTCCCTGCAAAACAAAGAACACACAACCCAGAAAACATAGAAAATCATCAAAACATATTACACCTGAGTCCCCGACTGGACTCGTCGAGTCCATGAACGACTCGGCGAGTCGTATGAACTGCGCGAGTCAGTTGACGAGTCGATCAAAATTCGACCATGAAAACTCAAAATTTCTTCAAGGGTTTTGTCCAAGGATGTTCCTAAGATGTATTAAAGGAGAAATGACCATCCAAAACAACATAATTGATGTAAAATCAAAACCCTAGAAATTCACTAAACTTCAAAATCGGGTATTATATGAAATTGGCAACCTAGATCATCTAAAAATCATTGCTTTAACAGAATAAAGGAAGAAATTAAGTACCTTTTGTGATAGAAATCGAAAATCTTGAAGAAAGAGTGAAGAAGTTGATGAATGCTTGAGAGAGAGCACAAATGGAGGCACACGGCGAGTGAAGGGGGGGGGGGGGGGGGAACTGATTTCATTAGGGTTAAAACCCTAGTTACTGGTTGTAAAAAATAATTTTAATTTTTTTCTGTAAATAAAACCGACTCGTCGAGTCAGGTTCAGATTCGGCGAGTCTGGTCGCGATTTTTAAACTCATCTAGAATTTGAATCGACTCGTCGAGTCACGGTCAGACTCGGCGAGTCTCTTGCAAACAATTCATAAAATTAAATCATTTTGCCATTAAAAATTTATTCCACCCCACACTTAGTCCATACGCACTCTTAAGCAAACATGTCTAATGATTTGGAAGATTAATAAACTCCTAAAAACTAAACCAAACTCAAATGAAAAAGATGAAAGAAAGCAAACTCTAAAAAGAACGGGTTGTCTCCCGCCAAGCGCTTCTTTTTAAGGAGTCGTTAGCTGGACTCCTTCCCATCTACGTTTCTTCATCTTCCCGCATCGGGAATGCACGCCTAGTCTTTTGCGGTTTGTACTTTGTCTTGTAAGCGTGAATTTTCTTCTTGTAAGCTCGCCTCAAGTCTTCTTTCTTCTTTCTTATAGCATCATCCTCAGCTGCATTAAATTCCCTTTTCTTCATCTTTTTCTTCACCCCATTCTTTTGCACCTTCTCTTGCACTTCCTTTTCCTTAAACTTAATTACTTCATATTTGGTGAGAACTCGTGCTCTAGATTTGGTGATGAATGGTTGATCAGCATCATCTCTCCTATCCCTTGCCTTTTCTTCTTTTCTAAAGCTTGCCTCATCTTCAAATGGACTATCTTCCTCTTCTTGCATAATCGTATCAAGGCATGCTACATGAGCATGTTGAAATTCACCATCCACTTCTCCTTTTGCTGCTTGTTCTTCTAAAGAATGAGGGAAAATATTCATGTACGGAACATGCAGGGAGCTGGTAACAAACAGATCAAAATCATCCAAGTTGCTGGAAATTTTGACTGGAATCGTCGAGTCTGGGAAAGCGACTCGGCGAGTTGGATCGTATTCCACACTTCCCACTGTATTTTTCGAGTCGGCTCCTTCCAGCAGCTTTTCTATCTCCTCCAAGTCTTTGTCAAAATCTTCATTTCCTCCAGAGGGTAGCAACAACTTGCTTAGATCTTCTTCTTGCAAAAGTGCAAGTTCTTTTTGAAGTATCTCATCATCCAAATCAATGAATGAGATCTCTTCTTTTCTTTCTTCTTTTTTGCTTAATCTATGATAAAGCTTTAAACACTGCTGACTCGTCTCCGACCCTCAACGTTAGTGTGGATTCAAATGCACATGCGGTGTTCAAAAATGATCTCCCCAAAATAATTGGAATTTCGGGTTCTTCTTCCATATCAAGTATCACGAAGTCTACGGGAAAAATAAAATTGTCGACCTTAATAAGAAGATCTTCACACACGCCTCTTGGATGAATTGTCGTCTTGTCCGCCAAATGGATCTTCATGTTAATTGGTCTTGGCTCCGGTAAATTCAGCTTCTTGAAGAAGGAGAAGGGCATTAAGTTGATACTTGCACCCGAATCGGTCAACGCTTGGGTGGCAAGTACATTTCCAAATTGGCATGGAATTATGATGCTCCCCGGATCGCCTTCGTTTCTGGTAGCTCACTCAATACTATCTCCGTGACTTCAGCTAAATCTTTTCTGGCAGCGAAAAGACCCTTTAACAAGTTGAAGTACTTAGGTGTTTGAAGCATTGTTTCCACAAATGGAATGTTGACTTGAAGGTCTCGAACATGCTCCATGAAGGCTTTATACGCTCTAATCTTCTCTCTAGGCATGGCTCTGATTGGGAATGGCAAAGGGGGGATTGTAAGGCCTCGAGGTAATGAAATTTCTGTCATCAGCGCATGGACTCGTCGAGTCCATTAGAGGGACTCGGCGAGTCTGGTCGGGTTTAGCTAGAACCGACTCTTCTGCCTTTTCTGTATTCACCTTGGAGATCTTCTGTGCAGGTGTGAAAATTTCTTCATAACTGGAAGTCACTGCGTTCACATTCTCCATTCTCGGATTGTTTTCGATGTTACTTGGAAGTTGACCCGGTCTTCTCTCGTTCACTTGATATGCAAGTTGTCCTAACTGTTTCTCAATGTTGAGAATAGATGCCTGCTGATTCCTTAGCATATTTCTGGTCTCTTGTATAGCAGCATCATGATCATTGTGCCTTTTCTCGGACGCGGCTATGAATCTAGTGAACATTTCTTCTAAATCGACTTTCTTTTCCATAACCGGTTCTTCCTTTTGATAAAATCCCCTTTCTTTCTGCTTGTATTTCTCCTCCTTAGCCTTCTTGTATTCTTCGTATGGGAGCCACTCCTTCTTCGGTTTCCGCCAATTCTCGTCGTATCGATCGCCGCTTGAGTAGAACACTTGAGCTTTCTTGTTTCCATTTTCATCCAAGTCACAATCTTTTGTGAGATGGGGCCCTCTATGTAACAAACCGTCTCCGGTATGATAATTCCTTGGTATTTATTTTGAAGTTTTGCAAGAGGGACTTGGCGAGTTCATAGCCTGACTCGCCGAGTAGGGTCGGGATTTCGAGCACGTGTTAGCTGGCGACTCGGCGAGTCTGTCCGTCTGGGAGAAACCCTAAATCCCCGGGTTGCCCACTATTTAAGCCACCTTATAGCCCCCAATCTCGCCTCCTTCACCCTCTAAAGCTGTGAGAAAACCCTAATTCGATCTTGAGTGTTTTTAGTGATCTTGTGTGCATTTGTGAAGGCTTGAAGAAGGAGAAGAAGAAAGGAGCAAGGAGAAGGATTGTAGATCAGAGATTCAAGGAAAAGCAAGAGCTCTTTGAGGTATTCTTCAGATTTCCTTCCCTTTTATGCTTTAAAACCCTTTCTAGATCTAGTTGATGCTTTTCTCAAGCCTTATGTTGATATGGAAGCCCTATTATGCCGAGATATCTTTAGATCTGTTCATTTAGGAGTTGTAGAGCTCAGATCTATTGCCTTTATGGAGCTATTTTGCATATTAACCCTAGATCTACCCCTTTTAAGCATCTTTTAGCCTTTATTCCCTTGTTCATGTGTTTGTACACGTAAAGTTGGAAACTTTACGTGGTAAATCAGCTTATTGGACTCAGATCTATCATTTGTATGTTTTGGATTCGAGCAGAATCGAGTGTAGAATAGTTGCATGGCGGTGACTCGGCGAGTCAGAAGAACGACTCGGCGAGTCGAGTCGCGAGTCCCCGATTTTCTTCCTTTTGAGCGGTGTCGAGTGGGACCAGTGAGTAGTGGAGTGGACTCAGCGAGTTTAAGGGTAGGCTCAGTAATGGAGTGACTCGGCGAGTTGTTCATACAACTCGGCGAGTCCAAGGCAATCTTCTTAAGCTCAAGAACAACTCGTCGAGTTGTTCATATGACTCGGCGAGTCGGATGAAGACTGTCTGAGTTCTTGGTTCGAGAGGGTACTCGTTGAGTCGATGTCATACTCGACGAGTAGCCACGAGTAGGATTGGGAAGTGAGATTAGAGACTCGGCGAGTTGGCGGCCCAACTCGGCGAGTCAGGTCAACTGTGGGATGACTTTGACCTAGAGTTGACTTTGACCAAGAGTTGACCTTGACCTAGAGTTGACCTAGAGTTGACTTTGACCAAGAGTTGACCTTGACGACCAAGGGTAAAAGAGTCATTTTACCCAGTGCAGTGTTTAGTATTTGATTGAGTGTGTTTATGGACTTGTAGCCGGGGAGATATCGGAGCAGCAGCAGTTAGCTTCCAGAGCCATACACACAGCAGCCAGTTCACGAGGTGAGTTTCCCTTCAGTAGGAACGGGTCTACGGCTACCATGCCGGCCCGTTTAATTATCAGTAGTTCCGAACTGTGGTCTGATGCAGTAGCTAGAGTGCTTGATGTCTTTGTGATTCAAGCATATTTGTGTTATGTGTTCCGGACTCTGTTCCGATGCAGTATGCAATATATGTGATTATAATAGTTGTTATGTTTTATGCTATGCCATGATCAGTCAGTTCCGGACTTCGGTCCGATGCAGTCAGTTCCGGACTTCGGTCCGATGCAGTTAGTTCCGGACTCTGGTCCGATGCAGGGGACAAGGTCCCAGTCAGTTCCGGACTTCGGTCTGATGCAGCTAGTTCCAGACTTCGGTCTGATGCAGTGGGCAAGGCCCAGTATGTGCTTTATATATATTGTATGGTATGTGGTAGTTTGGGGGAGCTCACTAAGCTTCGTGCTTACAGTTTCAGTTTTGGTTTCAGGTACTTCCGCAAGTAGAGGGAAGAGCTCGGGATGATGGCATCGCACACACCACAGCTTCAACTTTTATCCTGGGAGCTGATTTAGTTTTTGATTTTGATATGACAGAGATATGATACAGTTTTCCGCACAGTGTTTTTATTATGTTTGAGATATATCACGTATGGTTTTATGATATGACACTCAGATTATGGTTTTTAGTTATATTGAAAAATGAAATTTTTGGGTCGTATTTTTGGGTCGTTTCACTCTACAATTCTCACATCCAACTCGAATAGCATGGATTGTTTGATCCATTTTTGTCATCCTTCTATCTAGACTATCGAGCTTAGCTATCACCGCCGCCATGCTATCATTTGCCGAGTTCACTACCCCCCGACTTACTTCATTTCTTGGATTGTGGTATTCTCTAGAATGCTTAGAGAATTCTTCAATTAACTCCTTGATTACCGGGGGCGCCTTCTTCGTGAGCGGGCCTTGTGAATCGAGCAATTGCCTTGTGGTGACATTGACTCCATCATAGAAAATGGAGACCTCTTGTTGGCTATTGAGGTCATGGTGTGGGCAATTTCTAAGAAGACCATTGTACCTTTCCCAAGCTTCATAAAGAGATTCCCCGGGTTGTTGCTCGAAGTTGGCAATGACTTTCTTCAACTTAGCTATTTTGGAAGGCGGGCAAAAGTGGTCTATGAATTCTTCTTTCATCTTGGCCCATGTGGTGACCGATCCGGGAGGAAGTGACTTGAGCCAATCCTTTGCAGCACCCTTGAACGTGACTGGAAGCATGCGAAGTAGTTGGGTCTTGCGTGGCACATTTGGTACATTGAAGTAGTCAGCCACATCATTTACTTCATCCAAGTGCTTGTAGGCATCTTCGTGGTCCTTCCCATAAAAAGGAATCTCCTTGAGTTGAGCGAGAATATGACCCTTTAGCTCGAAGGTAGCGGTAGCGGGAATTGCGGGCTGCACAAGTCCCGGGCCAGTGTCATCGCGCATCCTCTTCTTCCATTCACCCATAGGGACTTCATCGATATTAGCCATAGTGATAGCTAAATCGTCTTCAAAGTTGGATTCGTGCTCGAATGTGGGTTCTTCTTCTTCCTCGGTCTCATACTCGGTGTCTTCTTTAATTGGGTCTTCGATTGTCAAAGAGTCACTGGATGCTCCTGATTTGCTGCTCCTCTTCTTGCTGAAAACGGACTTGAGGTTCTTGAGTGGCGAGTTCTTTGAAGAAGCGGATTCTCCAACGGCTTTTCCTTTGCTCCTCCTTAATGCGGATTTCGGGTCTTCGAGAGGAGGGACCAGAGGTGTATCAGATCCTCGGGTCATGAAACAGCTGTAAACAAAACAAAAACGCGTAAAAAGAACAAAAAATATTTAAAAATTAAAACCGTGAATCAGCGATGAACTCGTCGAGTCGGGGCGAGTGCACTTGGCGAGTTGAAGGCAAAAACAGAAAAAATTTCTAGTTACTTTTAAAAACGGATTTTTATTAAAACTTATACTAATTACTAAATTACCTTTTAATTAACTTTGTGTAAGATAAATCCCACACAAATGATCGATTAAACTAGAATTTAATGTTAATTTTAGAACCGTTCCCCGACAACGGCGCCAAAAACTTGATGTGTGAAAACTCACTTACTTTTAAACCTACTTTTAATTATAAAATAAAAACATAAAGGCAGTGGACCTATCAGTTGTGGTATAGTTAAATAAGTAGGGTATCGAACACATGGAACGGTAAATTAAAACTAAAAACTAATTCTATCTAAATTAATTAATAAGTAGGGGGTTTTCTCTAGTTTTACAAGACTAGAAAACTTAATAACTAACACTTAAACTAAAAGCTAGAAAAGCAAAGAATTAACTAGATTCAATAATGAGAAGGACTTCTGTTTAGTTCAACTCAATTGGTCCTATGGTTGATATTATGGTAATGGCGCAATGGATTAACTCTTTCGTTGGTTACCGATTCAAGTGATTAGATTCGCGTTCACTACACTAATCCTTAGTGAATAAACTAACTCAAACAGTAATCAGTTGTCTAATTTAATTAAATTCACTATATTAATTATTTAGGTTAATTTAGACTTGCAATAGTTAACTAATTTGATCCTTTAGTTAATTTCTTGTTGATGGTCATCATACAAGCTCACACATGAATTTACTCAATTTTCTTATTAATTCTAGTTTCATATTCATTAATCCTAGACATATGACAAAGTGGTCACATAAACATATGAGGTTGATAATCAAAAGATGTTCATACTATTTAATTACCTTCCTATTAACAGAAAATTAATTATCATTCACACACAAGGTTCTTTAGCAAGCTAAAACCAACAAAAATCACCAACATTGAATTAATCCTACCAAATTTCAAACCATAGTCTCAATTTTGTATCCCCAAACAGAAGTTTAAGAGTTTTAGCTCATGATTGAAGTAAATAACAGCAAATAAACGAATTCTAATTGTATAGCCATAATGGAAAACAAAAGATTAAGTAGAATGATGAAATTTGCCTCAAATCTCCTTTGGAATTGGATTCTAGCTTGTATCTTCGTTCTCTAAGGTTCTTCTGGTTCTTCAATCGCAGCTAATCTCTCCAGAAGGGTTCCAGGATTCTCTCTTTTCGATCTGAGAAGTTATCTTTATATTTGCGAAACGACTCGTCGAGTCAGGTGCCGACTCGCCGAGTCCATCTCTCAATCCCCGTATGCGATAAGTCTCTGGGTCTTTGAGTCTTTATCTTCTTGAATATTCGCTCGGACTCGCCGAGTAGATGACCCTACTCGCTGAGTAGGTGTTGTTTTTGGTGTTTTACTTCTTTGTTCAATTCCCGAGCTCCCAACCGCTTCTCCTGCTTCCTTTTGCTTTCGAGCTTCACTTTTGAACTGAAAACATAATTCAAACACTTTTAAGTACCTTTTGTCCATGATATGCAATAATTTAGCTAATAATTGTTAAAAAAATCTATACTTAATATGAACTAAATATGCACATATCAGTAGCCATTTTTCTAGGATACATGAAGAAGTTACAACATTAGAGGTAGAAGAGCTTGAGCATTAAGCTTGTTGCATTCGAGTGTTTGCAGAGTATAAACATGAATATTATTGTAGTTTGATTTTTTTCTTTCATGGTGGTGTGTGTGTGTGTGTGAGTGTTTATGTGTGTCAGAAGTCACATAGACCCATTTTAATGACAAAGCAAAAGGTAACCAGGTTACCCCTTTAGTTTTAAAAAAAGGACCATTTAAACCCAAAAAAGTCAAGTTTATGCCCCTAAAAAGCAAAAAATAAAATAAAATTAAAATGAATAACCTTTTAAAACAATTGTGCGAAGTTCGTTGGGCTAATATGACACTTTCCCAAATAAGAATGACTTAGTGACACGACCGTGTAACACAATCATGTAATGAGGTCATATAATCTCAAAACATTCTCAAAATAACAACGAGCTAATGAAAATCAAATTCGAACTTTGTGTAAGTTACACGATTATGTGACGAGGTTACATGATTGTGTAATCCTCCAACATGGGCCAATATTAGCAATGCACTTTTATTTCATGCATTTCGTTGCTTCGAACCACTTACATGATCGTGTAAGTCCATTACACGATCATGTAGTGTTTTAAAACATGCATTTAGGTAATGTACTATACACACACCATTTCTACGGTCCATAACTTCTGAATACGCACTTGGTTTTTGATGGATTTTATATCCACACGACCGTATCAAAGTAAACTAAAACTTTCTTAAACATGAAAAGTCTATATTACACTTATTTATTTATTTTGTTTATTATTAATCAATTTATTTTTTTAGTTTTTTTATGTGGTCCTACCATCCTCCACTCACCCAATCTTTTACCCGATATATCTACTTCCACTATCTCTTTCTTTCTTTCTTTCTCTCTCTCTCTCTCTCTCTCTCTATATATATATATATATATATATATATATAGAGAGAGAGAGAGAGAGAGAGAAATGGGTTCAATAGAAAACATATAAACCCATAAACCCTAGAAATACATAAAAAAAGATTTATATATATATATATATATATATATATATATATATATATATATATGCGCTTTTGGTGTTTCTAAAGCCAAAAAACGATTAGATATATCAAAATATTTTTTATGTACTTCTATTAATATTTTAGGATTTCTAGGTTTTTTTTTTGAGTTTATGCATTTACACACACACACACACATATATATATATATATATATATATATATATATATATATATATATATATATATAGAGAGAGAGAGAGAAAGAGAAAGAGAGAGACAGAAGTAAGTTAAATTAAGAAAATAAAAAAGGTTGAGAATGAAGGAATCATTCTCAGTCAATCATTTATTTTTGCCGCTAAACCTTCCGACATATCAGAACGACGAAGGATGAGTAATATTCATATAAATATAAGTATAAGTGTGTTCATATATGAATCCGCCACCTTCCCTCCACCACCAACCACCACCACCATTACCAACCACCATTGCCACCTACACCACCAACCACCGCTACCTCCTCCACTACCATCACCACCATATTTATATATGAATAACTACTTCCTCTATACTTATTCATATATAAATATACGTATTCATATATGAATACACTAATTTATATATGAATATACATATCCATGTATGTAACGACCCAAAGTTTATAAGTAAAGTTTTCATTTTTAGTTCATCAATCTAAACATCGCATGTCTCGAAATCATCCAAAATACAATCGTCACAAAATATCAGAGTAAAAGAGATCATAAATGCGGAAATCATAAGGGGGCGAATGTTGTGCCATCACGACGAGCCCTTCCCTTTTGTACCGAAGGTACCTGAAACCAAAAACATATCTGTAAGCACAAAGTTTAGTGAGCTTCCCCAAAATACAACATTCACTATACACATAAATATAACAACACGTGGCTATGTCATGTCCGTAATAAACCATGGGTCGGTATCAACCCCATGTAACAAAAAATAACTTTCGGGCCTATATCAACCCTCGGGTCCGTATCAACCCCGAGTCCATAATGACTCTGAGCCCAAATTGGCTCCATGTATATATCATACAATCACATAAGTAATAGTCCCATAATGACATACATTCTACACATACAAATAAATGGGCCGACCTTGGTGACTTCGACCCACTAGTGTGATAAGAAGACTCACATCTAACTGAAGATAACTGAATCACACACTTAAGCTGCTGCTAACACTGATCCTCACACTAATCATAACCCAATAACAATCTTAATAAAAAATAGGGTTTAACCTATAATCAATGGTCCAGATCATCTTTTATCTTATGAAGGGTACAAGACCATTTTGCCTTTCCTATACATAACCTAACTAATCAAGGCCCTAAAATCCTTAATAACCCAAGGCCCAAACATGGCCCAATGGGTTTTCTAGGAGTAAGCCCGATGTACTCCACATTACGCTCAACGTATGCTCGAACCTTGGAAGACTTACATGACGAAATCCTTCTACGCCCAACGTACTAAGGGTTACACCCAACATAATCCCCTGGGTCCCAAACTCTAAACTAAGGACTTAATGCTCTAAGACTTAACATCCAAACTTCAGATCTAACTCCAATCAATGTCTAAAATCATAAAATTGTAATCTTTTTGCCTTTGCATGGCAAAAGGAAGCTTAATCCCAAAACCCTAACTTCCAACATCACCAAAAACTACATGATTCATGCATGGATGAAAGGAAAGGACCAAGATTGCATTTTTATGATACTATACACCCTAAAACGTCTGAATGAGCAACTCAAAAGCTCTGGAGTATTCCATACTCACAAAAATCAAGGTTTTAAGACAAAAAGGTCATAAATCTAAGCTTAAACAAGATCTAGCAAAGTAAGCTCCAAGGTATGAAATTTATACCTCCTGAAGATTCACAAGGATGAAAAGAATTTGGATTTGAAAGCTTGAGAGCAATACCACTACTTTAAAGGATTTCCTTCACCACCAAGAACACAAAAATATCACTTAAAATCTTTAATTTTGGCACACAAGGGTTAGGCTTTCGAGATGAGGGCTAAAAGGGATGGAGGCTGGAGGTAAGGAAAAGGTTTGAGGCCATAAAGTTCTTTAAATATGTTCCAAACCCTAAAAATTATGGTTTGAAGTCTTCGTGAGTACGCCCAACATACTCTTTCGTACACCCAACGTATGCAACAACCTCCTCACCATCACTTAGTGTACTACGCTCGACGTACCAAACGCCCCACGTAAGGACCATTTTTGCAAATAATTTTATACTTTAAGGTTAAAAATGAAAGATACTTGGAACACATGTGTTACAATATACGTATTCATATATGAATATGACATGTTTCGTCGACCCGATATTCTGGAACACTTAAGCGACATATTCGAAACGAGTGACTCAAATTCATTTCCTCATTCGCAACCTTTTTTTTTCTCAATTAACTCTCTCTCTCTCTTTGTCTCTTTCTCTTTGTCTCTTTCTCTCTCTCTTTTTCTCTCTCTCTCTCTATATATATATATATATATATATATATATTATATCATATCTCATTTGAAATGAACTTAAACCATTATGGACCATCATAGTCAGACGGTCGTCCGTTGCTGCCATTCGCCTCTAGAAACCTCTAAATCCTCATCGTAGAACATTTCATACCACCTACCTACACTCTGAAGCTTATGTACCACAAAAAGTCGCATGACAACATCAAACATGATCCACAATTGGTTGTTCATCGGACTGCCGCTCTGAATCGTCTCTCACTATTGCATCAACAACCGTTCCCTCTCTCTTGTTTTTACTTTCTCATCTATTACCTTCCTTATCTCTTCATTTTCCTACCTTGTAACCTAAACCAAATTCATATATGCTTGTTCATCGCTGACCTGAACCTCTTTTGCTTGGCGCCTTGGCGATCGATTTTTAGGTTTTTATGGGGATTTTTCAAAATGGTTGTAGAGGTGGTTTGATGGTAGAGGTGGTAGTGGCGGCCAGGTTTTTCAAGTGGTGTATGGTGGTTGATTGATTTCAAGTTTATTTGATGATTATGTTTTTCAAATAAGGTATGATGGTTGATTTAATTCAAGTTTATTTGATGATTTTCAGGTTTTTTGCTGTGGTTATCGGTGGATGGTTATGACTACCATTAGTTATCAGTTCATTTAGTAGGGGTGGTGGTGGTGGGAGTGAGAGTGAGTCTCATATATATATATATATATATATATATATATATATATATATATATATATATATATATATATATATAAGGGGTTAGGTTATTTTGTTTCTTACATTTATTGTGTGCTACAATGCACCAATAGGAATTTAGTAAATGAAATAATTATTTAATTAAATAAATATAGATATTAAATGATTTCTATAATTATATGTATATTAAATGATATCCATAATTATAATTATCTTTTTATGGAAACTAATTAAATTCGTCATTAATGTCAGCAATAACATTCTTTCAGAATGAATTCGCATCTAGGTTTTATATATGAGTTAGTATTTTGTTTCAGGACCCATTAACTTAAAATACAATAAAGTTGCATGAAATATGAAGAACGAGAGTGTATTCTATTGTAATACACTCTCATTCTGCTGGAATACACTCTCATTCTTCTAGATATGATTTCATTCTGAAAGAATATTATTATTGACATTAATGGCAAATTTAATTAGTTTCTATAAAAATGAGTTATAAATATGGATAAAATTTAATATACATATAATTAATATTAAATTCCTATTGGTGCATTCTAGCACATAATATATGTGAGAAACATTTGAACCTCTCTCTCTCTCTCTCTCTATATATATATATATATATATATATATATATATATATATATATCCCTTAATTTATTTTTTAATTAATAAATAATAAACAAATAATAACAAATACTAAAAAAAATATATAAAAAGCAATGATATTTTTCTGTTTGTAAAAGTCAAATGCTTAATTTTGACCAGATTACATGAAAATTTTCAATAATCTAGTCAAATACTTATACTTAATCTTAACCAAATTACATGAAAATTTTCCTACTATTGTACTTGTAAACAATAAATAATATATTGTTATATTTAGTAATAATATATTTTGCAATAATTGAAAATTTTGACAAATTATGATGCTATTTTTCGCCATCAACCGCAAATTATGTTGTCACTCTATCATCATTTTTTAGGATGATTATTGTAAAAAAAAAAAAAAAAAAAAAAAAAAAAAACAAAGGATAAGACAGTAAGAGTAAGGTAACTAATACTCTAGGGGTTGCATTTCGCAAAATTTCCCATCAGATTATAAATTGTAAAAGAACACATGCTCTTTGCTAATTGCTCTAAAATTATCCCTTCGCTTCCAGGGCGTCGCGTATCGTGCTCGGTTCAGAGATCGATACATAACATACATAAAGAGACAATATATTTAACCTATGCGTACACTTTCTGTATATCTCTATATCCATGTCAGAGTAACCGACGAAGAAGAAAAGATCGAGAGGTGAGCCTTCTGGATTTGGGCTCTATAGATAAGCGTATACACAACATAGAGAATTCCGTGTGTATTCTTTCTCCATAAACCCTTCAAACCTTTTTCCAAATTTTCCTTGTTTTCCCCTCAATTTTGCTTCCGATTCTACAATCATGGTTTTGCTATCACATTCAAAACCCCCTTTTCTGTGCGAATTTCGGGGAATTTGACTGATATTTCCAAGGGTTTTTGCGTTACCATAAATATACGATACACCTATATCTTTTTTCATTTCCTCTTGGTTCTTTTTGAATGGGCGATCTTGCTATGGAAGAGGATCGCCCGTTTTCGCCCTCGTTTGCCGCACCATTGTCTAATCCGGATCCGAATTCGATTCGGGCGGAGACTTGGGTTTTAGCTGAAGACCCGGTTCGGGAAGTGTTGAATTGCATCCACCCGACTTTGGATTCTGATGAGAAGAGGAAAGACGTGATTGAATACGTGCAGAAGCTCATCAGATGCAATCTCCGATTAGAGGTTAATTAGACTCAGTTACTCCATAATTTCTTGTTTTTATGCTTCATTTTGCATGCGTAAATCTTGTCCGTCATCCGTGTTCTGGGTTATACCGTTTATAATGAACTTTGATCTGATTGCGCATACTATTTCTTTAATCATTTTGATTATATTCTTCGAGTTGCTTCTGAAGCTAAACATCGAAACACCCCCTTGTTGCAAGTGTTATATGTTCAATCGCGAAGCTGTTATGTAGCTATGTAATTGATGTTTAAGCGACTGGATTGAAGTCTAGAACAATTGATATTCTCTGTTTGAGTCCACTTGTATTTTTAGCATTTTTTGATGCGTATTGTTCATTATCTTGTTCGTGACTTTGGTATTTAGTCTTAGAAGACAAGTGTTTCTTTCAAGTTGCATTCTTAGATTTTACTGACAAGTTATGGAATCCACAGTTAAAAAAGAATTTGATTGATCTTATAACATGCCCAAGAATCTCAGAAAGCAATATGAGAATTTTGCTTATAGCTTGATGCTATCGTTGCATATTCTTCTCCTGAAATGAAAATTGAGTGAAAAGAAAAAAACTTTATACTCATCTAATCTTGAATTAATTCAAGGAACAGTGAACATATATCTCTTGTATTATATGTTTTCTTTCCCTGTTTCTTGTTTCACTGTTTAATTTTAACCTTTTGCTACATCACACGTCTCTGTTGTTTTTTGTATCCTATTTTTTGGCTTTACTTGGGTTATTTCAAGAAATGGTTCATGATATCTTTTTCTATTCTATTTTTATTGTTTTCTCATCCATTTTCTTGTTTCGTTAATGTATTTTAACTTTTTGGTACATTACACATCCTTCTTTTATGGATCATATCTTTTTGATCTAACTTTTGGTGGTGCACTTGTTGTAGGTATTCCCATATGGTTCAGTGCCACTCAAGACTTATCTGCCTGATGGAGACATTGATCTAACAGTCCTTAGTACTCCTAACTTGGATGAAAATTTGCCTCGTGAAGTTCTTCGTGTTCTTCAAGAAGAAGAGCAGAATGGAAACACTGAGTTTATACTGAAGGATACCCAATTCATCGATGCTGAGGTAATCTAATCCTCATAGCTTTATCACTTTCTTTTATGTGAAAATGACTAAAAAACCGATTTTTTATTGGCAGGTGAAGCTCGTGAAATGCCTTGTTCAAGACATTGTCATAGATATATCATTTAATCAGCTGGGTGGACTTTGTACATTGTGTTTTCTTGAACAGGTATCATCTTATTATGCTATATGTCAAATTTTTAACATCATCATTCTTGATTATTTAAAATTTGAACCTTTCTTGAATCTTTGATGCAGGTTGATCGCCTTGTTGGCAAAGATCATCTTTTTAAACGCAGTATTATTTTGATAAAAGCATGGTGTTACTATGAAAGCCGTATACTTGGGGCTCATCATGGGTTAATTTCTACTTATGCATTGGAAACTTTAGTCCTATACATATTCCATGTCTTCAATGCATCTTTAAATAGCCCCACAGAGGTAATAATAAAATCTCTTGCCCTTTATTACATACTAAATCATAGTTTAATTCCACCAATCATCTATTTTTGCCCCTTTTTAGGTTCTCTACAGATTTTTGGATTATTATAGCAAGTTTGACTGGGATGAATATTGCATTAGTTTGGATGGTCCGGTTTCCAAATCTTCCATGCCTGACTTTTCTGGTAAGAAATATATAAAGTTTTCAAATTTCAATCCATTTATGTGAAAAACAGGTCATTGTTTTGTAATCATATTAAACATAGGATTAAATTCAAGAAATTTCAAGGTACCTTCATTTATGTGTTTATTACAGTATCTTTCTCTTACAGTGTTTTACTTTGAAAAAAATATAGCAATGTCATCCAAATAGTACAATGCTGTAATAGAAAGAAATGAAAGTATGATGCAATAATAAACAGATATATGAAAGAACAGTTTTATTTGTTGCATTTAGCTCTTAAACACACTAATCATGTATGAAGTTAAAAAAAATGGACAAAAAGTGTTGGTGGGTCAAGCCAACCCGTTTTGACCCATTAACCTCCCTCCCGACCCACCCGTTTTCCCACCTATATATGATGGTAATTCTCTCTCTTTGTCAGCAGCTGAAACCCCAGAAAACCAAGGAACGGATGTTTTGCTAACTGGGGAATTCAGGAAGAACTGTATGGACATGTTCATAGTGCCTTCTAAAGGGCTTGAGACAGATCAACGAGCTTTTACCCTAAAGCATCTCAACATAATTGATCCCTTGAAAGAAAACAACAATCTTGGACGTAGTGTCCACAGAGGTAAAACAAACACTTCTTTCTTCAATTTATTTATTTAGTTTAAAAAATATATACAAAAGAAAAAAAATATTTCATTTTCTTCACCTCATCGTAGGAAATTATTATCGGATACGGAGTGCATTTAGATTCGGGGCTAAAAAGCTGGGTCGGATTCTCGAATCAAACAGCAATATGAATATCGGAGATGAAATCAAAAAGTTTTTTACAAACACATTGCAAAGGCACAAACCGAAATACGGGCCCGGCTTTACATACGGTGGTGTCAAAGGGCTTGGCAATTTGTCCATATCGTCCCTGAGTGAAGCTGCTTATTACGAGGATGACATGTATTCGAGATTCTCAAATGGTGATTTTGATGACAAGGATTATCCCATTCCCAACTTAGCTGAAAACAAGGTGTCGGATCTTGAGCTATGGATGGAAAGAAGCGAGTCCCAGATTGTGGACGGAGATACCCTTTGCTTATGTTTCGATAAAAACGGGTCGGTGGAAAACGGGTCGGATAATTTGTCGATTGGGGAAACAGAGTTATTGAACCCGTTTTCGGATCTTACAGGGGACTATGATGCACATATAAGGAATCTGTTATATGGTCAAGGCTGCCATGGTTATGCCTTGTCTACATCTATGGTTCGGGCCACTCCCACTCCCAGTCCTCCTACTTCACCTTATGAAAAAAAGAACCACCCGTGGGACCCACCACGCGCCGTAATGCCCTTCCAGCCAAACACAAATGGTGTAGTGATGGGACACCCGGCCCCACAGTATCTCAGTTACCAGCCCAATGCTGCGTTACGCGGGACCGGGCTGTACATCCCTGTTATGGTATGTTTTTTTTTTTTTTTTTTTTGGGAATGTAGTTTGTTTCACTTATAATAATGATAATAATAAACAAAGTAATGAAAGCACATTGAAATAATGTTAATTAGCTGTTGGTTTATACTTTATATTGTTTCAGAATAGCAGTAATTCATCAACTAAGGAGAAACGGTCACCTACAAGGGGGGGAAGAGGAGGAGGAGGAAGGAGCCGTGGGCCACCACCGACCAATGGTCAGGTGCCACGTGGTCGTGGTGGTGAAACCAAAATGGTGGTGGAACCTAATAATAATAATAATAATAATAATCAAATACGGTCTCCAAGACAAGGTGGACGTGTTGACCAGGTCAACGGTGGTATTGTAAACCAACCAAGGAAACTTGAGTTTGGATCTTTTCGGTCTATCCCAGAGACTCCACAAACCCCAAAAAAACTGGATGCGAATGCCACAAAACAGGGAAGGTACTTTGAAAAAAATTAATTAAATTATTTTTTTTTACAATATTCGTGGATAGTGGGTCTCTGATAATTTTTACATTATTATTTTTTTTGTACTTTCAGGATTGGAGAGAATTCATTCCATCTCAAGAACGAAGACGAGTTTCCTCCTTTATCTTCCTAGAGAACATGTATAAAAAAAGAAGGAAAGCGGGATAAGTTTTAGATATATGCTGCTAATATAACTGATCTTAGGAAGGAAATCGAACCTTTTTTCCTAGTTTTGAGTTCGGGTTATCTATGGAACATTAGACCTTTTTGTTTTGTTTTTTTTTTGGGTTGTTGTGGTATAATGTAGAGAGATAAGAGAGGGTTAAAAAAGGTCGAGAAGTTGAAAAAAGGAGACTTTTGTTGACTATGTTTTCTAGTGGGTTGGTTTTTTGTGCTTATGTCAGCTGCCTTAACTGCTGGTTTTGGTTTTGAAACTTGAACCCCTTTTTAGTTTTTATTATTAAGTTTGTAAATTATTTGTAAAATGGTCCTGGTGAGTTAGCTAATAGTTTTTACTTTTTAGTATGGATAATTTTATAAATGATATAACTTTAATGATTAAATCTGATTATATATTTTATATATTGTATGCATATGAATTTGATTCATATAATACTTTTGACCGGTTTGATAGAATTATTCTAAATTTTATGCATCCGGAAAATGCTATCCACTTTGGACTTTGTGTTCAAGGAATTAAATGGTTCATTCTACTACTCACTAATACAAGTATAGAACATGTATTTGAATTTAAATACAGGCCAAATGGATAAATATATTGAATGTCTTCGTATTTTTTAAGTATTTGGGTAGCAAAGTATTTATTCTGATTTAAAAAATAAAAAAAAACTAAAATTTAGTGATTAATATTTAAAACTATGGATACGTAAATAACTTTGCTTTCTAAGTTGCTTTTTTTTTTAATTAAAGTCCCCACTTTCAAAAATTTGTAATGTATTACTCCTAAATAAATAAATAATCATATAATATGAGGTGACTTTATCCAAGTCCAAAATACGGTGTGATTTTGTTAGTTCTTATTTTCTTATGATAAATATAATGTACAAAGACGCATACAAAACACAAAGCACCAGTGGTCTAGTGGTAGAATAGTACCCTGCCACGGTACAGACCCGGGTTCGATTCCCGGCTGGTGCAATATTTGCAATGAAGAAAACTGCGCTGTTATGTAATGTTGGGTCATTACAGCTATCCCGATTAATTCGGAATACTTGCGCATCCGAGCAATAATTTTTTCAAAATTATTATTTTCCAAACTTAGCGTTCTGTGTGTTCATTTTTTTTTAATCTCATATACAAGTCTACTACTCTCTTTCTATCTTACTAATACTTTTATACAAAACTAAAAGTAAACAAAAAATGTTCATAACCTAATCTATTTTATCATCGATACGTTTTTGATTCGTTACCTATGGTAGGGTTTGACAAATTCATTACACATTGTGGGAGTTGTGTTAATAAGCATATACTATAATACAAGGATGTACACAATGACAATATTAGGAAATGATAAACACAACACAATCACTTTCATGGCCGCTACATGTAGCTCTCTAAGAAGATGAGCGACACATAAGGCATCCTATTTCAACAGTCATGTTTGTGATTACACGATACTCAAATTAACTATTGTAGCAAGTCACGGTTGGTTGCTTGGCACTCAAGGAAATAAGATCTCGCCAAGAAAGATAGAGTACACATAAGTGGGCCTTCGAGTTTCATGACAACTAGCCTAGTCGATACCGTTAGTTGTTTGACAAATTTTCCTATAATTTTTTTAGTTAACCGACACTTTTTATCATTTTCTTGAATCGATCATTTATTTTGGGTTTATGAAAATTGTGACTACATTGGAATATTGGATGCTCGTTAGTAGTAAGCTCATAGTCTCATACTGCTACTACTACTACCGCTACTACTAATTAGTATAAAATTCATATATACGTGAAAATTTTCTATTATTGTAACCGAGTCTTTAGAAGGAAATATAAAATTCAAAGTTTTTTTTTTCAATTGAGATATTTAGTTGGTCCTCATTTGTACTATAAACACGCTTGTTAACTTAAAGTTATTATTTTTTGATGTTAGTAACAAGTACATATTCTGCGTGGATATATTTGGTAGATGTCATCCAAAGTGTGAATGAGCCAAGTATTAGGCAATATGGCATATAAAATGTCTAACTAGGTGGGGAACCCCCGCGTTGCGGGGGTCGGATGCGACATGTCTTTCAGCAAAATTTAAATATGAACAAAATAACTTTGCGTAGGGGTAGTTTAGTCACAAAACTGTTAGCGATAACAAAAACTATACATATTAAAAAAGAATTAAACATAAAGAAGTTGTAAGATAGAAAGCTTTTAACCATTTCAATACACAAATTTGTAAATAATCAACAATTTGGGAAGACAGATTGAATCTACACTTGTTTTTCCATTTGGACCCATATCTAGGTCAACCACCATCACTTCCGGTGACCCGGTCATCGCCATTGTTGAGCTTATACAGAAGAAGTAGCAGAAGCCCTAAAATTAAACAAACCCTCTTCATCTTGCTCATTGCTTCCAGGAACCTGAATTTTGTTACTTCTAAGGTTAGCAGCAATAGTATGAGCAGAGGAGTTGGCATGAGGAAGAAGCTTCCTTTTCTTGTTGGAGTTCCAGAAGTTTTTGATTGCACTATCTATTCTTCCTGGTAAGTGTTTCGCTATCTGTGCCCATCTTTTTTAAAACAAATAACAAAAGAAATCAATATGTTCAAAACAATTAATCAAAAGATAAGTAAAAAATTTATCTTGTTAATTACTTATTTCCCAAGGTTCTGTGTAGATTAGTTATGAGGATCGCTTCTTGTGAAGTAAAGTTTCCTCGTGTAAGACCCGGTCTTAGATAATCAATTCATGTTAGTCTACAACTTTTTCCACATCTTTGTAACCCTGATTCAAATCCAAATCCAATCAAATGTGTTAGTAATATAACTATAATATATATTAATAAGTAAAAAAAACTAATAGTTAAAAAGAAAGGCCAACAACTTTTGGAACTGAACTCCAACAACCATGGCTTCCATCTGTAGTAATATAACTGATAAGCTTCTCGTCCTCATCTGGTGACAACAACCCTCAATTCATTAATTCTTTTACTTAGGTGTGTATATTTTTTGTGTAATTATCTCAATGTTTACACTGCTGTTGTCAATTCATTAATTGTGTTAACAGGATTACATGTTTACATATTAAGTCTTCTAGATAACAAATGATCATTCATTAAATGGGATAACAAAGTAACTAAAAAAATGAAAAAAAAAATCACCATAATACCCCTAATACCCCTGCAGCAATAAAATTCTCTTTATTTGCTGATTTCCCAAACTACACCCTTCAAATTTTGAGAAAACATGAACTAATTAACTATGAACATCAAATACATACAGAAAATAAACGATCTCTATTAAATGTATTTACATAAATGATCCCCGTTAAAGTAACGATTTATTGGCAAAAATATTTGATTAACACACATTAAAGTAAAAGATATATAACAAAACATGTAACTCACCACTAAATATAACTGTCACTGTCTCTCTCACGCACTGCACCAGCATATAGAACACCACCTTAGGCACGGTTTACTGTTCTCCTGTTCCTTGATAGCCTAGACCTTTTGTATTCAGTAGGACTCAAATGAGGAATCTGTTGAAAGACAATTCATACACTAAGCTGAACATTCAGTTTTAAGAAGCAAAATTAAGATTTGCAGTCGATCTAATGTATCAGAAAGGTGCAATTTTGGAGGCAAATGCTAGATTGAATGGTGCTTGTAAACCATGGACTGAATAGTATAGGATCTTCTTGTAAATAGTCTTCAATTGTAAACCTAAAGGACATAAATATGAAACGTTTAGTATGAAACCATCAAGATAGATGCCTATATTGATGAGCATAACACATTTAGTATGAAACTTTTCAAAATGGAATTGTAATTTGAGGTGATCTACCGTTATAAAAAAAGTCATACATAATTAATACTATTTTTAAAAATAAGAAAATAGATGATAACCGTTAAAAAAAGTAAAACAAAATTAATACACTTTTAGAGAATATGAAAATAGATGTAAGTAGTAATCATCCTAAATCAAGTGTTTAGATTTATTTTGAGCATATATACTATTGAATTAGCAGTTTATGATTTATACTACTAATAATTAATAATTAATTATCAAATAAAAAAATATGATAACAGATGCAATTTGCCATTAAAACTAATCAATTTGGGGATCGTAAACAACAATTACTGAATGCGGATTGGAAATGAAACAGGATAGAGAGAGTTGCAGGTGAATGA